>NW_010973092.1:1638105-1696394 GCF_000737465.1 Haliaeetus leucocephalus
GCCCCAGGCGGCGGGGAGCGCGGAGCCCCCCGCCCCCGCTTCCCCCGCCGTTACCTCCAGCCCCGGGCGGGGGGCGCAGTACATGCGCAGCTGCCGCCTGCCCTCCATTCATAAAAAAAAAAAAAAGGGGGAGGGAAGGGGAAAAAAAAAAAAAGCGCGAGCCGTATCCGTCCTCCGCAACTCGCAACACACTCCTCTCCAGCCCCCCATTCATAAAAGGCAGCCGAGCATGCGCGGTGGCGCCCCGGTGCCCACCCATTCATAGAGTCGGGAGGCCGCGCATGCGCAGAGGGAGCTGCTGCCCTCCCATTCATAAAATAGCCATTTTCCCAGGCAGCGGCGGTTGCAGCATCGCGGCGGCCGCTGACAGCGCCGCGCTCGCAGGTCCCTTCCTGCAGCTCCAGCGGCTCCTGCCAGGATTTTCCCAGGTCCGGCCCCCCTCGTCCGTCTCGGATTTAGGATTAACTCGCCTATGGAGAGATGGTCTTAGCTGAATTACTTAAAGTAAGTGCGAGATCTGCGTCTGCGAGCAAATGTTAAATATTTTTAACTAGGAAAAATAAAGCCTGCTTCCCGAGGGAAAATCTTGTGCTCTGTCTAGATGCATTCGTCTAGTCCCTTAAAGATCACTGATCATAAGCATATTTCTGACTATGACTTTTCTAACAGCAATTATCTATAATTATATATAGTGGATAGCTGCCTGGTGCTTCACAACCTAAAGGAGACTTTGCATTCTGAAGAAATATCTTGTTTCTTGCAGAATTTGCATTTGTGTTCCTGTGCTTCTTATTTATACCTCTTTTCTGTATTCTTCCATCAACATCTTCATTTGGTGTATGTATATGGCAGGCAGGTTTCACCATACTTGCGTCGGGTTTGTTTGCAGGGCTTTTACAGCAGAATAAGGCTCTTCTTTCTGTTGTTGGGATGTCTTCTCCTTCACCCCTTCTTCCTCCCCCCAAAAAGGAGCAAAAATATATGGACATCTGGGCTGACAAATAAGAATTGGATATTTCTTGCTTTGGAATATGAAAACTGATTATACGCATTTCCTGTCTTTTCCAAAGCCCTATGTCTTGTTAGTGTCAAATAGTTCTGAGCTGTCTCCATAATAGGACACTTCAGAGATCAGCCACTGGTGTGTCAGATCATTCCTGCATGACCTTTGCTCTTCAGCATTTTATTTCATACAACTGCCTTTTTTTTTTTTTTTTGGCCTCAGTGCCTTATTCCATCACTGTTCTGTTCCCTGTCTTGCTGTATACTTGGTTGCTTCAGTTTTAAATCTGGATGGATTATATATTTTAAAGGCTACATAAGTAATAAAACGTGTACCTAGAATCATTTCATAAAGGTATATGAAATATATTATATATGGAGGAAAAACCTGTCTTGGCTGCTCTTCTCTACCAAGTGCGTAGCAAAGATAAGCCAGGATTTTATTTTCTGGTACCAGTCCTGGCGTCACAGGAGAAAGACAAGCCTAGAGACGACATGTTCTGAAAATTCATTATCAGAAAGGGAATGGAAAAAACAGAAAGGGGCATGTAAAAGGCACAAAGGTCTTAGAGGAAAGCAGGACTGGAAATGCAGACCTTGGAAATGGCAGTGCAAATGAATATCAGCATTAATCACAGAAGGAAAAGGCTTCACTCTTTTTCTTCAAGTGACCAAGGGTCTGATTTCTTGATTTAAATCTTTTATAGCCCCAAGTTTTTCCTTTAAGGGTAAAGGAGAGAAAGAAAGAGAAAAGGAAAAGCATCCCTGAATTAACTGGAGTAGAAAAGGCACGTTCTAGATTCTTTAAAACTTCATCAGCTGCTGCCTTTCTTCCATACCATGCTAAGGGTACAGTATGTCAAAAAACAGCTCAGGAATTGCTGTTTAATTAGGTAAAGAGAAACCCAGCTTTCCCAATGTTAAGGCTTCCACCCCTCTCTCTTTATTTTGGGTTAAAGAATAAAGCTACAATTTGTGCACGGAATCACAATGATCCTGATGACTAGCTTCCCCCTTCTCCATATAAAAATGAATGATAGCAGGAGGAGGGGTTGTTCTCAGTTATTGGAACCCCACTGGGGATGTCTCATTGATAAATGTGCCGTTTTCCATGGGCTACTGTGTTGTCTGTTGCTAGAAGGGACTCTATATTGGTATTATAAAATTAGAGACCTATTTCTGAATGCTGCAGTCCTTTTGAAATTCTCTGTGAGGTATGCGCAGGGGAGAAATTATTTGTTCTCCTCCTGAAACAGCAAAACAAAAGCTGTTTTCACAGAATCATGACTAATTCCCAAATCATACTGGGAAATGCAACATCTCAAAAAGCAAGCCTCCCCTCCCCCCCCAAAAATCCTGTTATTGGACTTCAGTGAAATAAAATTCACAACCCTTGCAACACTACAGCAATAATTAATTCACGGTTCTGATAGTTTTCCAAATATTAACCATAAAAGCAAAAAAAATCATTAATCATATTGCTATACAATTTTCCAAATTCAGCCCAGTACTTAAAACTGCCTTTTTATAGGCAAACAGTTGCACAAGTATTGTTTGGGTTTTATTCTTTTTAAATGCAATACAATGTATTTCCTTAAGGAAGTATAAAATCCTTCTAATATGGTTATCATTTAGTACCATGAGCTTAATAGATCATATCTGAGCTTAGTTTTCTGGCCTTAAAATAAATGTTCTTATCCAATAAAAAGCCTTGACTAAGAAATTGGAGTCCCTAGAGATCAGAACGTTAGTGGGCCAAAATGTGCTTTATTCACTCGCACCATAGGAACAGACAGAGCTGGACAGAGACAGCTTCTTGGAAGTCTACAGGTCTCATTTCCCAGCTTCTGAATTTCCACGCTCTGGCAAGAATTTAGTGTCTCGTTTTAAAAATGGCAGGTTTCCCTAATAAGCTTTCTAATTTTTTTTTTTTTCCTTATTACTTGTAGAGAAAATTCTAGCTGTCCTTAGATAGATAAGGCTACTAAGGAGGGGAACAAAAAGAATTAATATCAATATTTTGTTAATATTAATACACACTTTATGGAAAAGAGCTTTTTTTTTCTTTTTTAGAACATTTACAGCTTGACTCAAAACTCAGACAGCCTAACTCAGTCTTAATGAACTCCAACACTGTATATTATTCTTAATCACACATTAAAAACATGTGCTTACTGAAAGGTCTCCTTTAACTTCAAGTATAGTCTTCTCTCATTAAAAGCTTTTATTGAACCTTTTGACTTCCAGCAGCAGCACCACGTCCCTCATCACTGCTGGGAGGTCTGGACAAGAGGATGTCCTTAATTCCAAACAAAGGCAGTGGCAGAATTTGTTGCCTTATCACCAGCCTCTCCTCCCTGGGGACTCGGGGAAGCAAGTCCTTTATTGATCCCTCTCGTTTGCTCTGGTGGAAGCGAGCCCCTCCGGCAGCACCCTGCTCGCTCCCATGTTCCTCCCCAGGTCCCAGCCCCGCCACCCCTGCCCTGCTTGGTCCGTATCCTCTGTGAAGCCCTATAGATCTTCCTTTTGCAAGTATTTTTTGATAGCAAGGATAGCTCTTATACCAGATACCCTGGCTTCGTTTTCAGGGTATGTCCTCGGCACTTCCCTCTTTCCCAAAGGGCTGTAGGGAGGAGCTGTAACTTGCTGGTGAGTCCTGGCCACCAGCGCCACTGGAGCCAGCAAGGCAGGGTTTGTGCACATCCCCAAAGCATGGGATGAAGCTATGATCAACGCTTTCTAGATAAGGTTTTCTAGACTGTGTAATCAAACCACCGCAGGAGGGAGAGTAGTTATGATTGTTCTAAAAGCAGTGATAAATCAGAGGAATTTTGCACTGGTTACCATAGATTCTGAACGGTGTTGACTTGCACAGGCCTTGAAATATGTGCCTGCCCTTGAGAGTATACTGCCCCAAAGTAGATTGTTTTCAGTATTTGTCTTTGTATTCAGACTTATCTGTAAAGATTCTATCGCTTTTTTTGTTTTCTTCCTGTTGCCCTATTGTTTCAGCAATTTGCGTGTCCCATATAGCAAAGAAAATAAGCAAATCTCCGCAGTACGTTTACTGCACCTATTACTACCTGTATGCTAATCTTAATTAGGTGATTGTCACATCTCTTTCAGAGACTGTAATTCAGCTTTTGCATGGATAATAATGGGTCTAGTATCATAGTAAGCAAGAGGAGGTGTGATCCAGCTGTTAGGTGACAAGATTCAGAGCTCTC
Source organism: Haliaeetus leucocephalus (assembly GCF_000737465.1). Taxonomy (NCBI): domain Eukaryota; kingdom Metazoa; phylum Chordata; class Aves; order Accipitriformes; family Accipitridae; genus Haliaeetus; species Haliaeetus leucocephalus. The sequence goes on from NW_010973092.1 coordinate 1,642,335, forward strand.
TGCTCCATCCCCCACCATCACTGCCCCACAGCAGAGCTCCAGGCGAGTTCAGGCCTTACCGCAGCCCCAGTGCACGGCTCCCATGGGCATCAGCCGGGGCTTGGCCTTTCATCTCGCTGGTAGTTTCTCTATCCTTTCTTCACAAAAGCTTGTGATGCTTCAATATTTGGAAAATTCTTGGAAACCTGTGATTGAAAATTCTTATAGAAAACCCAAGTTTGCTTTACTCTGCTTATGGTAAGAAGGCAGAAGGCAGCCCTTTCCATACCATTACTCTCCATCCCACCTAGTACCATTATAACCATCATAGATGTCCTAGAGCTGGCCACCACTGTCACAGCAATGGGCAGCACTACACCGCCTGCGTGTTCAGCAGCTTCCCGGCGTTCCAGGGCGCAGGTCCAGGCTCGGGAGAGGGGGCACCGGCAACGTTACAGAACATGCACAGGACAGTCCAGCGCCAGTAATCCCAGGAGAAGGCTTGGTTTGCCGAGGCAAATGGCTCTTCCCTGACGCTGGTGCCGTTCAGGCACAACAGAAGGGACAGGCTGCTCAGGAGGTGTAATTAAGGCATAACTCATTAGAATGAGGTAGAGTGATCCCAAATCTGGTACTTGCAGCTTACAAAGGATAGAAAGAGTTGACGGTGGCTACGTGACTTCTTGGATCATACTGGTGGTCTCTCTATTAGCAAACACACTCCCGGCACCATGTTTGGGGCTTTTCTTTCCTACGACATTTAAGACTGAGTTCAGTCATTTGCACATCAGCATCTGCTTGTTGAAATTTTCTGCATCTTTCAGAAATGGGCTGCGCAAAACTGTGATACCTTGTACCTGGTGCTGGGTGGACAGGAGGTGGGTCATGGGAGCCCATTTTCCCATTTTCATATTGACTTCACTGGGACTGTGGGCACTGGGGATGTGTCAGAGTCACACCAGCACTTCCCAGGGCCGGGTTTTGCAGGATTGCTTCCACACGGGACCTGATTCTGGACTTGTGTCCCTTATTCTCTTTACTCTTTTGTTACTGCATACATCTAGAATGTGTTAAACATATGAGAAAGTACTTATTATTAACTAATCAGTAACTGAGACAGGTATAAACATTATATATATATTTCTGCACTCGTTAGATATTTAAGTCAAGATCCATTTTGTTTTTCAGTAACTGGAAGACAAGTTACCCAACTCCACTTTGAAAATAAAGATACTAGAACCTTATGCTTCAAAAAAACGTTCTGAAGACATTAATGAGAATGAGTTTTCCTGGGGGTTTATATGACTTTCTCATGGAATTGCCTACAAGGATGTAGCTTTCTGTAGAATGATGTAGGCAAGTCCAAAATCCTATTAAAAAAACATAAGATCACCTTTGTTTTAATTTCATATGACTAAAGAATCTGACAAAACATTTGAGTCTGAAATAATACCAAACACTTTAAAAGAACAGTTGGTTTCCTACAACTTCAGGACTTGTAATTATATAGTACAATAGTAATTTTAAATTGGCAATATCTTGATGAAGAGTTGAAACAAGCACTGCAGCACATTTATGAACTTAACTTCTGAATCCAATTTTACTCCCTTGGAAGGAAGTACATTTTGACTTGAAAATTGTATGTGGTGAGCAACCATACGGTCCCTGGATGGCATGGGGGAAGAGACATTTTCTCTACATGGGAGTTTGTTGACGCGTCTGCTTTGAAAAGAACTTCATTGTTTCACCTACCTCTAAAGAAGGAAAAAATCCCAATGTAAGAACATATTCATGAATTTTTCTTCCTGTTGTCTACTTTCAGAAAATTGCGTGTACAATTGCAACCAGTGAATTTGTGCCTACGCTAATGCTATAATATGTCTGTAATTACTGATGATCAAAGATTAACTAATTTTGTTTACAAGTATGCTGTATGGCATTTTTTCTCAATTAAAATGCAATTTAGAGTCAGGCTGGATTAGTGCAGTGGACGACAAAGGAACTGCATAAAGTTTCATAGCTTTTGCAAAGTATGCTGCTTAAGTATCTTAAATCTCCTTTTCCACTTTCTCTCTTCTATTTTTCTTTTTTTATCTACAATTTTCTTTAAATGACACATCTTGTTATATTAAATCTGTTCAATTTGAGCAATTAATTCAATATCTGCAAGCAGTACCCAGCTGCCCTTGCCAGAAAGAGAAGCTCTGTTCACAGCACCGGCATCACAAACTTCAGTCTTTCCTTCTCACAGCAGATGAGCCCTACAAGAGAAATGTTCTTTCTCAAGGGATTTGACACTTGCAGCTCATCTCTAGTAGCCGTCCCCTTCTTGGTTAGCTGGGGTGGCTGTCACAGGCAGCTTCCCGTACTCTAGTTCAAGCGGGGGAAAGAAAGGGGGAGATGGGCAGCTCAGCCTATTCTTTCTTGCCTTCCCTCCCAACCGAAGTGGCTCACGTTTGTCACCACTTCTACCCAGGGCTGCTTCAGACACACAGTGGTCAGTTCCATGTGCCGTATGCTGAATTAGGTCACCTCAACATCTGAGCCAACACCAGCAGCTACGAGACACAGTTGACCACTCTGAACCCCACCTTGCTCACCTGCACAGGCCTTCAGAGCCAATGCAAGAGCCCCAAGGTTCCACCCCTTCAGCTCTTGTCCTTTTTCAAGGTCTTAAGTCCTGCCAGGTCACCCCAAACATTAATTTTCATTGGGGATGTAGCTGGGACAGAAGCTGGAGATGACAAGATACCAACGTTGCTGCTCAAGGCAATGTTGTCCTTGCTGACAAGCACCCTGCGTGCGTGATGGGTTCCTGGTGGGGAGCTGCAGAAGGGCATGGTGTGCTGCTTCTGGAGTGGGAATGAGCTTTCCTGCTGCTGAGAGGACGTCTTACCAGATACTCCTGTAAACAATCACGAGGTCTCCTTATATCTGCCTGCAAATTGACTGCATTTCAAAGGATGACTTGCTTGTATTGTTCCAGTCATCCTGGAACAGTTTCAGACTGGTTGCAGCTGCATTTTTTCCCCTCTGGGGAACACATCAACCAAAAAAGGTCAAGTTATGATGTCTTGGACGATCTTCCAGGGAAGTCAGCAGGATCCACGCACGTACCCAGGCAGGCACACCTCAGCCTGCAAGACTTCACAGGAGCAGTCTGGCTTCTTGATTTGCTTCTGGTCCAGCGCAAGTCCTTAACCTGAGAAGTTGACTGGATTCCTCTTCTTTACCAAGAGAGATGGAGTGCTGTGTACCTACACAGCTATCTAGTACCCTTTGCTGAAATCTTTCTTTTCATGGGATGCACACATAAAGCTTAAAGCAGAAATAGCTCAGGGAAAGATGTGCCCAAGGCACGTGCCAGTGGAAGCACACAGACAAAAAAACTTGAAGCAACCACACCATAAAATATCATCATCATTGTCCTCTGGGCAGATCCCAATGGAGGAGAGCCTCCTTGCAGAACGAACACCACCCAGCTCGCTCGCTAGTTCCACACTTGAGATGTTTGACCTGGATCTGTCAGCAGCAATCTTACTGCACTGCTGAAACTTCTGGTGACAAGACCAGCAGCAGCAATGTAGTCACGGTCCTTGGAAAATTCCATAAATACCAGAAATTTCTGTCTCTTAAGCGTAGCTTGAAAGGTGAGAGCAGTTAACTGTGGAAACCCCCTGCTCAGGAGTGAGAAGGCAGGGCAGAGGTTGAAGGACCACGTGTGGCACTAGCACCAAAAGTGGTAGGGTGTGTATCTCTGGTGTTGTAAAGGTGATCTTCAGCAAGAGAGACTTGGTGTCCAGAGCAGGGGTCTGGGAATTAGGAGAGCTGGGTCTTAGTTGGCTGTCGTCACTCCAGAGGTTTTATCCAAGTAGATCCTCTGCCCAAATATCTGCAGGGTCTTTGAGTTTGCCATGTCAGGGCTTCCATTCCCCTTGCTCTGCAGAAATAATTTGCCTGTTAGAAAGACAGTTTGGAACAGTATTATAATGAAAAAAGGTGATGAATAATTTTCAACATCAACTATCCTAAAGTGTGGTGTTTAGTCTAGGGTCCGTCTTCTTTCTGTGATAATTAACTCTGAAATCCTGATTAGCATTATCTCAGTTAAGCCATCTTTAATGTCTGCCTGCATATGGCCGTGTCTGTGTATCAGGAGTTTGCGTGTTTTAGGAGCGCCTGTGGCTATAATCCTTCCTCAAATTAATCTGATGACATAAATTCCATGTGATGTCATCGCCGGTTCTGGACCATTGCAGACAGTGCAACTACAGAGTTAATATAAAGCCTAACTGCCAACTCCTGTGTGCTGCTCCTCTTCCCAGGGGGGGCTGCCCTCCCGCTTGCCGGGGCGAGGGGCTCCCGGTGCGGTGCTGCCAGCGATGCAGAACGCTCTCAATGTGCCAGCCTGGCTCAGAGCTGCCGTATCGGGGAAAATCAACATCAGATCAGCCTCGCTGCATTGACAGAGGTGGCGGATGCTGCCTAAGGGCTAAACAGCTCTCCTGCACACGCGTGCTGGCACACGGTGCGCCTTAAAATAAATAACACTCCATGGGTCCAGTCTAATCCTGCTGTGAATGGACCGAACTCCAGTTCTGAACTGAGTTCTCCAAACTGAGTTCAGGCCAGAACGCAGAGCCTTGTGCTAGAGGTTATTTAAAAACGATGGCAAGGCAATGCTGCCAGTGACATGCAGGAGCAGACAGGTAGCCTTGTAACATCGTTCAGTGTGCCACCATTTCCCCCAGCTACCTTCCATCTAATACCAGCTCTGCTGCACTTACTCTTGGCAGCCAAAACAGCTGCATCTCTCTCCTTAAAAAAAAAACAAAAAAAAAAAAAAAAACCCAAAAAACTGTGAAATCAAAGTCTTCCTGCAAACAGAACACCTAGCCGATAGAGAACTGACTATTTTGCTAAACTCTGACTTGCAGCAAGTACTTTTTATACCATGAGACTGGATTCTGACATACAGAAGAAAATCAATTTTTTTCCCTCTGCATGCCCCATAGTTGTCAGAATCATTGCTTCTTTTTATTTTTTTATATACAGTAAATAGGAATAGATGCTTTAAAAACTCTCTTGTTTCTCATGTCAGGATGTCAATGAGCTATGAATAATGAAATAAAAAAGCTTCAAATGAATGGCTAAGACCCAGCAGAGAATTTTAACTAGTGAAGAGAAGCAGCATAAGGACTGCATTACAATAATCATAAGCACTGCTAGATAAAGCACTTTTTCCTACTCGTCTTGCACAGCGGACAAAAGGAGCCTGGCAGGCAGGACGCGGTGCCAGCGTACAGAGGCGGCATGTGCCGTACTGACCGCGCGTTGCCGCTCTGGCCCCCGGCGTCAGCCCTCTCTCCTATTGATCTTGGGAAACTGGGCAGATTTTCAACCCCCCCAATGCCAAGTGATCTATCAAAGCAACGATTTACAAAAATAATTGAGGACTCCAGTAACATTTTTCAGTGGGTGAAAATGCACTTCCCTTTCTCCTTCCTAAAATGCATAATTAGTTCATGCTCCAATTTTTGTAGCATTGTGTTAAATTTAGGGGGGATGTGCTCTTGCAGAAGGGCATACATTTACCCTCTCACACACAAACGCTTCTCCTGTGTGCCTTGGTTGTAGCTGGATGCAGTTTTCTCCTGACGTTTCTTTTGGACTGCTGTAATATTAAAATTTTTCACGCTGTTGGAAAAGGTTAATTTGTTTGTCTGAACACAGACAACTGGCAATGCCTTAAGCTGTTCACCATTTCCTTTTTCTTGATACCAGAAGCTTTTCCCCTCCTGCAACTTGCTCTGAAGCTTTACTCACCACTTCTTTAAACTGATCTCCAACATTATATTATTTATGAATAAAGGTCACCCCGTGAGGAAATGGCACATCTACTAGAAAACAATGTGCACTTTCTAAATTTGAACCAAGTCGTTTCCGTTCTTTGATTTAAGTTTAGTTACTTCCTGTGGTTTCTTGTCCTACGCCGCTGCTGAATCTTTGGATCGACTCCAGGATAAATTGCACTCTTTCAATGAAATTAGAAACTGCAGCAATAGACGGCTTAGCTAGTATAGCTAGTAAACAGCACTTAAACTAAATATTAGTCCACTTAGTGTTTTGGAGTGCCTAATTACCTGCCTGAGGTGATGTATGCGGTCCAACCCGTGTGCGTGCTCTCCCCGTGAGCTGTACCCGTCCGCTCCCACCCTGGTTTGCAACCAGACGAGCTGCTGAGCAAGAACTTCCACCTCCCGCAGGAGGGCTGAAAGCAGCCTTTGAAACCCACGGCTCCCGATGGAGACGGGACACTGCCTCGCTGAAGCCAAGCCACCCTCCCACAGGCAGATTCTGGGTTAGCAAGGACAAGTGCTCAGCCCCACGCTCTGAAGCATCTTTGTACCAGGCCAGCGCTCCTGCGAGCCACAATTTTGCATCAGGATTTTGGGGGGGATCAGGGTCAATTGGGAAAAAAAAACCCCTTAGGTAAGTCATTGCAGGCAGTTTGCTGACAAAAATACATGTGAATATGCACCGGTAACCCTAAGATGTGCTTTCCGTCAGTAAAAATGATGAACGGGCACTTCAGGAGCCTGCAGTAATGGGAGCCCTCCCAGGACCGGAGGAGCTATATATGGCCAAGGTTAGGGAGAGGAAAACAGTAGTAAAGGAGGAGTGATGCCCTTTATACCAGAGCAAGAGCTCTGACTCCCTTGGACACAAGTTTACCTTGTAAGACCTTCTGCATAATAACCAGCGTCAGCAAAGAGCCCTGTTTGGGCTGCAGTTGCAGGGTAACTCAATAACAATGCTCTCTTTCTCTCCCCCGCCCCTTTTCTGTCTCCTTTCCTTCCCCCAGGATACCTAAGAGCAGCTTTTTCACCGTTAATCAGACTGCTTTATCAATGGAGCCCCGGATTCCCCACAACATCACCGTTGTCCCCAACTCTGTGATGGTCCAGCCCTTGCTGGACAGTCGGATCCCCTATGGGCGGCTGCAGCACCCGCTCACCATCCTGCCGATCGACCAAATGAAGACGACCCACATAGAGAACGATTACACCGACAACCCCACCGCTTCCCAGCTGGCAGCCCAGAAGCATCCCCGAGGCCCCCATGAACCGGTCTTGACCAACCAACACCTCCAGCGCTGCGAGCAGGACGTCACCCACCCCTGGATTTCGTTCAGCGGGCGCCCCAGCTCCATCAGCAGCAGCAGCAGCACATCTTCCGACCAAAGGCTCTTGGACCACATGGCCCCGGCGCCCGTGGCGGAGCAGTCCTCCCCCAGAGCGGTTCGCATTCAGCCCAAGGTGATTAACTGCAAGCCCCTGGACCTGAAGGGACCCGTGTCTCAGGAGCTGGACAAGCACTTTCTCCTGTGTGAAGCCTGTGGGAAATGCAAGTGTAAGGAGTGCGCGCTGCCCCGGACTCTGCCTTCCTGCTGGGTGTGCAACCAAGAGTGCCTCTGCTCGGCGCAGAACCTGGTCAACTACTCCACCTGCATGTGTCTCGTCAAGGGCGTCTTCTACCACTGCACCAACGAGGACGACGAGGGCACGTGTGCCGACCACCCCTGCTCCTGCTCCCACTCAAACTGCTGTGCCCGCTGGTCCTTCATGAGTGCCCTCTCCCTGGTGCTCCCTTGCTTGCTCTGCTACCTGCCAGCCACCGGCTGCGTCAAGCTGTCCCAGAGATGCTACGACCAAGTGAGCCGGCCCGGTTGCAGATGCAAAAACACAAACAGTGTCATTTGCAAGGCATTGCCGGAGAGCAAAGCAAGCAGGCCAGAAAAGCCCTTTTGATAGTTGGGAGGACAGGGAGTGGGAGGATGCTCCACGGAGGCGGGGTGGCGTTGGCTCTTTTTAATAACCTGTGTTCTGAGGATAACGTTAGCCTTTTGCCTTCGGAGAAAGCAGAAGCAACTATTTCCACAAACTGAAGCGCTTTGGGTTATTCAGGGTTTTGGAATTGGTCAGAATTTACATAGATGGGGCCAAAGGAGGAATCTTAATAATGTAGAGTGAAGGCTGAAAACCTATGTATGTCATGAAGTACAGCTGCTTAAAAACTCCTGGTTCGGACGGACGGCTGCTCACCATGCCTGCACACCACAAGAACCATTAACTGCTCGCTTGGCAGGCACGGCTGCACAAGCAATACCTATTCCCAGCTGCGAAAAGCTGCATTGGATTCGTATTCAGGGTGGGCATCTTGTTTTCGCTTTCCTTCCAAACTCTGATTTACTACCAGCAGCCAGTTGAAGGTGACGGGTTAACTCCCTCTGCCCTCCTTCCCCACCTGCACACTGTTAGAAGGGCCAGTTGCACACAAAGTACGTGTTTCCCAAAAGCTTTCTGTGTCCCTCAAAGGTTTTGAACCAGAAGTAAAGATACAGTTCATTTGTTTAAGGGTCTTTTAACATTTAGGCATATTGCTTTCTTTGAACCCACCTGGCTACATTGATTTGGACCCTCTTTTTAAAGCAAGATGGTAGCAGGGTTGCTCCCTCCCCGGGAAGAATAGCAGCAGGATGCGTTCAGGCAGTTGCATCAGCATCGTGTCATTCTGCCTGTAAGCTGATCCGTAGCATCACGTTCTACTCAATGGAATATTAATTTTACATCAACAGTACAAACCCGCTCTGGAAGGATGTTGGTCAAACCCCGTTTCCCCAACACGCATGCTTGCTCCCCCAGTGCTGGAGCAAAGGGGATCTTAACTCATGCCACAAAGCAAAGATGTTCAGTGTTTGTTTCTCTAAACCTCTTAAGCTCTGTTAAGAAGTCACAAAAACCTAAGTGTACAATACACATAGGTGTATTTTTATAGGGATATCAATCCAGTACCTCCTCTCCTGGAACAAGCTCTTTGCTCATTAAATACTAAGATTTTTAATTTTTTATGTCTTGGGGATGAATGGCGTTTGCTTGAAGTACAGGCCATTCCCCCATCTCTATTGCTGCTGTTCAACTTTTGCCTCCTCTGTACAAAAGTGTGTCTTTTTAAATGTAGAGAATGCCTTTAATGTTTATTTTAGTGTTAACAAACACTAGGGAAAGCCAGGGAAGGGAAGAGAGCATATTTAAAGAATGTGCCCATGGTTTTCAGTGAGCGAATATCATCGGCTTTGTCCGTGCACTCATCCTAGGGCCAGTTCTGCAGTCCCTTAAGATGCAGTAAGCCCTTTCTCTTGACAGCTACAAGGTGCTAAATAAAATCTTTGTCCAAACATGCAACACTAATAAGTAGGTAGGTACTTGTTGCATGCAGAAAACAGATCTAGATTTTTTTTTTTTTCTAATTAGAGGAGATTTCCTCAGTAAATGCACAGCAGTGACAGTGAAATGTCATCTCTAATTAGATAAGCAATAGGCAGAGCTCATGTAGCATTTCCAGGAATCCCATTTGCTTGGTTGCAATACAGTTGCTGTGTAGGGGTTGGCAGGAGCATATTGATGGGACTTCTGGTGTCTTTTGTTTTCAGAATTCATTTAACCTGGATGACTTGGGGTTTAGTTAAGCTTAATTGTAGATATTTATTGAATGAGGAATTTAAAAGAAAAAAACAAGCAACATTCTATATTTATAACATTTGCTAGCTTGTATATGATAAATTATAGAAAAAGGGATACTACATCTGTCACCAGATATCAATTCCTATGGTTTATCCTCGTTTTAACCATATGGGGACACCAGAAAGAAGTAAGCAGGTGGGGATCCAGAGCTGTATTTATTATCTTGCACAAACTGGAGGGGAAAAGATAAAAGGAAAACCAACCTCAAACTAGCTGAACTGTTAGTTGAATGTATAAGGTCTTGTATTTAATAAGAGAAATCATTTTCCTAAGATGCAAACAGGCTAGAAAACGCAGCAGGAGAGGTGTTTACCTGCTGCCCTCCTCTATTGGGACCATACGTATCCAAATGGCCTCCACCTGTGGTTGTTTTGCCTTCTTGACCCTCTGTCCCTGGCTGTTCCTGGGGGACCCGAGCTGAAAATCTGCAATAGCAAAGCCCATGGCTTAGATGCATGGTCCTTGCAAGCAAATACAACGCTGGAGTGGTCGCCACTGTGCCAATCTACACTCATGTATATACACCCAGCAATCCCGTATGGATTTACTTTCATTGTACATAGTTGTAAACTATTTCTCTGTTGGTTTCTTTTAATATATAAGTCCTGCTATGGTGTAAGCCGATCCCATGCTGGAAGACTGTAAAGCATTAGTGGATGTGTTAGAGCAGTGGTAAATGTAGCAGAGGGACCCTCCTCTCCTCCTCGCCCTCCCGGCACAGCGGCCGGACTCTGCTCCATCAGCTCCCGGTCCAAGGCACGGCAAGAAAGCGCCGAGCTCTTTGCAGAGCGCTCAGAAAAGTTCAGGCTCAGCCGAAGCGGGGGCTCCGCCGGCCGGCTGTGCCGGGGGGCTGGCGGAGGGTACGTCTCCGGTCGATAACATCTTTATTCCCCTTTCTTCCCCCATCCCAACGCCTCCATTCCCCCATCCCCTTCTAAGGTACTTGGGTCTCCTGCCACCCCCGAGACACACCGCGGGCACGGTGCCGCGGAACCTGAGCCCCAGCAAGGGCACGGACGGAGGCGGCAGCTCCGGCCGTCCTCCCTGCGGGTCGGGTCCCCCCCTCGCAAACTGAGGAACGGCCGCTAATTAGCACAAACCTCGGGCGCGATGTTCGCTCGCCAGCCGTGCCGGTGCGGTGGGCTGGGACCACGAAGGCAGGAGGGGAGGGGAGGGCAGGTTGTCCCGGGACAGGAGCCGTGCCACGGCAGAGTGGCTCCGGAGGAGGAGGAGGAGGAGGATGGCGAGGCGCTTAGGCTTTACCGCCCTGAACTGCTAATTGCTGTTCATTGCCGGGTTTTGTCCTCTGCCCGCACGTGGAAGGAAAGACCCAGAAAGCAAGAAGGGGTGACTTCACGGCACGCTGGCAATGCCACACTGCGTCCCTCAGCAGAGTGGCTTCAAGAGACAAATAAACCATCACCGCACCCTCTGTCCCAGTGCCCGCCGGCTACGAGGAGAAGCTACTAAATTCATGCTGTTGCTCCCCGGGCACTGGCTTTCCCACCCAGACGAGCCCTCGCCCTTTCGCAGCACTGGGTATTCCCCCTCCCCTCCCACGCTCGGACACGCTGATAAAGGTTTCCCCCTTCTCCTGTTACCACCCCACCACATACACACCCTGAAAAGTTACCACAGAAGGTTTTCCTTGTATAGAATATTTATTTTGAAGCTCTATTTTAATAGTATTTATTTTAGAAAGTCTACTATTGTAAGAGTTCTTCTGTTTGTGAAGAAAAACAAGTACTGATGAATGTACTGATCTAGAAATTATATATATATATAAAAATATATATTGTTAAATATATAAATGGCTGTTGTGGTTTTTATTAAAAAAAAAATCCCAAAGAATGTTCATAGCAATTATTCTAAAAATACAAGCAGAGAATAGCCCCAAATCAGTTATTTAATAACTACACATATCGGGAGTCAAGAGCCCAGGTGGGATAACTCAATACATTGGGATAGAGATTAAAAAACAAAACTCAAACTCAGTGGTACCCACCGCACAGAGGGATTTTGCTGACCGGCACATCCCACAGAGCTTCCCTTGACATTTCAGACCCACTCCCTGCTGTCGTGCTTCTCATTTTTAGGAGCAGAGCTGGCACTTTTAGTACACCAAGCAGTTAGAGACGGGGTCTGCTCAAACACCGCAGCCATACTGACGGGGAGAGGAGGGATGGACCGCACGAGACAGGGACGGAGGCCAGAGGAGAAGGCCAGGAGGGCTCTTCTCTCCTGCCGCCTTCTCTTGCGCCCACCCCAGCGTTAATAACACAATAAGTACGTGGCCTCAGGCAGGTGTCATTTTCATAATTTATGAGTCTCCAGGACAGGAGGGGAGCTCCAGTCTTTATCGTGTTTGCACACATTTCGGCTGCCTGCACGGTGCTCTGCGGGGCTGCGCATCCCCCCGCATTGCCCACGCACCCCTGCCACCCCCGGGCACCCGTGATTAGGGGTACCTCTGCACGCAGGGAGCTGGGGGGGGACCGAAAACCCCTACCCGTTTCCCCAAGTCATTAGAAACTCTTCCCACGTTGATACCAATATTAGCTCTCCATGACCCAAATTCCTCCCGGGGAGGGGGCAACACAGGGCAGGATGGGCAACACCGAGTCACTCACGGGCAAACACGCACCTCGCCAAAGAGCAGGGCATTGTTTCCTTCACAGTTATTTATTTCTAGAGACAAAAAGTTGGAGCTGCTCCTACAGCGTGGTTTACCCAGGCGGGGCTGTGCTGCCGACACCGGTGGCTGGATTCAGAGCATCCCTGGCTCCCATCCACCAGCACACACCACCCCGCCTCCCCCTGCTGCCTCGTGTGTCACCAGCATCACGTTAGACTGCTAAAAATAAAGTATCTGGGTTATTTTTCACCATTCCTGTTATGTATTTGCACGCACTATGGAGCCATGACTCATTAAAAGACGTGCCATGTTTTGTGTCATCTGCAAAGGTAACCCGAGTGCTTTACCTGGCCTGAAATAATATTACTGAAACAATAATGTTGAGTGAGTTACTGGATCAGATAAAGAGACTATAACTGCACTGTACAGATCATGACATCTGATGCCAAAAAATTTGCAATAAGGAAAAGATGCTGAATTTGTTATGCTGGTGGTGGGTTTTGGTTTTTTTAAACAGACTGAGCCAGGATGTATAAATTTAAATCAGAGTTTGGCAACACTGACTGATGTCTTGCACATAAAGCTTTAAAAATATCAATTCGGCGTTCACGTCTCTGCTGGAAGCAAACCAGAGCACTCTTGTTGATTTGACTAGTAATATTTTTTCAATCAGAATTATCACCTTTTTAAAAATCATTTTTTACACCATTTTCAATAATAGACCATTGAAGGAAACCAGTTCCATCACTGGCATAGAGATATGCAGAGCTAAAAGTATAACAGACTTGCCAGGTCCAAAGCAACCACAGCTCTTGGGGGTCAGACCAGAAAGGGAATTTCTAGTGAATCAAAGCACCCAAAATACCCATTAAGCAATGCATTAATACTGAGTGAATGGGCTGAAACTTATAGAAGTGAGATAAAAAGTTAATTTTGAAATTTCCTTTAAAACTATTTCGCTAAAATATGTACTTAATAAACATGTTGAGATTTTTTTCTAAGGGTTTAAAAAACACCCTTGATGAGATGTGAGATCTGTCAGCGTTGCCAGCAGCAGGAGGAGGGGACAGGGAGAGCAAACAAGCAACACTGGGCAAAAGTTGCATCCATCCTCAAAGACAAACACTGCCATAATCTGGCTTCACACCGAAAACTAAATAAAGCCCTGAAAACGGGGCTTTTCAGTCACTGGCAGCTCTGAGGTGGGTTTTTTTGGCCGGGGAGCAGGATGCATTCTTCCATGGTGAGACGCCTCTGCAAGAGCGAGGGGAACAATAGACACGACGCGATCCAGGAAAAGGCAGGAACTGCGGTGGGCATCGGATGCCCGGTTCGAAAGCTGGGGCTCAGGCGGTGCAGGGCTTGCTCTGCACCCTGCCACAGGGGACCCAGCAGGATCTGGCCCTCCCACACCACGTGCACAGCACCGCTCACTCTCAGCCCCGGGACCAAGGCAGAACCCGTCCCCCACGTGCGGCTCATCGGGGGCTGTAACACCAACCTGCCCAAGCCTCTCCAGTAAAGGATTTTTTTTTTAATTCTTTGCAATTTTTTTTTTTTTCAGTTTTACAAACATTTACAAATGTTTTCCCACCATATGTACACACGCCTGTAGGTGCACAGATACGCACACACGCACAGGCGAAGCCGGGGGGGGATTATTTGGTGCCATTCCCCTTAGTGAGCACCTCTGCTCTGTTTACATGGAAACTAGATAAGGGATTCAAGGTCTGGTCTGTCTTTCAAAAAAAAAAAAAGTTATTAAAAGTCAGCAGATCCACATCCATGATCATGCTGCTGATACAGGAGCTTTTCTTTCATTTCTTGAATTTCCAGGTGTGATGCTGGCACAAGCGTGGCAAGCAGGAGCCCAGCTGCGGCACGGGGGGGCTGTGCTGCTCCCACGCAGGTACCACCTCCCACAGCGCTTCTTTCTCAGTAATAAATAATTCCTATCACCAGGATTAGACACCAGTGGTGTGTGAACAAGCACGATGGCAGCGGTGCCAGGAGGGAGAGCCCCGTGCCCCGGCCAGCCGAGTCCTCGCAGGGGATCCACAGACCGGCACATGTCACCCACGGATGAAGTCTGGCCTTTTGTGAGCAGCAGACAAATGGCCAGGATAAAGATAAATTGCCTTTGCATTTTGTTTTACTTCCTAATGATAATAACCTCCCGTGTGAGACAGTGAATCACCGGGCTGCCCGCTCCGACCCCCACCGAGCGCCGTAAAACTTTAGGGATCTCCTCAAAGAGCCGAGAATGACCGCGACCCTTCAGAGGGCACCTGCGCTCCCACACAAAGTGAATGCTTCCTTTTCAGGGAAATAACGAGATGGTTATAAACATCAAGGCAAAGCCTTTCGGCAGGGAGACACAGATCTCACCCCTCCTCTTGCACCCCACGCTAGTGGGGGGCTCAGAGCCACCCGTGCCCTGAACAGACCCCGGGGGCCCGAGCTGGACGCTGGGTTTTGAGGAAGAAGAGGGGTGAAGGGGGTTCACAGAAGCTGCTGGCCATGCCTCAGCCACCAGATCCCATCGTGGCCCTGGGGAAAGCAGCCCTGGGCACCCAACCTGGGCACCCCGAGGCTTCTGCTGTTTGCTCAGGGGTTGTTATGGCAGGCAAAAAAAACGACCAGCAAGCTGAGAAACAGCAGTCAAAGGCATGACTGGAGGAGATATTCTTCATAAGATTTTTTTTTTTTTTAAATAAAAAAAAAAACAAACCACAACCCTGTGGGTCTCCCTGGTGCCAAGACAGCTGCATCTATTTCACACGGGCTCAACAGTCGCCCACAGCAGCAGCTTGGGCTGAATGACAGCTCAGGACTCCGAGCTCACCCCCGCCCAGCAGCCCCCACCACCTATTAAACCCAGAAAATAGCAAAGATCGTGGAGAATTTCTGAACCAACCAGCCAGGATTTCAAGTCTGGGTTTTGCAAATCCAAATGGGGTTTGTGCTCCAAGCACAAAGGTCCAGGATTTTTTCAATAAAAAGCTTGACAAAATACATTTCAGTATACCTGAATAGAGGGAAGATTGAAATGTGTGCTACCCATTTACTCCTTAGCACTGCAGCTTTCATTGACATTTTTCTTCCCCTTACAGCAGGGAATAAATATAAGTTTATGCATGAAGAAATTCTTATGAATAAATCATAAAACCAAGTTCCGCTCAACGCCAGGTATGTTTGTGATTATGCGATGCAGTTATGTAACTGGATTTTCCTAATCAGAAACATGATATTCTCGGAGCATGAAACTGGGACACTCTGCACCACATCCCTTCGCTCCAGTTGCCACAGTGGAGCGTCCGACCGTGTGCGGAGCCACAAAATCCTCCACTAAGAAATGTCCTGCTCTCAGCTGGGAAGGAAATGGTTCACATTGCCTCTTCAGTGGAACCGTCTTGTCCAAACAGATGCTAAATCATGAATGTATGAATAAAAAATCCATTACTGTTGATACAGCATTTAATCGCTTTCATGAAAAGGGTGAGCTATTAGCACAGATTCTCCACTTTAGAAACTACAGGGGTCTAAACAGGGGTCTATGGTTGAAAGTGCCTAGGGCCCCAGGAAAACCAAATTTTTATCATCTCTCATGTTCAAGGACATGGAGTTACGATTCTGTTTCCACCAGCTGCCCCTTCCCTCCACAGCAGCCTCATCACGCTGCTGCACTACTGCAAATAGCTTCAAGGCTGGCGTGAACCAGCTTTCCTGATATTCCTGTAAGTAATCCTTATAAAGACAAGTACCAATTTTATTTTTTCCTTCACATGGGTGTCTGTACCCACTGCTAAGAAACCTCCAGCCATATCTCAGGGTGACTGAAGCGCAGCAAAGGACTCGCACCTAGCCGAGCGGGATTCAGTTACTGTGAATTAGGGACAGGACAGATCCCATCTCACCAACACAGATCTGCCTAAAACTCCAACAAAAGCAACAGCATCTCCACAGCCACGGTGCCCGTGGGCAGGTCCCTGCCGCCCACGGCACCCCGTCCTCACCGGAGCCTGGGGAGCATCGGGAAGCGGCACCCACCCGCTCTCAGCCAGGAGAAAGAGGTTTGGCTGCACCATTTCTGAGGGAATAGGAGGTGGGAGTGTAAAATAAGGCCAGAGAGTGCTCACTGCCATCTGGAGATTAAAAAAAAAAAAAAAAAAAAAAAATTTAAAGGACCCCATGCTGCTGGGAAGTGATGGGCTTTTCTGCCGGTCCCAAAGAAGTGAGTGGAAGATGTGGGTTAGGACTCCAGCAAGGCAGCAATATATCTTAACGATCCCTCGGCCGGCTCCTTTTCAGGGTTAGCCTGGCTAAACGCTGTAAACTGCAAAGGAAACCCAGAATGACAAACAATTGTAGGAACCTGAAAAACCAAGTTCCTCTGGATATCATGGGAAGTGCGATTTTAAATACTCCGACCTGTCTGTCTGAGGGGAAGTGGGCAATAAATAGCAGCCTGGTTGTTATCAAGAGGATGTGAGCTATTTATAAAAAATTCTTGGGCTTTTTGAACTCTGTTTAAAGAGGCAATATCCTTCACTTGGGTAATTGGGGGACTAAAATGCTAAAGCAAACAAGATTACTCAGCCACCTTGGGAAAGTTTAGTGCTTACTTGTGTGTTTCTGAAATTTCAAGCATATTTAAACAGCTGCGCTGTTATTGTCCCCAAATCCAGAGGAGAGCATGAAAAGGTCTTTCAGACCGCTGCATACGCAGGGACGCACCAACAGCTGAGAGCTGGTCCCAAATCAGAGGGATCTGACCATCGCAGCTCAGCGATCCCAACAGCTGACAGCTATGTTGCTTAATTAAATAGTACCTTACATCAACGAAATCCCTTACCTGAAAAGGGGCTTCTACACGCTTTATGACATGCTGGCTTCCCAGCAGGATTAAACTATCTCCAGCTCTGAGACCAAGCGTGGGTATCAATGCATGCGGGTTGCAATAGCAGAAGAGGGGGGAGATGTTGGTGGGAGGGCGAGGAGAAAAGGAAAACGGGCACCCTGCGTAAGGCAGGATGCACCCAACACCACAAACATACAAAGCAATGAAGTCCTCCTTTTGCTCAAGGGAAACTCATCCCACGCCTCTGACAAATAATGGTCTTTAAACAAATTAGGAAACTCTGCTGCCTTTGCTGGGACAACCACCTCCCCATCCAGCCTTTGGCAGCACACGGAGATGCACCCAACCTTCAGGTGCTTTCAGAGAAAAGGGGCTGACAGCCCATGGCGCGGTGCGGAGAGCCATGCTCGGGCACAGCCGTCCTAGGAGGGATGGTTAAATGCCCAGGTCACGCTGGCCACGGTGCCCTTACCCTCCCAGCACCATGCCAATGACCAAGGAGTGATGGATTTAGGGCTGTTCAAGTGGGGAGCTTTGAGCGTAAGCCTCTGGGCTGCTCCCCTTCTCCAGGTCCTGACCCCCTCGGTGCAAAGCAACGGCCGACACACGCCAGGGAAACATCCCTCCCGCTCCTTCTCACTGTCCCATGATCCACATGTCAGGATGTGGCACAGAACGGAGCCCTCAAGGGTTTCCACTGGCTGCTTCTTTTATTTTTCTGAGCACAGCCGTCGGGCAGACAACATTGCTCCTGTGTGGGAACCACACACAAAGTGTCCTGACAAAATGATGCCATCGTCTAAAATATACAAACATGCTCAAAAGAAGGAAAACCATGAAATTAAGGATAACAAACAACAAAGAGAAACTCACACACAGAATCTGTTAGTGTTTATGAGTCACTAAGGCCTTCCTGTCTCCTCTTATAAATTGTGGGAATCCGCTGTGGTCCATCCTCTACTTGAAAACCACTGAGGTGCTATTTTCCTCACAGCCCCAGCACCCGGGGCGGGGGGAGCCCACTGCACAAATGAAAGATTTTTTTTCTTTTTTTTTCTTTCTTTTTTTTTTTTTTTCTTCAAAGTAGGAAACCAAATCTGAGGAGCAAATGCTGCAAGGCGTGTAAACAGAGGCGACTGCAGAAGCCTTCGCGATGAGATCACCGAGCGCCTTGGCCCGGCACTGTTTTCCAACGGCGGAGGGCTTAACAATGGAATGGATGGGAAATGCCAGGAAAAGTTAAAGAGCTTTGGACACGAGGTCTTTGTAAAAGCTCATTCTTTATTATTAACAAACAACTTCTCCCCATCCTTCCTTTCTCCCTTTGGCAAATGAGGATTTTCTTTCTTAAATAGTTTTTTTTTTTTTAATCTTAGCATTTTTAACCTCTCCCAGCGTGTCCATTCTGCTCCATCCAGAGCACCCCACCGTGCCAGGACATTGGGATGCCAACCACCACATCACACCTCCATGCACCACCAACATCACCCCGAGTTGTGCTCTGACTTCAGAGCCAAGGTTTCCCCTCCAGGTTGCTGGTGGGTTTGCAGGATGGTGGGACATCGGGCAGGACAGACGCTGCTCAAGCACCCAGGTACTGCCAGGAGCAAAGACCGTCACCCCTTGGTCAGGCAGAGCCTGTGCAAATGCCTTCTTTAACCCAAGGGAAGGATGCTCAGCCTGTGCTTCCCAGCTAAAACTGGAATACACAAACTAGAACCAGCAACGGCAAGCTTTTTTGGATTTTTATGTGAAAGCTTCACACAACAGAGGATCTCAGATGGCTTCAAGAGAAACCACCCAGACTCGCTCAAACCAGGGCCAGCCTTGAACAGCTCATGCAAGCTGCAAGTAAAACATTGGCTAAACACATCTGCACATTTAGGCACTCTCAGTACCAACTTAATGTGCAGAGATAAAAATACAAATAAGGATTGTAAGCTGCTCTAAAATGGCATTTGATACTCAAACGCAAAACCCAGCCTTTGGGAGAACAGTACACAACCCTATACAGCACCTCAACGTGACAGTGTTGAGCACTGCCGAAAGCTCAAGGGAAACTAAATCTTGTATTTTTACTGTCAAAATTCCCTCCTTGCCTTTTTCCTGGGGAAACACTGCTGGCCACTGACCAGTTACGTAGTTTCTAGAGCTTTAATGAAAGGACAGACCGGAGCAGGAGCTGTGCTGCTTCCTCAGCCTGGAGCAGGTCCCGTGAAACGGGAGCTCCCAGCAACACACCTCCACTGAAATTTCTATTCAGTTCACATGATTCCTTCTGTCAGTTCACAAAACAGTTTTCCTGCTCCCTCTGGATTTCTTGGTTTCCACACCACAAGCACTGGAAATAAAATTATTATAATAATGATTATGCTACAACAAAAAGGCTACCCCCAAAATTACATACTTTGGAAGAAACAAGGGAGTTAAAAACCCTGAAATGTCAACCATAAGTGTTATAATTTTATGTTTGCACTAACTAGAGGACATGCTTCAGCAGTCATTTTCATCACCAATAACATCTCCCTCGCCTCCCTGCCGGAGGAGCCCCGTGCCCGGGACAGTGGCTGTGGGGAGAGGCAGGGACCCGGCTGCCGACGAGGCTAAAAGCACCGACAAAAAAAGATTTCAGTACTAACGTGAGATGTGGAGTGGAACCAACACAGGATTTTTACAGCTATTTTGTACCACTGTAAATGGCTGCAGAAAGAGCAGAGCATCTCGTGGGCACTGAACCTGCTGTACCCAAAGCGAGGGCAGTGCCTCGGTGAGATGAGTGCCTGGAGCTGAATTTTTCATTCAGATTGAATCATTCAGAAAGCTGTACCCTTTATGTCAAGAAACTATCTTTCACTCCTACGTGCACTGTAAAAATCTGTACCACAGCTCGAGAGCTGTGGGTACAATTTACTACAGAAAGAGCCTTAGCATCCAGCCTGGTGCCCCAAAAAATGAGCAGCGCTGCAGCTACAGATGCACGTTCAGCAAAGAGCCAGCAGCAGCACTTGAAACTTTCAGCTTTATATAGACTGCCAGTTATTGGGAAATGTTACAGAAACCTCTCCATTCCCTCAGGAATATTAAAGAGATATTTAAAATAAATTTAAAATAAAACCAAAATAATGTAAACCTTTTCAGCACTCATATGAGTTGCAATTTCTGGGGTGTTGTAATTCAATATCAGGTTCTTTCAACGTATGATCGCTTCTATGACAACTGAGAACAGAACTGGGGAGCCCGATCCCATAACCCTCCCCACAACCCGTGCCCGCGCTGGCCCTGGCAAACTGGCTCCTAAGTCCCAAATTTATATATAACCCAGTGGAAAAAAACCCTGGTGTGGATCCCCTGGGACCTGCTGGTGTCTCAAAGCCCCTCTCACACACCGGATCAGACACATGCCAATTTCAGTACCTCTGTAACACAGAGCATGTGGCAGGCACTGGCAAAGGCAGGGCTGACAGAGAGCATGAATAAAACAATAGGTACCACTCATCACCCTGAGGGCTTCCTCATACCGGGACTTAATTTCCCTGAAAAACAAAGAACAATTCCCTGCATCATGTATTGATGGGTCTTGGGTTTGGTCCCCAGTACGAACACACACACGCAATTTTTTCTTTTACATTTTTGTGTGATGACTTGCATGACAAGCCTGGTAAAAGCCTAGACAAATAACCCAAAACACACAAAAATGTAATACTGTTTCATATTAACTTCCAAAGCACTTCTCTGACTGTAGGAAGAAACTACATTAAGGCATTAGAACAAAAAATATCGACCATGTATGGAAAAAATATATACGTAAAAATACCCACTTAAAAATCATCCACCATTACGGAGCTGACAATGAGCAAAGGGATCGCGGTGGCCAGAGCTGCTCTTGGGGCACCTTTGTGCAGGCGTGACTTGGATCTGGAAACAGAGATCCAGGCAGCTGCAACGCTGCTGCCCTCCAGCAGAGCCCATAGACACAAGATGTTTAGGAAAAAAAAAAAAAAGGAAAAAAAAATCCCACTGGCTCATCCGTCAAGAGCAATGCTTCACCCCGAGCCCTTATTTGGCCAGAGGGTTCGTGCTCTTGGACCACTTCTGCATCGCTTGGCTGCCGGCGGTGGCTGGAAGGTCGGGCTGCGGAGCTGGGGCAGGTCCCCGGGGTGGGAGATGCTCTGGGGAGCACACGGGGACAGAGGAGCCCTCGTGGGTTTTGGCACAGCGGTACAGCCACGCTGGCACCCTGCCTGGTTTGGGGAAAGCCTCCCCGAGAGCCTGTGCAGGCGTTAGGTGGGAAACACGTTCGGCCCCAATGCAGGACACAGCATCTGTGTGCGGGGAAGGACAACGTGGTGCCGGCCGGGGCTGCTCCGTGCGGGCAGCTGCCGGATGCCGCAGCTTCATCTCCGGCCAGCTCAGCAGATCCGAGATCTGTCCCGGCCTTTGAAGCCCCAGGGCATCACCCCACTAATTGCCAGCAGCAAGGGGTAACAGCTATAAAGCCCTCCAGATGCCGGAGCAGCAGCGTGGCCCTGGGGACCAGGAGCCGTCCCCATCCCTGACCTGGGGACAGTCCTCGCGGGCAAATAACACCCATCCCACAGGGGAGAGCGGGGCCACGGCAGAGTGAAAATCATCCGGTCTCAGCAGAGCGGAGAGGATGTTCTGGAAAGGTTTTTCTTGGCAGGAGCCGATGGGGCTCCCCCTTCCTGCCCCAAGGCCCTGCCAAGGGACCCCAAGGCTGCGGGGACAGCGCATCCCATTTCGTGTCCTGCCTCGCTCAACTCCAGCCTGGCTGGCAGAGACCAGACTCTACCCTCCAGCTGCATGGGTGTGCTGTCCAAAAAAAAAAAAAAACCCCAAACCCCCCCAAAACTACCAAAAACCACCAGCAAAACATCTATACTCTAACGGGGAAAACAAACTGTGTGCATGCTTTAAACCAGGATCTTTCCTCTCTTCCCCCCACCCAATATATTTATAATCTACCTGGCGGTCTTGTAGCCTTTTTTCTATCTAATGACCCTAATGGCTTTGGGAAAGAGCCAGTAAAAATTTGAAAATGTGATCTCTATCTACATGAACAGCTTTGTCTAGAAATGGGGAAGGTTCTTTGAGAAGCTTATAGTGGACCGAAAACAACCTTTTCCAACTCTGATTGTGCCAAGCAGCTGCAAGAAAGAAATACCAGCAGGAATGGAAAAATATTTCCACTTATTTTCCTAGGCCGCCTGCCATCAGAGAGCCCCCGGAGCGGGGCGGGGGGCACAGCGAGACCCCCCCCCAGGTGTTTGCACAATTGCCTTGGTCAGGAGGTAAATGTTTACGGCATCTTGCTGCAAAGCAGCAGGCCGTCGCTCCCAGCCTTGCCAGCCGAGCCGGGGCAACCTGAGTTGAGTAAGTGGAAACTGGCCCCTGCTTTGCAATGCAGAATCCAGTAGCTAAACTTTAAACCACTTCCTCTACCTCCTAACAATGCACAGAGGAATTTCCACAAATCCCAAGGCTGCCCTGACTTCCATTTCTAAACTTGGAAAAAGAAATACCAGGACATTCCTTTGTTGTTCCAGCTCACTCGCTGTTTGATCTGGGGTTTTTTCTCCAGCTGAGCCAATTAAAGAATCCCAATTTCCCCTGGAAAAAAGCATAAACTGGTAACAAACAATGCGCTTGCTTCTTTGATTTTTAACTAATTGTTTTCGAGTTGAATCAAAACCTGCCACCTCATTCTGGTCGGTGTGGTTTAATGCTTAAATAGTATTTTGGCCAGAGAGAAGAGAGTGATAGAGGCATTTATAACTGCATTCCTGCCCTCTGGAAGGAAACGGTCTAGTGCTGCATTTATTGAACAGCGGCTATTTTGGATCACACAAGCAGCTTGAAATATACCCCCCCACACCTCCTCAAACCATGGCCACCCCCAGCTGGTGCCCAGCACAGTCCTACAGCCCCACACCGGCCCCGGGGACAGAAACTCCTCCATGCTTACACATGCTCCTTGGAAAGGTTTCTATTCTTTGCTCTTAGTTTCAGGGGGTTTGCCCTTTTGTCTCCCCTTTCCACTTGCTGTGCCGCCTGGGGTTCCTCCCTTGCTGCCCCCTGAGACCTCCCTCTCCCTGCCCGGCTCCCTGCCTCCTTGCTGGATTCCCCCTCGCATCCCTGGGCACGTCCTCCACCCGTTCATCTCCCAGTAAAATCCCCTTCCCCACCATCCAACAGCCCCTCTCCCCGCTGCCCATGGGCAGAATCCCCGCTGTCCCCTGCCCAGACATCCAGCCACAGGGGAGACAGCCTCCCCCACTGGTGTCTGTGACTATCTGCCGCGGAAGCTCTGGGCACCAGCAGAAGGAGCTGGGAACGAAAGCGGTGACACCCAGCGAGGCAGCGGTCCCTGCTCCCCGCCACGGGGACGCAGGAACCCCCAGGTGATGCGCTCATGCGTGGTCAGCTCCCGCGTGGCCCCAGCATTCGTCCCCTCCGCTGTCCCCCGTGGTGTTTGGGTGGGAAAATGCCATTTCCTTGAACTTCCAAAGAATCTGTCAGTATAAATCACTGCGCTGAAAAACAAGATACACGCTCGGATGTGAAGCGCCGGCCTTCACTTTGCTCCAGGAGTTTTTAACAGTCATTAGAGAAAGGCAAGGGAGTTTTATAGCACTGAGGATCAGATCTGGGTGCCTAAGCTGAGCAGAGAGGAACACCTTGACTTGCAGTGAGTGTGACTGCTAATCAGAAACCCTACAGCCGAAAATAATCCAAGCAGCCACCTAACCGCAAATAAATAGCAAAGCTAGTAGGGTGACTCTTGCCTCAAGTGCAAGGAAGCATCTATTCTTCTGCCAGGAAGAAAGAGAGACGCGAACCTTGAACTTGAGGAGGAAGGACTGGGTTCCTGTTGTTCAGCTGGAGTAATTAATTGCATATGTATCGAGAGAGGCCAAAAGGGGAAACGCGTGCTGTTCGTGGAAAGCCAGCACGGAGCCAGTGCCACCGGCTGGCACTGGCGGGACGGCCTCGGGGAAGATGCGGCTCCTCCATCGTCTCAGCTGTAGCTCTGCCACGAGGATCGGGGCGCTCTGGCCCAGCAGAGCTGGTGGTCGAAGACCATCGCCATGGCCTGAATCCAGCTGTGGGCTCTGCATGGCTGGAACGAGCCTCCAAGTACTGGCCCAGTGCAGACAACAAGCAGTCGTGTCCTCAGCAGGCTGGAGCCCGGCTAGACCGTCGGAGAGATATGCTGCAGCACAGCGTCCAAGTGTTGTTGGGTATCGTTAGTGAAATTTTCTTCTCATGAGCTGAAGCTCAGACCTCTGTCTTTTTCTTTTTTTTTTTTTTTTGGTGGTATCTTATCATCCAAGAGCTCATTAGCCAGGAATTCCTCATGCTGTTTATTTTCCATTTGTCCATATGTTCCCCACAAACTCAGCCTAGTCCCTGTTTTAAGTTTATACTTAGAAGTAGTAATTGGAAGGGATGAACAAAGGCACGAAGGAAGGCAACACAAGCACAAACAAACTTACCAGATGTTTTGGATTCCTGCATTTCCCCAAGAAGCAGGATCCTTAATGTTTTGATCCTGTCATCACAGTACAGAGCTGTTGCAGTCCAGAATACAACTGGCTCCTCTCTTCTGACTACTGGCCACAGAGACAGTAATTCAAGTCACCACGAACAACCCAAATCGGCTCTTACCGCGAGCAAAAGCAAAACCCTGGGACGTGCTTATTCGGCATCGATGCCTACAGTGGAGTTGTCCCAGGGATGGATTTGGCTTCAGACTTTGAAACCGCAGGACAAAACTGAACTCCTTAATTCACACAACCTGCTTGTAAGGTGGACCAAGAGCTCGCGTGGCCCCGCAAGCGCCGAGCCAAGAGCCGGAGGGAGAGCTGCAAATCCGGTGCTGGCCGCAGAACTGACTCCAGCCCAGCAAACCGTCCTGCCCCTTTTCTAAATTCTCCTACCCGCTGAAGAGTCTAAATGCTCCGGGAAGAGCCGTTTGCAGGACAGACGGGTGACTGCCTGCCGGTTACCGGATCGACACGTGGCCACGTCCCTCCGCAGGCAGCTGTACCCGCATCCCTTGTGGATTTGGAGATGCTGTCGTGTCCACCCTTCAAGCCCCCCAGCACTATTAGTCAAATCGATGCCACGGAGAGATGCAGCTCCTGCCTCGGGGCCGAGGTGTCCCCCCCCAGTGCTGGCCGAGGGCTCGGGCAGGTTCTGCAGGGTGCAGGCACGACCCGAGCCGCCCTGCTCACGGTTACCGTGTTTTAAATACACTTTATTGTTGGTTTGTTTGCTGCTAGTGCAAACCCCTGTAACCACGCTGGTCTCTCAGTGTCCCACCGCCCGGGGTGGAAGACCACGGGCTGGGGCACCGTCCTCTCCACGGCTTTGTCTCTCTGCATTGGAGGGTTGCATCCTCAGACACTGACACCGCTTTATTTTCAGAAGCGAAAGCGACTGGTTTAGTTGTGTAGGTGTGAAGTCTTTTGTGCATTGTCTTCTTTCCATTCAAGAGTGCTTTTTTCCTTTAAGTTTTATGCCAATTCAAAATCGATTTAAACATCACCAAAATAAACCAGTGTTAATCTGAAACAGCACTGCACTAGTTAAATTAAAATGGTATATGTTTGCTTGTAGATAAGGCCTTATTTTTCAACACAGCTGTTGCAAAACACTTGGGACAATGTCGAGATACTGTACAGAACAGAAAGAATTAAACTAAAAAAGGGATACTGGCAATTGTGCACGGCCCGACCAGCAGATGAGGCTGGACTGGGGAGACAGCATTTACATTATGGTTAGCAGTCTTCTCTCCCATTCAGAGTGCAGCAGTGAAAACAGGCCATAAGATTAATGAGAGGAAAAACTGTGACCACAGCAAATAGAATGACTCACGCCCACTTGCTGGTCTTAATTTCTAATCTGGAATAGTAATTTTCTGCTGGACCAGATTAAAAATATTTCTCCTCCTGCTGAGCCCATAGCCCACAGGGATCCAGCAGCCCACACTCAGAGCACCGGCCACTGCTTGGGTTTAATGGCTGAACAAAACCAGCCTCACAATTAACCGAGCTCTACCTCAGCGATGCACCAGGGAACACAGGCTGGGGGATGAGAAAAAGGAACGCAGGACAAAGAAATCCCTTCTGTCTCCCTTCTGTTCTAAAAAGCAAGAGCCCTTCAAACACCGCCACTGCAGGCTCGCAGAAGTCAACTGAATACACAAAATTAATAAAAGGGAGAACACTAAAAGCAGACTAAATACGGGAAATCACGTACAAAAGCACAACTCGCATCATGATCGGAAGGGGAACTTCCCAATTTGATTGCAGAAAGCAATTTACTTCAATTAGCAGGGATATAAACAGAGCGCTTGCTTAATAGAAGTATTGCATCTCCAAAAAAGCAAGCTCCCTTAATTACATCTCTCCTCTTGGCACTTGCTGAACTTTCAAAGCCCGTTTTATGAGAGACGGGTTGAAATAACCCTTTGGTTGTCAGTCAGTCCTGCCTGCTGCGCAAACACACCTTCAGCAGAGCAACAGGGGCACGTTCCTCTTGGGAGATTTAAACCACGTCCCAATAAGGGGGACCCATGTTGGGCCAAAGAGGAGATTGCCGAGGGGAAAGGCAGCAGGCAGAGCCTTCCTCTGCCTCCTCCTCCTCCTCCTCCTCCTAGGAGAGCCTGTGCTTTCTGCTCTCAGCCGGCTCAGGCTTTGCTTAATGTATGGATGAGGTCATTCCCAGCAGCTTTGGGAAGTTTGGGCCTGTAAAGTGCTTCTTCCTCCCTGTTTCCAGCTGGAAAGTTTGGGATAATAGATCCGGATTGTCTGATAAAAGCCTTCCTACATAACCAGCAATGACGTAGGACCAAAGGACAAGGGGCACATGGTACCCAATACATCTTGATCTCCATTTCACTGCCCTGCGCCAGAACCCGGCACTGGATTTATCCCAAGTGGTTTAGGGCCGCTTTATGTCCATTGAGCGGCAGATTGAGAGGGCAGTAAAATTTCTCCAAGAATTTTACTTTTGCTCCAAACTAAAACCAGCAAGAGACACCAACACGAATACCCATGCAAACAGTAGGAATTAAGCACAAGCAGCTCATCCTGAAGTCTGGGTACTGGGCTCTGCATCCCACACCATGGGAAAACCATTCCCTAGGAACCTTTTAAAATTGAAACCCCCAGCCCTGCCCAGCGGCAGCCCCTTTCGGAGAGGGCAGCTGGGCAGCCCCTGGCCCGGGCACTCACTGCCCACCCGCCAAACCACCCTGGCACTGGGAAACAGCACCAAGACCTTTGCTTTTTGACTCCGACACCCTGCGGATCCTGGGCTAAGGAAGCAGCGGCTGGACAAGGCGATGGGGACTGTCCCTGCCTCACCGGGCCAGTACGTCTGCTTGTGCCGAGGCTTCTCGTCCTGGGAACGGTGATGATACAATTTACCTGAACGTGCTTCTCGGTTCCCTGATAGAAGTGCTCTGCTATAACCCACAAAATCACTTTACCTAATCAGGAGTATTTAGGTCCAAATTCATGCTACCCAGCCATGATGGAGCAGAGAAATAGATTTCCACAAAGGACCCAAAGGGCAGCTCAGAGCTGCAGACACCGGGTTCCACACCTGGCTAGAAATCACGGATCCATCGTTGCACCTAAGCAACCAGTTCCCACTCACCCTGGGCACCCGCAAAGTGCTGCAGCATCTGCGGCTCCGCTTTTCTCAAATCCTAGCCCTAAAGCCAAGCCTAATGTGCCTCAATGTGGGCATTAGCAGAGACAGCTGCCCTGAGGTACAAACAAGACATTTACGTCCCTCTGCATCGGTGTTATGCTCACCTCCATCAGCTCAGCAGGATTTGGCAAAGCCAGGCAAGTCTGCAGCCTCCACCACTGGGACCTGGCCGATCACCTCGCATGGAGACACCTGAAAACAAAGAATTAGTGAAATTGCTGGGAGCATCCTTCAGCGATGTCACTGGGAAGAGCAAGAGGATGCTGTCAGGAGCCACAGCTCTGCACTGGTAGCCCAAACCAGGATCCCACCCCTCATCTCTCTCCTCTGGCAACTGGAAGAGAATTTACCCTTCTAGGCTCCACAGTCCCATGTGCCCAGCCCCTGGCCTGATCCTGAAACCAAGGACTAGTCTGAGGAGAGACCAGTCCTGGCTGCAATCTGGAGTGTTGGCATGAGGAACTCCCAGCCAAACTCAGGAGAACCAGCTCATGTCTACATCGGTTACTTATTCCAAAGTGAACCCCAGCTCTATCACCATTGCTGCAGTCACTGTCCTGTACTTTATATTTTAACCTACAGCTATTTCAGTGCTTTGAATTTAGTTTTCTTTGGGGAGTTTTAAAACATCATCTCATCAAAGCCAAGCTCTGTGTTATTCTTTGCATTACTGTTTGCATCTTGCAGACTTCAACCAATCTTTAGATTTGCTGGGCATCGGTGGGTTGGGTTTTTTTGCAAAGTCAGGGTTAGGGCTTTGGTTAGAGGTAAGTTAATGTATTTCTGCTGCCCCTCTCCTGAACTGCAGAGTGCGGCCACCACTTGGTCCCCCCAGCAGTAACCCAGCCCCATCAATAGCTTCACCACCCACAGCAGGTCCCGTGCAGAGGGACAAATTCTAATAATGCTCCATGTTAGCAGTAAGATTTTGCACTGATCCCACTTACCTCTATGCAACTTGGAGAAATAAAGCAGTAGTAACTCAAGCATGTCCTTGTACACATAAGGAGCACACCCCATGGCAAAGGATGGTGCTGCTGCAGGTTATAGCCTATTTGGGGGTCCCAGAGCACGGCTGGGACACAGTGGAGCTGGCTTTCTTCCTCCCAGAGCTCCCCATCACCTGCTGCAGGCACAGAAGGGTCAGAGCAAGTAACACCCAGGCACAGCTGGGGCTTTTGGGCACTCCTGCCCCAGTCGCAGCTGTGGGAGGGAGTCAGCAGTGATTGCAGCTGTGTCGAAGCCTCCCACGGGGCTGGGTGGCTTTGGGCACAGCTGCTGCCCAGGGAGTTCTGCGGGGCTCAGCCGGGGCGGCTGCAGGCACTGCTTTTCAGCCAGGGCACCGCAAAGCCTCATACAGCATCCTGCAGCACGGCATGGCCCCCCCAGCATCCTACAGCACTGCGCAGACTCCCATGGCACTGCATGGCCTCATACGGCAGCATCGCTCTTACACCGTTTCCATTTTTTGGCTGCCCCGTGCACCCTCAGAAGCGGTAAGGCCAGCGGCTGGAGTTGTGCCAGCCCCGGCACCGCACCACGTTCCTTTTGGCACCGGAGCTTCTCGCAGCAGGAGAGCAGCCTCGGCTTCTCCATCCCCTGACACCCGCAGCAGGACCGGCTGGTTTTGGGGCAGGACGATGCTGCACGGGGCAGCCACATGCTGTGACCCCAGCAGAGCAGCTGGGGCAGCTGCCGCCTTGCTCCCAGCCCAGGACCTTGGGTTTTCACCCCACGCAGGAGTGTGTTTGGTGAACGGCCGCTGCGGCAAGCTCGGGGCAGCCCCGGCTTTCAGCCAGCTGTAGCACAGGGGCTGTCTTTGTGTGGAAGGTAAACCCTCCGAATTAAACCCAGGGCATAGTGCAGTAACTCACCACCAGATCCCCTTAATCAAGCCAGTACGATGTGTGTGAGTGGGCTGGCAGAGAGGGGAGCAGGGACAAAGAGTCCGAAAACATTAAAACGATGCAACCTGTAAGCAAAAGTTACCAGAGGCATCCCGGCGAGGACGGGCATCCCGTCCCCGCAGTGCTTGACCACTGCACATCTGCAACCCCTTTTCTTTTTCTTTTCTTTTTTTTTTTTTTTCTCCTCCCAGATCACTTTAAAGGTCCAGCTTAGGGCATAATTAGAAAAGCAGTTAAAGTGGCGACCTGGCAAGGGCAGTGACCTTCGGCGGTGGCAGGAAGCGCAGCGGTGGGTGGGCTGGGGGTGCAGCCCCGCACCCGCGCTGTGCACAACACACGCCGGGCGCCCAGGAATTAGCACTCGGTTGCAAAAGCTCCTTCTCCAGCCCCTGTCAGCAGCCTCAGTTTCTTCATCTGCTTAAAGAAAACAGGCACTTTGGTGAAATAGCTGTGCCGAGCGATGCTGAGCGCCCGCCCCGTCCCCATCCCACATGCTGCGTTGGCACCGTTTGCTCAGGCACGAGATGCCCCATCCTCTCTCCATCCCCCAGATGGGCAGCACCGGCTCCGACCCATCGCACGTGGCCGGGGACTGCCCCGCTGTCATTCATCCCCAGCACCGACACGTGGCCACGAAACCGTCCCCGTCTGCCCCGAGCGGGGACCGGGTCCTGCACCCCTCGGCACTTGGCTGTCGGACCCACCGGAGTTTGTGTTTCCACGCAGGGCTGTTTGCGGCCGCTGCGCTCCCTTATCGCTGCCGCGACCTTTGCTGGTTGCAGATTAGTGGCTGGAGCCAGTTGGACTTGTTTGATTTCTGTTGATGGTTATTAGGCAGAGGAAGTGCCAGAAGGGATTTTGACCTCGAGTTTAAACCTATTCCAATTAGAGCCACTGAGCCTTTAATTACCACGCTCCGGCCACTTCGGTTAAAGCAACAACAAAAACAAACACAAAATCTGGTCGAAGATGGGCTTTTCTTCTCATCAGCCCTCCGATCTGCCGCCTACTTTGTCCACATGCTGCGTGACTGCGGGCGTGCGGCATTTTGGCCCACGAAGTCCCTCGTGACACCGCTCCAGGACGATGCCCATGGGCAGGGGGCACGCTGCCCTCGCCCACCGCCCCAGCACACCACCCACTGGTACCCGAAGGATGCTCCAAGGACCATCCCCTGGTGCCCAGATGGCTCCAGGCGACAAACACCCGAGGTTATGGTTCAGGAGCCCATTAGAGCTCACCGAGAGATGATGGTTATTTTGGAAACAGTGATTTCTTACTTAGCGTAACTTCTACTGAGTAATTCAATTTTTTAAAAAAAGCAGTCCAGAGTGCTCTTTTATTTTGCTCCACTTGGCCCGGGGACATGGAGGGTGTTTTACTCTCCCTGGCGGACTACAGCACCTTTTGGCTCCCAGTGCAGACCCCGTCTGACGCTCCAGACCCTGGGCAGAGATCCCCACCTTTTGCTTTATTTCTTATATCCATTGCTATTGGGTTTTATTAACAAATTTTAACCTTAGCAAAATAAAGCTTGTGTTTGTGTAGGTCCTATGATTTAAAAATAGTTTCTAGGATACATCCTGTGATTGATTTTTTTACATTAAACAGTGACTAAACCCTGATATTTGCCTTCCCTGACTGGCTTTTGTCCATTTCCCCAAAAATTTCAGAAAAAAAAAGCAAAATGGAAATCCTCATCCGAAGCATCGCAGCAGCGCAGGTGCAAGCAGCTGAAGCAGGGGGACAGCGTGGCTGTGTGCAGGGGTCCCCTGGGGGCTGCTCCCCTGCCCACCTCCCCCAGGACCCGCTCGTCCTTGCAGGGTCAGAGTGTCCACAGTGCTTCTCTGGAAACCTCTGTCATGTTTCCCAAAGGTGCTTTCTTTTACCCCAGCATCTCCCTTACCTGGGGATGCCCAAAAGCGGCTCGACCCGACCCCCTGCAGCCCTTCCCTGTCCCCTGGGAGTTTCAGTTCAGCGAGGTGGAGAAAAGCCCAAAGCACAGACAAACACATGGGCCATATTTTGTCTTTAAACACCTGGAGAAATCTGCCACCAGCTGTGTACGGCTCTCTCACCATAGTCCGAGTCCCAATTACCAGGAGACGGGGTTATTTAGCTGCTTGCAGATTAAGTCTACATTTTGGCACCTCCTTTCCCCTCCCCAGCTGCTGTCGCAGGAACTTTATTGCAGGGACGGAGCAGGGCAGGGGAGTCCCATGGTGGGGAAGGCTCCATGCCCCCACCCGTGGCTGCGGGATGGGGTGCAATCAAACCCCAGGCTGAGGCAGGATGGCTGCAACTACAGCTGCATCATGTAGCGCTTTTATAAGCCTTATATTTTACTGTAAACCCCAGCAAAATCTGGCCAGTTTGACCACGGGGATCATCTCTTATTGCCTCTGGTAGCCACACGATGGGAACACTGTCATATGGGGAAGCCTCTGAGTGTTCATCCCTGCATCTCGTTTTCACTACCTAAATGCTGTAAGCTGAATTCTACATCCAGAGCCACATCTTCGCAGCCAGCTGACTAATTTTTTCTCCGGGCAAAGCCCAGGTGTGGATGGGCAGTGGTTACTGCACACACACGCTCATGGCCAGGACCTCACGTGAATGGGAACTTGCTACAGAGATCCAACAGTTAATGAAAAAAGAGAAAACCATGAACTTCCCTGTTAATTTCTCTTGCATTTTCATACATTTATGAGACTCATGAAGGTAAAGCAAGCGGAGGAAGTTAATTAAAGTTTCTTCACGGAGCACACGGACCAGAGGGCACTCGAGCACGAGGCTCAGACACTTGCACACAGTCAGCACGCTCTGCCGCTGGGACAAAGCTGATGTACTCTTCTTGCTCCAGAGGAGCTCTGCTGCTCTACAGCAAACACAACCCGACTGGATAAATTGCAAAAATCACACACCCAGCTGATACTCTGAACGTGACTTTTGTTGAATTTAAAAGAAACACCAAAAAGTTCATTGGTGTTCACATGCAAGAGATTATCTGAAAAATGCTATACAATTATTTCGCAAGAAAACCAGCTAAGAACTATTTGCAGGAGAGAGAAACTCCTCATTGTCCAAGGTCACGGTAATTCTCACTATAATATTTTCTCAGCAATACATCTGATAAGGATGACTCCTAATACAACCCTTTGGACAAAGGAGATACCTAAAATGAAACTCTTTACTGACCTACTGTTGAGAAACAGATGCTGAATTGATGTAAACTTGCAAGTTGGAACAGTGGATGGACTCAGGCGTTACCAGGACAGGTCTGAGTGAGTGTAATGACCCTGCCAGTGCCCACACTGTGAAATGTTTTATGTGATGAGTAATAAGTATCACCACTAAAATGGCCTTGCATTCAAGGAGTTTTTAAAAAGGTTCATTAATCCAGCTGCCACGAGGTTTGGCTTATTGTACGTATTTTTGCAACACATTTGTTTCTCTTTCCTTCCAATTCAAGCTATGCCATCTTTTAAACACAAGGCAATGAAAACAGCAGGAGCTACTACAAAAACTTACTTCAGCGTGTAAAAAGATGGCAGCGAGTCCCACAGCCCTTCCAAGCATGGTCTGGGTACACGGAGGCACTACAGCCTTGTGCTGGCATGGGCTGGGCTGGAGTTTTTGGCTGAATTACATTTTCTGGCCCTTTCAGGTGCTTCCTACCACCCTCTGCTTCAGGATCTCCGGGCCATCCCCTGCGCCATCACAAGTATCTTAAAAGAGGAGCGTGCACCAGCCCAGAGAAGAGGTCATGGTAATCCAGCCCATGAATCATTTCCACTAACGAAGCCACCAAAAATGAGTCAGTCGTTGGCTTTGTGTGGTCAAAACACAAAGCGATTAATTCATTGCAGCATTTTTCTTGTGAGAAAGGACTTTTGCATTAAAGCAAAAAGGTTTATAGAAATCATTCCTAAATCCAGCAGTATTTATCAACTTCTTGGAAATATAATTGTGTATTAGCTAGAGCAAGAGGAGCAGGGGAAAAAAGTCTTTCTTCAGTAACTGGGAGGCCTCCCATTTAGTGGTTTTATTCCTCAGCTTAATCCTCTATTTCACATGGATGCCACGGACAATTAGCACCAATCTTTTCACTGGAGGCCGAGCTCCCACCGGCGCAGGCGGAAGAGCACAGACAATGGACAGATCCCATTTGTTTCCTCCGCGGCAGTCCTACCTTCTCTGTAGGCAGATTTGATTTCCTCCAGCACGTGCTGCTCCCCCTTTATCTGATCCTTCTCCCCTCGGGTTGCTTTTCCTTCTTTCATGGGAACTGGAAATAAGATCTCAAGATGCACTTCCTACAATACCTGGAAAAAAAAACTTAGAGCAGGTTTCAAATGATTGCAAAATATTTTTAAAAAATCAATTTTACAAACAATTCTGGTATTTGGACAAAAAAAAAAAGTGACTCCCCTGTAACACAGCCAAGCTTTTCTGCATAAGACTGTTACTGATGCAAAACAGTTTAACCATTTTGAGACTTACCATGGAATAACATGTGCCAGCGCTGGGCCAGGGCCAAGTGCAAGCCCTGAGGCAGGCGGCAGGGAGGATCGGCTGTGTCCGCTGGAGCTCTCTGCCCGCCGAGCCACAGCAGCTCGGCAGCCCCTCCACAGCCAGCACGTGCCCTCAACAGCACACAAAGCCTCCGTCCCTCTTCCAGGCACAGTTAGCTAAAAGGAATACTAGAGAGCTTGACGCATCCTGCATAGAAACGGTGAGATTATTAAATTTAGGGTGATTTGCTGGAGAGTCTCAATCTCTATTCGCATTTCTTATCCCCTCCATGGTCGATGGCCAAGGGAGAGGTCCCGTGTTCGTTCAGATCACTCCCTCGCTCAGAGGCTGCATCCCAGCATTTCAACGTGCTCATCACAGCCAGCCTGAGTGAGACTCAGACAGATGGTCACAGTCCAAGAAATCCTGGGGTTATCGAAATGTAAGCAAATCTAAAGGGAGAGGGGAGCAGTGATGTGATGCTGAAGTTTCAGAGGTGCCATTTCAGGTGCACGCAGTACAAAAGGTGCGATGCAAACCCTCCCACCCAAGCAAGTTTCAGGAAAATCACACTTTGCTGGGTCTTCTGCAAAGGTCACCGTGTGAGGCAGCACATTTTAAAACCACCATGGAAATCACAAGTATTGCCCACGGCAAGGGCTGAGCCAATCCAGCTGTCTCCCCGCTCCGGGGAAGGATGGAGCACGCTGTTCTCCACAATCAAAAGATGAAACCCGTTTCGGGGAGATTTAAGTTTGAATCCTGTCTGAACCTGCTCAGACATTTACAACACTGGAAGGAGAAAACAACCTGGCTGACAAAATGCAGGCAAGAAGGCCAAAGGTATGTATTTGGTCACTGCAGATGACCACAGACCTGCCACTTACTTGGTATAAAGTGGCTGAGCTGTCACAGACCCAAAATAATTATCTGAGCTTGGAGTCAGTGTTTAACCCACGCCAAACACAAACGCGGGTTTCTTCAGACCCCGTCACCCACCCGCTTTCGGCAGCACATTTCTCCCCTGGGCTCCCAGAACTGCTCTCTGAAGAGGAATGATGGAGCAGTAGGTGTCTGTAGCTTCAGGCCACCGAATGAAGAGAAACAGGAATGCTAAATATTCGAGTTCTCTGAGTATACAAGACCAAATAAGGCCCAGATGCCAAGAGAGTAAACACAAGGCTAATCTACCAAGTTTGGGCAAATGTGATTCAGAGTTCCCTAATGCTACAGATTTTGCCTTGCAGGATAAACTTAATAATTCTCTCTCCGTATGCTTATTCTTGTTTAAAAAGGAAGTCTCTGTGTAACCTCCATCTATCTTTGTCAGCCCCAACTGCTTGTTTGCGAGGACTATACATTTGAGAAGTTCAGCCATGAACCAAAACCACAGACAAAACATTTCACAAAGCAGGTAAGTTATATATGTGATAGTACAAAAAACCCAACACACCCCCAAAAGTGTATGGAATCACCATTTCCTCACCTGCCAGGCTGGCACCGAGGATGGTCTCAGCATTTGAAAACCTGGTTACAAAAAGGAAGAGAGACACCTTGAAGTGGAGATTTGTGTTACACCCTCTATGGAAAAGTAATCAAATTCCCACAGATAATCTGCATTTGTAATCAATAACCAGGTGCAATAAAGCATTGAAACTAAATTAAACACTGCTCTACAGCAAAAATTGCTACATAAGTGACATTTATTAATGTTCTGCTATATTTACAGTTTTAACATAGTAAAACTCCAAAGTGAATTACCACTTGGCAGAAAGCACAAAAGTGCACATTAAATCTACATTTATAACGCATCATAGTCTCTGCTAACACAAATTATAAAAGCAAGAATTACAGGTATGATAGGAATTGTCTCAAAAGTCCCAAGCCAAAGAAAAAAAAAAAAAAAAGGCCTTTGTTTTGCAAGGTCATTTTTTATACAAAGTTCCAACGTGATCTTTCATTTTTACACTACCAATGTGTACTGTGAAAATCCCTATATAGTCCAAAAAGTAGGTAGTATGAAAGTAAAGTATACTACAACATTGAGAATATAGACTATTAAAAAATTAATACTTGTGCCACCTTCAAAATCATACTCTCTCCCAATTACACCTCAAGAATCCGTACCGCATAGACCCATTTTTCCTTTCAGCCACAGACAGCACAGGTGCTGTTGGATTTAAGCAGCAGAAAGGCATGTAACCATAGCAATGCCATCGCTTCAACTTTTGAGATCATCCCTTCGGGCCGTCAGCATGACGCAGGCTGTACGGGACAGACCAGAGCCCAAACCCGCTCCCAGGATGGAGGAGGAAATAAAGCAAGCCTGTCCCCTGCTGGCTCCAGGGGCAGGGCTCATGCTACCGAAATCACTACAGAAACTACCTAGATAAGGCTTTATGAGCACGTCACAGACTCGACTGCAATAGCTTTTTCAAACATTAGCCACTAATGATTCAATGATTACAGAATTCTGCATTAATTATTAAAATTTTACACCTAGAAACAAATAGAAAGAAATGCTTCTCCTTTTTTTTTCCCAACAGTGCTTTTATTTTTTTATGTATTTTAAAGCAGGGGATTATTTTTTCTTCTGCTCCAGAGTCTTGATTCACTTCCTGCAGGTGTCCTGTTGCTTCTTGAGGGAGAATTCACTAACGCAGGAAGACATTTGCCAGAAAACATCTGTCAGAGAAGGATATTGAATATTGTAACTATAGTTAGATTGTTATTTCGGATAAGAGAAGGATATAGTTCACAAAGAGTACAGGATGTCTAAAGGCTTATAAAGTATCTCAGTACACAATGACGTGACTCTAGCAAAACGCTCAGTAGTTTTGTGCGTACTTTACAGTTCTGAAGAGTTAAAATTCCATAGGGAAAAACAGGCACTAAACCAGACAATGCTCTTAGAAACACTGGCATAAAAACATACAGGTGTATGAAATTACACTGCATTCGCACTATGAGAACAAATTTTGACTTGGTCTTTAGTTGCTGCATCCACCCAGGATGATTGTGACTTTTCTATCTTTCTGTCAAGTGTGCTGGTATGAGAGAGACATCAGCTCTCATAAATCGTCTACTCCAGCCATGCTGGCCAGAACTGTTTAAACCCCAGATCCAACAGAAACCATTTGCACTTGTCACACAGCTGATGTACGCTGCTGAGATGCTGCCAAGGATAATGTCCATTACTAGCACTCGCAGGCTGAATGGTAAACACCAAGCTTTCGATTAGATTCATTTTTACCAGTTATGATTTTCTGGTTTGCACTAATTATTCCTCTCCTCCTCCCCTTCTAATTTTCTAAAAATTATCCCTGCTCTAAAATGAAAATGATCATTCACCATGCCCTTTTCATTATGCTCTGCAGAGGAAATCTCATCTTAAGAACAATAATACACTGAAAATCCAAGTCTTTTGTGGTTCCCCTGATCAGAATTTAAGACTAAAGATTTATTTTCAGGGGAAGTATCAAAGTTGTAATATTTAGAAATTATTCTGGACATTTATCTCAATGTATCTAAAAGAGCAGAGTGCTTTTTCAAAGCTCTAAAATGACCAAAAAAATAAACAAATAAATAAAAATTTTTTAAAAACCCTCTACACCTCCATCCTCACAAGCAAGGTCTCTAAAATTGTCATTTCAAATTCCAAACACAGAAAAAGCCTGTGGAACAAGAAACCACACAGTTCCTTTAATAAATGAAAAAATAAGTTTCAGTAAAGAAGCAAAATCGAAAAAATTGTTCAGTGAGAATAAATGACAGATGATAAAGCTGATGCTTAAACATTCACGCTACATGACCATACAACTGGGGGAAATAAACCCTCTGGTGACTAAGCAGGAATTTGAGAGGATATTACAAAACCTGGAGGAGGTCATAAACCATAACTTTGTTAAACAGAACTGAAACACTTAAATAAATTGACTGAACTATTTTTACACACTATCACCAGTGGAAAACCTCAAGCTGGAAAACGCTGCACAATGGTCGTTTTGTGTAGCACGTTCTCATTACAGGCTAGAAATGAAGCACAATCTTACACAATTTGCAGTTTCTAATAAAAGGAAAGTGCATTTGGAAAAATCAAGCCTCAGTTTTAAAATCTGAACAATTTAATGACCCCCAATTTAAATCTGGGGTTTGTTTGGTTTCTTTATACCACTGTCCCAGCTGCAATTGCTTCAACCCTGTCTTGGGGAAATCTAGTGTTATTACGATATTTCTAAAGGGAGCATCATGTTGCACTCACCATCTGGGAAGCAACCTATTACAGGATTTCCTTCCCCTCAGGGAGGGACAGTTAATGCAAGGCCATTATCTGCTGTAAGCAGGAAATTATGCTAGAAGGGTTCAACTACTTAAGCCTCCTTCTTTAAAGTCCCATTAAGGCAGCAGCAATGTTAAGGTTCAGCCTCAAAGGGAAAGACTTTTAGGCATTAAGGTTATTGAAAGACGTTCAGGCAGGACAGTATGTTCAAGTATGTGGGAGGGGTTTGCAAAGAGCAAAGGTGTGCAAGAGTTTAATTTCTTCAGGAACTTGGCAGAAAATTCAAACAGCATGCAAAATTCAGACAAATTGTTCTTTCTGGGACATGAGCCAAAGACACTGGCACAATCTTCTAACAACATTTTGTGACCTTTACTCATGTTCAGGACATACCACGTGTTTCAGGCATGTGATTTATTCTGAAAGACACACTTGCCAAAAACAGTGCATTACCAAGGGGCAGAGATTTTGTTCTTACAATGCAAGTCATGGAATCTAATGAATATACAATTCCTCAAAGCAAAAACTCAGGAAGAAATGTCAAGTATTCCTCTGCTCCCCACCAAGTCAGTCTGGACTCTGTAGAAACAGGAGCTGCGTATGGGATATCAAGAACAACTGTCTTCTGCTGCCTTGTGTTCTAAAAATATTCAGGCAAAGAAAAGTCTAGCCTAAAAGAGTCACTAAATAGAGTTAAAACCAAAACAGAACAAATTCAGGAAAGTAGAAAGTTTACCTTTAGTAAATAAAGAGAACTCTGGTTCTGGGGAGAGTGGAAAAAGTATCTGGCATCTTCCTAACCTTTGCATAATTAATAAATCCTCTGAGAAACAGCAGAAAACCTAGATGGAAGAAACACATTTGTCCAGTTAACACAGGTGTTGCTTCTTCAATTAGAGAGGGAGCAGTTCAACTCAAGTTACTAGTATGGGGGACCTAAGTCACTGCGATGCACAACAGCTGCTTAAATACAAGAATTTTTTTTTTTTTTTTTTTAATCAATTACACTTAATCTTTCAATTTCAGGCTATCTCAAAAACAAACTTCCTTAGGCAAACACAAAACTTTTGACTCCAAATGAGATCTAGTCACTTTCAAAGGAGGAAAAAGAAAAGAAAAAAAGAAAGACCACAACCCACTCTTCCATTTAAGATATAAGAACAGATACAACATCAGTTACTATGAAGACAAGCATCATTCTATTCTTTACTTCTTCTGGATGATAAATAGGATGCTGCCACCAAAAAATGACAACAAAAGGACAGTTTTTATGTGTACCTTTAAAACCTAGAAGGCATTCAGTAAGAGGAGGAGTACTCTGAGGGTTACATTTTGGTTTTACATCTATACACACATATTTTAATAGCCAGTAAAGCTATGCTCACAAAAGCCCTAATTGCACTTCACAGTTTTTAAGCGTGCATTCCCTCTTCACCCCCCGAACAAACACTCACCTAGTACAAGGAAGACCCACCAAAGCCAATACTGGCCATCAAAGTAACCAGGAAAATAGGTGGAGAACTGAAAAAAAAAAGCCAACAAAAAAACGATACAAGTTAGAGCACATGGAAGTTTCTGAACATAAACCTATTCTCAGTAATTTCAGCAGTAACCAGATCAAGCCTGCTGCATACACACATCAGACCAACTCTAACCAAGGGGAATGGAACAGATTCAATACCCAGCCATAAACTCTTGCAATCAGTGGAGCAGAAAGACACTACTGGGCAAATACTCCTATTTTCCCTCATGTCTTTGATGCTTATAAACCACAGTTGCAGTTTCTGAAAAGGAAGATCAGGCTTGCAGCAGTGCATCACGTTAATTACACTGTAAGGTTGGATAGCATAGCAAACAAAAGCACAGGTGAAAAAAGAAATCCCAGATCTGTGGAACCCTCTGACAAGATTTTCTACTGGGAAAATAACTGCTTATTGAATGAAAGGCACTGACACTACTAGAGCACTGAAGTTCACCGTGTCAGTGGTAAATACAGTATAATTTTTTTGGTTTCATTCTATTCAAGTTTAGAAACCTAACAAAATGCTAAGCTTGTTATCAAAGTTTAAATCAAATCCACAGTTAAGGTCACTTGTTTCTGTCACACCCCTTAATCCAGCAAACAGTTCCTAACACCAAGTTAACAGATTCTGCATTTACAAATTATAATTCCTATCTTTTCATGGGCTCCAAATAAAGCTTTTCTGATATTTTCTCACAATCCCTCCAAAAAATAGTTTGACTTTTTTTTTCCATTCCTCCCAGCATCAGCACATCTATATCCTTTTTTTTTTCTCTCTCGCCAGAAAGATTTCTCTTTCTCCCCCTCCAAGTTTTAAAAATACTATGTCAGCCTTTCTTGCTTCTGTGAGAAGAGGTCTGTGCCCTATGTTTGCATTGAGGCTCCCATAATACAAACCAGTTCCAATCAGTCATTTCCCTCCTCTCCCTGTGTGTTCTGGTGGAAGGGAGCACAGTGGGTGTTTTAACAGCCTGGATATGCCCAGAGTTTCTATGGAAAAATCAAACAGAACTGAAAAGCATGCTTCCACCTGATCCCCTCCTGCTTGTGCCGCAGGCACGTCGCACCAGAGGGCACCAGCGGGCTTCTCCCATCCATGAAACAAAGCGGTGGCTGCCTCTTCTTCCTCCAGCAAAGAGCAAACCTCACACCTCTTAAGTCCCTGTTTCCCTCTTCTCATCGGCTATCCCACATTTTAGATTTTTTTTTTTTTTTTTCCAGAGAAGCACCTAAGGAACATCATACTGGAAACAAACATCCCGGTGCTGACGGCAGGGCTTGCTTTATCTGGATAAATGTTTTACAAAGATCAGATCATTGTTACTGCTCAACACACAAAGGCAATTTGATCCAATACAGTGGCTCTGTCAGAGTGCACCATACTTGGGTGTGCAATCTTTATTCTCTTTTATTACAATAATAATTCCAGCATATAAACAGAACAGAATGATGAAAAAGCTCTGCTCTCAGTGAATATGGGGCTCAAAATCTATTTTGTTATAAAAAGCTGAATTTATAACTAATTTCAGTATAAGTGAGATAAAAACGAGCTAAGAAAAGAAAGTACCAGTGTCTACGTACATGTTTTTGCACTACACGACTTACCCTAACAATGAGGATCCATTTAATAAGAGACAGACCAAACCCAGAAATGGCCCCGTATCGTCCTGCAGCTGAAGTAGTCAGACAGAAAGACAGGAAAAATCCAATCCAGTTGAAGAGGAATGCCACTGAGAGAGCAGGAGAAAACCAGCAGGTCAAGCCCTCTTTGAATTCCAAGGACAAAACAACATAAAAACCTTGCACACAGGTTTTTCCTTGTGCTACATAAACGTTAGTGTGAAAATAACTCTAGCTATTTTGGGTGACTGCCTGAAAAAATATTAAGTTCCACCATGTACTTACTGAAGAAAGTTAGCATGAAAATGCCATCATTTCCTATCCTCAGCTGGTCGGTGTCATCAAAGTCATCCCGTGTCACAAAGTCGTCATCCTGCAAATCAAAGGGAGAGAAGACGTGGGTGAATTTAAGTCAGTCCAGTCCACACGGCAATCCCAATTCTGCATGTGGCTCTTCAACAAAGGGCCAGCAAACTGTATAGCCCTCTAAAAGCAGCATACAATGGAGGGATATAAAATGCTTTGTTTACATTTAAGGAAAGCCCCCTATGGGGCAGGGGGGTGGAATCCTAAATCTCAAAAGGCTACAAATACAAGCAGGAAAAATTCCTGCTTCTCACCCTGAGATGATGCAGAGCATGCAATACTAAGTCACTGGCAGTACTTCTTAATTTTTTTTTTAAGATAGTCAAGATCCAACATATTCTTCTTCTCACTGTAAAGAATTCGCCTACTCATAAAAAAAATTAAACTTATCATCTCAGCAAGGAATTTGGCTTCTATGAAGAAGCATAATGAGCAGTGGACATCTAATGCTAGCAGGGGTGGAGGGAGAGGCTGAAAGAGAGAACGTTGAAAAAAGCCAAAACCAAATAAAAAAATAATTATTCTGACAAACTATCATCTGTCAGACATTTTATCATCCTTGCATCAGCTACACTGACTCTGGAAAAGTCAGTTAAGTAAGCAGCAGGAGTATGAAGGGTAGATATGCTAGATGGCTGAACAATTAATCCTAAATCTTTAATAAAAAAAAAAAAAAAGCCCACAACAAAACAGTGACAGCACACACGGATTCACTACCATGCCTCTGTCAGCTTGCCAAACTAATCTGAATAGCACATGCTGGCATTACTGAGATGTCTCACATCATCATAGCTGCCCAGAGGAAAATTTAAAAAAAACCAACAAAATTAGCCACAGAACTCTTGGTAGTGTGTAATATCCCCACCTCAGAAAACTTAAAAAATAAATTCTACACAAGAAATGTGAAGGACATACAGCCAGCCAAGTGTACTCACTCTTCCAGGAACCAAGGGAATTGTGGCTTCAGCCTTGGTTCTCTCCGCCTCATCATAACTAGGCAGTGTTGTGGCCACGTTGTAAGATGGAGGCTTAGGAAATCCTGACTCATCCTTGTAGTCAAAATAAGCTGCAAAAAAAAAGTTATATGGAACATAACTTGTCAGTTCAAGAACACTGTGTTGGGAAAGAGAAGCATTTCAGATGACTTCAAAAGACCCCAATAGCCCAGACTGTTGAAGCCTACCCCTCCTGTCCCTTCCCCACCCTTCTAGCCTCTTGCCATCCCAAAATGGAAAGTAAAAAACACAGGAGCACCTTATCTAACAGAGAGTAATACGCAAAGCACTACTTTAACATGCCTGGTTGTATTTATTTTTAAAACAATGATACATGCTGTGTCCCTCCTGACTTCATTCATATTTTCAAATCCAAGTGGTTTGAGTGAGTCAAAAAAGGATCACTGCAAGCCCTGGGCCACTCATGACCAATTTTTCCAGAGAGAGACTCCAGATTGTTTTCTGATGGAGGAGAAAGGGATTGGAACAAAAAAATCAAACATAGCATTTCTGAGCCCCAGTCGCTGAGATGCACTTAAGGAACCAGAACTAATGGGACATCTTTACAGTTAGCGTTCCAAGGCAGGACACTCAATAGGCAGCTTGAGAAACACAATATTCAAACTTCTATCCAAGGCTGGCTGGCTGTTTGAGAGACTAACAGTATGTTGTTGCATTTGATTCACAAATCTTATTCGAACGGTTGACTATGAAAGTTCTGGAGGGAAAAAAATGAGAAGATTTACCTAAGCCAAAATACTCTGATACATAACCAACACAAACCAAGCTGGTTTGCTAAAAGGTATTAGCGACATGACAGTGTGATGATTCAGAAGAAGTATAATCCTTATGACCAAGTCCTTAGTTACTGAAAACTGCAGGAAGAGTGAATTCTTTAATCCCTTTCAAGTAACACATCTTTTTTGGAAGGAGCACAGCATCATCCAAACGCCAAATAATGAGAGGGTAACCACAAATCCTCATAGCACTTTGATTTTTAATCGTCTCCAATCTACTGAGAACACTGTGAAATGTAACTTGAACACCACTTGATGGGATGACATCAGATGAACGTAGCCAAAATGCATCTTCTAAACCACAAGTAACAATAGTGTCTCTGGATCAATTCTGATCCTTTGCAGCCTTAGTAAGGATGCTGCAATGCCATCCGTCAATAAGAACAATTAAGGAGGTAAGAAAGAACAAGAGAGCAAACCTAGCTACTTCCTTTTGGTTAAATTTACCTGTATTCTCCGCAGAAATGCTGCTGTAAGGTGGAGGGGCATCATTCACCACTGGTGCAGTCTCGTCTGGCTCCTCTTCATTCTGCAACTGAACAGACCCCCACACAAGAGAGGTTAACAGGGTTTCTCAAGTTCTGTGAAATTACCTCTGTAGTTTTGACTGCATATGGCAGACTCTTCTGGAAGAAGACGGTTCCTCAGCATCATGGGGCATGCAAGCAGTTGCTCTGCTTCATATCGAAGTACTCCCACTTGAAATGATCAATATGACACCTCAGTTTTAATGTGCTTTTACATCGTATCCTCACACATCTGGACTTCAACAAGGCAAAGCGTACCTCTTTTCAGTATCTTTCCATTTCCCTGGCACTTCCTCAGATTCCTCAGCTCACACTGTTTAGGAGCTGCAGTTGCATCTGTTTCAGTCAAGGAAACAGCGGGAGATACCCACCAAAGACTCCATTGCTGCCTATGGCTTTGCTAAGGAAGGGGGTTTTTTCATGGATACATTACATAATGA
Source organism: Haliaeetus leucocephalus (assembly GCF_000737465.1). Classification (NCBI taxonomy): domain Eukaryota; kingdom Metazoa; phylum Chordata; class Aves; order Accipitriformes; family Accipitridae; genus Haliaeetus; species Haliaeetus leucocephalus. The sequence goes on from NW_010973092.1 coordinate 1,687,105, forward strand.
TAGATGTAAGTATGGATCTTGCCATTTCCCTTCAACCTTTCACACTGCATGACTGAAAAGGAGACAGTTTATTTTGTGCACAGTGCTTCCCACAGGCTCTGTATAAATAACCATACAGCTTACCAAATATACAGTGTCACTTGCATGAAGCAGGTATGCAAATGCAGGCTTTGATCAGCGAAGCTAGCAATACCAGGCCAGAAGCATTCAAAGCAGAATGTACCAGAAAGGAATTTACAAATCAGCTGCCATTTAATTTCTTTTCTTCTTTCCATTTCTCATTTCATCAACAAAGAAACTGAGTTTTGATGCAGAAAGACAACTCATTTCAAAAAAGCACCTTGGGACTGAACCACTGGCTTGAACAGAGAGGTACTACCCTCTTCTGTAATCAACATGAAACAGCAGCAACCCTGCAACTTCTTCCTTAACATCTTCTTGAACTATCCCTTCTGCACAGCCCTGCTAATACTCTTGAAGCCATCCATGATATTTTGCTTTCTTTTCTCTGGAGAGACATGTTGCTGTTCAAGTCCTTCCCAAGCATTTGATGCAGGGGGTGGGAATATGTTCTTATTTTACTTGTATGTATTATCAAGGGAAAAAAGAAAACCAAACCAAAACCAAATCAACTCACACTTCTAAATGAAGGTCTTGTTTTATACGTAACTGTTCTGCGCCTTGTGTTTTCATTCCTTTTGCTGCCTAAGATCAAAGGTCAGACGACATCTGTGTCCTCTGTGAAAGTCAAAGCCGAAACTTTTTCAGATGTTTGAAGTGCAATTCATTGGATGTTTGCATCCAAACCACAGCTGCATGTCTGAACCGTGAGACATCCGAGTCCTACAAGCTTGCTGAGAAGAGCACGGATTGTTTCATTTTCTCTGCCATTAACTGGACAGCCGCACACCTCCGTCAGCTGCACAACCACGAGCACGCACAGAACGAGTAATTGCAACTCGGTGGTTCATTGCACTGTGGCCAGACACAACGTCCCTGCTGGCTTTCCACCTCCTCGGCGTGGAGGCTGCCGTCCTCCCCAGCCTGCCAGCACAGCTGGTGTGTCATAGCTCCCTAAGCCAGTTATGTCAAAAAGATTTTAAACACACCTGCTGTTAATAGAGTTTAACCTAGTAAGGCTTAAATGACTTGGGTTAGCAGGCGATGATGACACAAGCAGTTCTGCTGGCAGGTCCAAGGGGTCGGCCAGGAGGGGGAAAGGGAAGAAATGACACTGGGAAACACTGGAAAAAATTCAGCAGCCCTATCACCCACTCTAGCTGTACCAAAACAACACAACATCACAGCCCTGCACTCTGTTTCACTGTCAGATGAAGCTCACCTTGCTACTCTAACAGCAGCCTCCATCCTCTCCCCACTAACATTTTCTGAACAGGAGAGGTGGGAAAAAAAAGAAAAAAAGAGGGAGCTGGTCAGCCCCAAGCTTTCCGGATAAGGACTCCCCACATGGCACAAAACTGAACCACTTCCTTGAAGAAGGAGAAGTTAAGTGATCCAGATGAAAATTTAATCTATATTACACCAAGAGCACCTCCTAGCACAGATGCTGTGGCTGTCAGCAGGAGACACCTAAAATGCTGGCCCCCGGCCAGATGCAAACCCACACCAAATCAACCCCTTTCTGCGCCCCAGGAGCGAGGCCGTGGGGTACACAGGGCAGAGGTACCTGCCTTGATGCCTGCAGCTTTAATTAGCCGCAGGGCACCAAGCAATTAACACGATAAGCTGCAGCGACTCCCACAACAGCAATGCATCTTCATCATTTTCAAACCAGCTAACTCAGCATGAGCCCTTACCAAGAAACAAAAATGCCTTATTTTATAAACCCCATGGAGTTCAGCCATTGGAAGAAAATGCAAACTAACTTGTGAAGTAATTGCCTATTAAAATAAGCTTTAAAAAAAAAAAAAAAAAGAGCACTGCTGCAGAAATTCAAGAGCAGCCTGCACACAGCATGAGAGAGGCAACCTAAGGGATAATCCAGTAAAATGCAGAGTCAAACTAGTCAATTTAGTCTCTCCCAGCTTTGTAGTCTATGAATTCTCAGAAAATGCTCCACCATGCTTATTTTCAGTCTATCCATGAAAATTCAATACTTCTCCCCTTTTTGTCTTCTGCCTATGCAGGACCCAGTCTACTAACGAAGGAGGAAAGACTCGGACACACTAGGGACACTCTGGCTAACGCATGCCCTGCACTATCGGCTCACCTAGTGAGGGGGTGGCAGAAATTAACACCCTAATGTTTGTAAGAAAGAAGACATATACAACCTAAAAGTACAATCACCAAGGCGGGGGAAGGAAAGCACTAGATGTGACAACACTGGAAGAGATGAAACAAAAGAGGACACAGATAGTTAAGTATAATATTAATTCTTACCACTGGAAAGCTTACAAGGTTCTTCTTTCAATGGTAAAGAGAAATACATATTCTTACAACTACCTCGTGTGGGAGAAAGCAAGCTGAACTTACTGCTGGCTTCAAACCATTACAATTCAGGTAATGACACAAAAAATGCAGTTACTTTTTAAAGTTGAGCTAGAGGCTGTAGGAGGTATACAGATATAGAAAACAGATTTTTCCTCTAATGGACAAGGTACACAAATGCCTTCCAGCCTTTTTAATGATTCCAGGCATCTAAAATTCAACTAAGTGCTTATTAGCAAAGCCGTAAGGGTTCATGTGACAGGAAGAATGAGTCATCAGACCTCGCAGGGCCCAGCTCCCTGCACTGTGCAGCACTGGCCCTGCGTGTTCCATCTGCCTTGTGCAGCGCCAGGTACGCACAGCGAGGAAGGCCACGCACAGTGAGGAAGGCTGCGCTGCTCGGGTTTGCAGGCAATTCCCCCTTGGGCCACTGCTGAGAGTCTTCAGAACCCGGAGAACCTGATAAAAGCAGCGTTTGGCTGAAGTCTATTTTGCTGAGGCTGTGCGGTATTCTTTCTTTGAGTCACCGATGGATTTTAGCTTTTAAAGCATGACTCTTGTATTTGTGGCATTAAAAAACAGTCTTTACAGCAATGCATAGTTATTAAAACAAAACTTTGGCTGTGCTTTTTTCACCAGATTGCTAAAACAACAGAAAGTTGCCTGATAGAGCAGAACAAGACCCAGGGGCATTTATTTTCCCAAAAACACCATCAGAAGCTTGGCTCTGAGCAAGACATCGCCTCTGTCTGCCACTTCCCCTGCTTGAGACATATGACATATAAATACACACAGCACAACAACATTAAAGTTCGAAACATACAAAATGGTTTGAAATATTTCCATATAAACTTTGAAGAAAGCATTTCCAATAAATGTATTTGTTAACTCTTCCAAATTTTCTAAACTTAGCACATGGGCTGCTGACACAGTTTTGGATCTTTTTTTTTAACCTCCCCTTGCCCCAAGTCCTTAGGCTGCATGCAAATATTCTTTACACTAAATGAGCATTACTACAAGCTTCGCTTTAGCAATATACCACCAGTAACATATTAAACTCAGCCATATATCATCAATGTTTACTGCATTTCAGTTCTTTTTTTATGTTCTGGCATGCAAGGTAGAACTGCACAGAAATCCCACAGAGGAATTCTAGGATGAAGACAACCCTAATCAGATCGCGTTTTTGTTGTTACTATGGTTTCTCTGAGATTTCAAAAAAGGCAGATATTTAGGCTAATGACAGAAAGAGAATCAATATTTTTTTTAAATGTGATAGGATTGATTTTTTTCAGAACAATGAAATCATAACCTTTGTGAGCCAAATGTTGAAAAAAAAATAAATAAAAATGTGTATCACTACAAGATTTGAGAGTACTCCAGCAAGACAACAACCTGCCCACAAAAAGGTTATACTTCACTCCCATTGCAACACCCCCTAACTTTTCTCCTTCCATACCTCTGGCCTTTTGGAAGCAAGTGGAAGTTGCTGCCAACTCTGAAGGAGAAGAAAATTGTTTTTATTGACTTACACTTCACTTTAAACGTACCCTGATTTGAAATCTTGACTTTTGCCCAATGCTGTTGCAGATTCCTATAACTTAATATCAGCTTATTAATCAGCACGAATAATGACAAGCTATTAGACAAGTCAGCCCACGTGCATCAGCCCTCTCCTTGATGAGCAAATAACTGTTTTCTCCCGTAGGCACTTCCAGTTCATTTAACCGAAGGAGAATGACAGCCCCGAACAGAGTGTCTACCCCAGCTACCTGCGCTCAGGCACAGCACGGTGTGTGCTGTAGGTGACACGCTTGGCAGTCGCGCTGTCTAAGCAAACCCTCCCCTGCCTTCCCCCTGCACCAGGAGATGCTGATGCTCCTGCCCAAGTCTTGCGCTGGGAAACTGATTCTCCCCAGGGCCCTGGGCACAGCCCAGCTCTGGGGAGCGACCTCCCGAGGTCTCTGTCAACCTGAGCTACTCCTTCATTTTAATAAAGGGCTGAAAACTGTGCCTTCACTCCCCCTCCCCAAAAATGTGGTGGGTTTTTTTTTTTCCAGCTGGACCAGCTCCCTCCCACACAGCGAGCACACATCTGCACCCACACGGCGGGATGCACTGGGCAAGGACCAGACACCAGTGGGAGCATCTGCCTGAAGGGTACATTTGCAACGACCCTCCCAGCTACCAAGGTAAAAACACAAATCAAAACATATTTTATGTCCATCAAAACACAGCCTGTGCTCACAAGGATGTTGTTCTTCACTGACTCACTGCAGTTAAGGGCCTGACAACACGGAAGTACACCTCAGTCCTGGGAAACATGCTGATCTAATTCCCTCACCTTTGCTCAAATGGGGAATTATACTGGTCTGGCTAGGCTGCAAACAAGCACTTTGGCCAGCACAAACCTGTGCCTAGACTGTCCTTAGATTTGAGCATTCAATACGGAAGAAGTAGGTTTTAATCTTAGATAGCTGTAATTAAATTTCATACACTTACCAAAGCATAAGGCCTTACCATAATATTTAGGATCAGATTAATGTTTTTCTGGACGTTAAGATATCACGGAAAGAATTCTGAATCTTTTAAGCATTTTAAAATATTTTTTTTAATTGGCATAGGAAGAACGTTAAGTATCTTCAATGAAAAAAAAATCCCATTGTGCCACCATACATCAAATTTGGGTATTTCACAAGAGGAGGCAGAAACAGAATGAATAGATACACCTTAATACTGAATTTTTCTTATTAGTCCCAATGACAAAGAATAAGAATTCACACACACACAGAAGTTTTCCTATTTGCTTTCAGTATGGCTACTCTTAAAATGAGATGCCAAGCACATATAAAGAGGTGCCACATCTGTGAGCCACTTAACAACCTGAAAGCCTGAGGGACTGTTCCTACATCTGCTTCCCAGATGGGATTTTGGAGCCCCACTGAATTTTAGTGATGAGAGAAAAGTCACCAAAGAAGCCCAACTAAGAGTCCAACACAATCCTGATATCCGAGAGAGTATTTTACTAAAAAGTTTGTACACAAGGCTATTTTCTCGTGTTAGAAAGGCTACGTGATGATACTGAACTACTACTGTTTCACTGTCTTCCCCAAGTCCTTCGAGTTTTAGAGATGGAATATATTTTAATTCTGTAACTACTTTTTCACTTTGAATCACTAAAACCTTGCAAACTCACCTGACAGGCACTGATGCCTACAGAAGCAGGTGTTTCAGAACAGAACAGTGAGACTTTAGTCACCTGAACACAGACTCGGCTGGACATCGGGCAGCATCAGACAAAGCGTGTGGCCCCCATCAGCTGCAGCAGAACCTAAGAGTGGTGGCTGTGCAAGAAGTGTGATTTTACTCTGCAACTTTCTTTTAAATCTTTATTGGTTTTATGTCAATGGACATCTCCTATTCTACTTGTCTGAATACAAAAAAGAATAAAAAAATGTGAAAAAACAACCTACCCTACCAATTTCCTTACCGTTCTTATCAGTTGCCTGTATCTTTAGCAAGCACATCTTCTGCACACTACCTCACCAAGGAAACAAACGGCCGCTGACATCACTAATTCTAACTGCTGACATTAAAAGACTTGGTATATTCTCACCTTTTAGTATCAATCTGCATGCCCATTTCAACTGAAAAATTAAATACAAGCTTAAGGTAAACACAAGGTAGCAACTGACATCTGCCTCCCAGTTTCACTCCAGCCTTCCCAGATATTAAGTAAGCATTGTGGTCCTTCATGGATTTAAACTGTATTCACATTCTATCTTCAGCAATATATTTCTTCTACAGTTTCACTGAAAGAAAACCAAGCAAATAGAAAAGCCTTTCCTCCTTATGTTTCCCATAGACACCTCCCCTTATGAAATGATTCATGATCCATGTAAGCCTTCAACAAGTGGAACAGGAAGAAATATCACTTAAAAAGCAATGTGTCCTCATTATTTAAGACACCCACCATTTTCCAGGTGGGTTTACATTACTCATATACATCACATATATTTTCAAATGGTTCAAGTAAGAAGCATGCCTCTGTTAACACACAGCGTAAATAAACCTATTAAAAGCCTGGCTATTTTTTCCAGAACAGAGGCTAGTTTCTATTCTAAGGTCAAAACACAGTTCTGTCACTGAACTCACAATCCAGGGGTTATGCTCAAAAGGCTTTAAGCCACCTAATCCTAACAACATCCCTGTGTAACTTACCCAAAGGCAGGTCTAAATTACAACAGCCTCCCAGTGTCCCTTTTTGGGACACAGCACCGCCCAGAATGATGATACCAGGGCATGCTGCAGCCTTCCTTCCTCCCGAACATCTCCCATTCCCACCTCCAACAAGGACAGCCCCGTGTCAGCCGGCCTGCAGAGGAGGAACCGAAACCAGCAGTCTGCCCTGGTCACCCTGCCCGGCTCCTGCTCGCCGCCCCAGCCTGTGCTCCCGACAGAAAGGGGCCAGGGGAAGCTGAGATCCTTTCTCTGGGGTTTTAGCTTTTTTTCTTCATCGAGCTGCACTTCCTCAGTATATTAGATCAGACTACCACATCATCCAAAGCCGTCATCACAGGCTATTTTTTTTATCACATTATCTAATGCCTGAGCAAAGCACAAGGACTAGAAAGTTAACTTTAGAAAATAAATCACATGCCACTGAACACCCCTTCAACAGTGCACATATTGGTGAACGGACACAGCTTGTGAGTTTGCACAGCTCCCCCCTCCCTCCCGCCCCCCATCTGCAGGGCAGCACGGGCTGAGGAACAGGGTGGAAGAAGAAACACAGAGGTTTCAAACTCAGTTACCGATTTCTGTTGTCCTCAGACCACCCTCATTAACTATCACCTTTTTTTCTGACAGTACACACGCTCAGGGAATCCTACAAATATTTTACATGTTCAAATCGTGCCCACACCTCAGCAGCGCTGCTCCTACACACAGGTCAACACACCGCTAACACCTCCCGGAGCAGGGGTTACACGACCCTGGCATTCTTGGACAGTATATCACACTTAGCTGTACAGGAACTGCCCAGTTATGTGACAAACTCCACTAACGCATTACTCCCCCCCAAATTATCAAGTTTTATAATTCTCAGTTCTCCTTCACTGCCTCATAATCCAGTAACTTATAAGATTAAATGAGCTTGTTCTGAATTTCTACAGGCAACCTGCACTCACTGTATTCAGCTCCAGCCTTTACGGTTATCAATTCACTACAAGTCTTTCTTCATTGGCACATGGTAGGTTCATTAATTGTACATTCATACACACACTACGTTTCAATGTATGGAAAAAAAATTGACACATTCTATGCCAGAAAGACTCTCCCACCCTCTCATCTCCTCTTAATCTAAATACCAACTCTGCATCTTTAGTTTCACAGCTTGCAGGGTTTTTTGGAGCAACAGAAGCATTAGGAGCCAATTCAGCAATAACACGCTTTACAATACAAATACCAGGGTTCTGGCAGAGGGCGAGGAAAAAAAAGGAATTTCTAAGCAACTACACAAAAGTAAATATATTTATGCCTGATTTTTCGATTCTGCACTCCAGTTACACCAGTTGTTTCACCAAGCCTCCATTATCTGTTTGTCTTTAGCAGTATAAATCCTTTGGGGCACAGCCTGCCTCCCTAATCTCTGCAGTACCACGCAGAGTTATGCTCTACAGCAACAGCGGTGTCTGCTATGTGTCTGTTGGATGTGTTAGCAGGATCTGGCGAAATGACAGCTTTACACATTTCTCTTTAAGGAAACCAGGACTGTGCTTATCGGTCAGGTAGAGAGTCACTGAAGAGCAATGCAATAGCGTCCTTCAGCACGTTTTGTCACCTATCTCCACGGGCTCAAGGCAATGAGACAGGAAGCTAGATCCCTTTGTAAATGACATTTGTGAAGACGTTTGTTGGGGTCAACACCAACGGCAGGACTCTGATGGGAAAGGCAATTAACAAAAAGGCCTGGTTATTTGCACCTATTATTTCCAAGAACAACAACAAAGAGATCTGTCTTTGTAAGGGAACACATCTGTTTTGCACAGAACAACAACAAAAAAAGCCTAAGTTTTACTTAGCTTTTACATTTCTAGTATGTAAAAACCAGAGCCCTCCAACTGTCATGCTGAGACTAATATTCTATCCCACTGGGAAGGTGCATCTCGTATTCTGAAGAGAGCAAGCCTACCCACACTGAAAATGCTACCAAGGCAAAGCCATACCACAGAGATTTCTCGCAAGAACCTCGGTTAAGCAGGAGAGACCTGTGTACCATTTTGCAGGATTTCTGCCTTACTTTAAGTAACGAAGTCGCCACGTCTGCAGGTCAGGAACGTGTGCCAGCAGGAGCCGGGTCACACAGCGGGACCCAACCGACCCCGAACCTTTTCTGCGAGGCCGATACTCCTGACAAAACACGTCCTCTCCTTCAGGAGGCAGGGAAGGAAGAACAACCCCAAATTTACGAGGGAGCTCATTAAGGACAGTCTCTGGCCTACGGGGGTTTCAAGCTGAGCCAGAGGGGACCACGCGTGAAAGATGAAATAAAGTTAAGGGTCATCTCAAGACGACGCGGAACAAGTTTTCTCCTCGGGAGAGTCCAAGCAAAGTTCGCTGACCTGCGGGCTGGAACTCAGAGGCCGCGGAGCGTCTCTGCAGCATCGCGGGGGTGGGGGGGGTCGGAGAGGAACATGACCCTGCGGGGACAGCAGGTCGCCCCCTCCACCCGGCGCTCCAGGCCGCGGCCGGCCCCGGGAGCGGGCAGACACCGGGCCCCAAGGGGAGAGGCCTGGGGCAGCGCGGCCCCGGCGGGGAACCGCTCCCCAGCCGCCGGCCCG
>NW_010973092.1:1703165-1719441 GCF_000737465.1 Haliaeetus leucocephalus
GGATCCCCGGGCGGCGGCAGCGGGAGAGCCGGCGGCAGGTGGGTGAGGTAGGTGGGAAGGAAGGAAGGTGAGCGGGGCGGCCGCGGTAAGATGGCGGCGCTCGTCAGCTCGGTTCCCTCCCGCCCTGCCCAGGCAGCGCCCGACCCCCGCCATGAAGCTCATCATTCTGGAGCCGTACGCGAAGGCCAGCGAGTGGGCCGCCAAGTACATCCGCAACCGCATCGTCCATTTCGGACCCGGACCCGGGCGCTTCTTCACGTTGGGGTTGCCCACAGGTGGGTGCCGGGACCGGGAGCGGGGCCGGCGCCGGGGTGGCCCTTCCCCGGGGCTGAGGCGGCGGCTTCCCCGCAGGCAGCACGCCGCTGGGCTGCTACAGGAAACTGGTGGAGTACTGCCGGAACGGGGACCTCTCCTTCAAGTACGTGAAGACCTTCAACATGGACGAGTACGTGGGTGAGTGCCCGCGGGCAAGAAGCACTTGGCTTTCGTGATCTGTTTTGCTGTACGTCCTCTCCCTCCCCGTGGCTGGTTAGCGAGGCAGGGCCGCCAGCCCGCCGGAGGGGCCGATGTCAGTGCGTGGTGGGCGCAGAAAATCCCACCTGCCAGCGATTCGAGGTAGGAGGGATAAAATTTGCTTTAGCCAAGGGAGTTAACAGGCACAGTTTGAAAACCTGTACAAGAAGTACTGAAGGGTGTCAGGTGTTGCCTGGCATTCTACACGCTAGGCGCTGCCGTATTTTACTTGAACTTGGGTATTGACCAGCTCTTCCATCTTACCACTGCAAGCCGAGGTAGTGTGCAGTATTAACTACCACCTTTGCTCTGGGAGTAAAACGGTCACTTCAGATTCAGGTCTCTTACAAGGACTGATGTGTTACCTGCCCAAGTGCCCTTCGTAACTGACCTGCTCTCCTGTTAAGACAGCAGAGGACTGTTTATGAAGCTGTGATGAAATAGCCTCTTCGGAAGAAAGAGTACAGAGAGATTAGTGGGCAAGCCTAAAGCTCCAAAGGTGGAAAACAGACAGGCTAAATATTTGCTAATGCTAATTTTACACTGGTCAAGAATTTTTTCTGTGAACAATCCTAATCAAGCAGCATTTGGGAATAGGCAGTCTGGTGTGGGTTTACAGCATTCAAAGGGGGAAAAAATGTATGCAATAAGTTATTTCCCAGGCTTCTGCACAGTTTGCTAATGGTCTTTGCGAATACAAACTGGCAGGAAGGCTGAAAAGGTAGTAAAACATGAGGCACAGTGCACGCCTGCTTTTCTGGCACATCCATCACATGTTCATATGAGCACATCTTATGGGAGCTATCGTGTTTGATTTTAATTTTGCTATTTAGGGAAATAAAAACAACTTATGAAACTTGAGGGAGTCACAAATGACAGACAGAAAAAGCAGTGCTCTGTTACCAAAACCACTGCAAGGGTGTGTAGGTGGTTTATGTTATGGGTGATATTCTTTCAGGTGGTCTTAGTCCCGTGCATGCTCTGTTACCAGGTCTCCCAAGGGATCACCCGGAAAGTTACCATTCCTTCATGTGGAATAACTTCTTTAAGCATATTGACATCCCGGCAGAAAACGTTCACATTTTGGATGGAAATGCACCTGATCTACAGGCAGAGTGTGACGCATTTGAGGATAAAATCAAAGCAGCTGGAGGAATTGAACTCTTTGTTGGAGGTGAAAACCTGAAGGACTAGCAGTCTCTAAACACTGGCAGGAAGCACTGCCTTTCCTCTACCAGCTATCTATCTCATTTATTGTCAGGAGAGTTCATCTTCAATACAGTTCAGTGGATTTGCAGTGAAAGGCACCCCACATTCCATTGACCTGGGCGCTCATGTGTTGGCAGCCTTGTCTTCCAATGTACTGCTCCCCCAGTTTTAAGTATTTCAATCCAGTTGGTGAATTGTTCAAGAAACTATTAGCATGAGAAACAGGCAGGGCTAGAATTGTACCAAATACAGAATGTATTACAACTGCCAGGGCTAACAGGAAACTGCTAGGAGTAGTCAGAGTCCTCTGAGCCAAAAGGAGCTCAACGCAAGCTTTTCCCATCAGTTTGCCTTAAGATTCTGCCATCTACTTTGCTTTATTGTTCTCCCAGCACAGTTAGAGAAGAGTCTCTGTTGGCTTCAGTGGGGGCTTTTGCTATCATTCTGTGGTGGGTTGACCCTGGCTGGACACCAGGTGCCCACCAAAGCCGCTCTATCACTCCCCTCTGCAGATGGACAGGGGAGAGAAAATATAACAAAAGGCTTCTAAGTCGAGATAAGGACAGGGAGAGATCACTCACCAATGACCATCACGGGCAAAACAGACTCAACTTTGGGAAAATTAATTTATTACCAATCAAATCAGAGTAGGATAAAACCAAATCTTAAAACACCTTCCCCCCACCCCTCCCTTCTTCCCAGGTTCAACTCCACTCCCAGTTTTCTCCACCTCCTCCCAGCCAAGCAGCGCAGGGGGACTGGGGTTGGGGTCAGTTCATCACACATTGTCTCTGCTGCTCCTTCCTCCTTAGGGGGAGGACTCCTCACTCGTCCCCTGCTCCAGTGTGGGTCCCTTCCCCAGGCTGCAGTCCTTCAGGCACAGACTGCTCCAGCATGGGTCCCCCATGGCATCACAAGTCCTGCCAGCAAACCTGCTCCAGTGTGGGCTCCTCTTTCCATGGGGCCACAGGTCCTGCCAGGAGCCTGCTCCAGCGTGGGCTTTCCCATGCAGTTACAGCCATCTTTGGAGGCATCCCACTGCTCTGCCGTGGGGTCCTCCCCGGGCTGCAGGTGGATATCTGCTCCACCGTGGGCCTCCCTGGGCTGCAGGGGCACAGCCTGCCTTACTGTGGTCTTCATCACGGGCTGCAGGGGAATCTCTGCTCCGGTGCCTGGAGCACCTCCTCCCCTCCTTCTTCACTGACCTGGGGGTCTGCAGGGCTGTTTCTCTTACATGTTCTCACTCCTCTCTCCGGCTGCAGTTTCTGTTGCGCAGCAACTTTTCCCCCTTCTTAAATATGTTATCACAGAGGCGCTACCACCGTCGCTGATGAGCTCGGCCTTGGCCAGCGGTGGGTCCGACTTGGAGCTGGCTGGCCTTGGCTCTGTCAGACATAGGGGAAGCTTCTAGCAGCTTCTCACAGAAGCCACCCCTGTAGCCCCTCTGCTACCAAAACCTTGCCATGCAGGCCCACTCCTACCAGAAGCAAATTTGAGCTTGAGCAGAAAAATTGCAAGTGTTTTTGTCAGATCTGCATCTGTTCCTGGAAGCACTGAATGTCCTTCTAATAGGAGTGCTGTTGGCTCTGCTTCCTACAATAACCATTCCAGCCACTGACCCTCTTCTGAAACTCTCTCTGTCACAGGTATTGGCCCAGACGGTCACATTGCTTTCAACGAGCCTGGATCAAGTTTGGTATCCAGGACGCGAGTGAAGACCTTGGCTATGGACACTACATTGGCTAACGCCAGGTTCTTTGATGGCGACCTCTCCAAAGTCCCCACAATGGCTTTGACAGTGGGAGTAGGCACTGTCATGGATGCCAGAGAGGTTAGGAGAAAAGCAGTGAGTTCATACAGGAGCTCTTGAGCAGGGCTTCCTGGAGTAGCTAAAGATTACCCAGTCTTGGAGCAGCAATGCACCCTGCTGGTCTAGGTCAGCTTATGCTTTTCCTGCCACAGACCGCTGAATACCTACCTGATCCTCCTGTTCTTTTGCATCCTGCAACACTATGGAAAGGCTCTTGCTTTGTCTTCCATTTTTGCTCTACTAACACCACTTATATTTGTGTAACCCTGCAGTACAGTTGTGATCCACAGGGAGCAAGAAAGGTTTGGGAGGATGTCTTTAGTTAAGAATCTCACCTGGGGAAATAACTGCAAGAATCAGCAGTTGACTTGATGCTACAGCAGCAGATCGTGAAAACTCTATGGGATAGCTTTTAATTGAGTCTATACCTTGATTTATACTTCTTAAGTCTCAGCATACAGGTGCCTAACAGGGGAGCTCAAAGGATCTGAATCATTACAGTGACCCACCAGGCTATGATTTAATTGACAAATAAAATGCAGCCAGAGCAGAATTGTGATACAGTGAAATGCCTCTGGGGAGGATGATAGACATTGTCCCCTGTTGGGAACCAGGGCAGCTCTCTTAGTTCAGCAGGATGTGGGTGTGCTCTCTCTGAATGTGTCTTCTCGACCCTAACTGCCATCCTCTGTGTCTTGGAGTCCAGGTGATGATTCTTATCACAGGAGCCCACAAAGCCTTTGCTTTGTACAAAGCCATTGAGGAAGGTGTCAACCACATGTGGACAGTATCTGCTTTCCAGCAACACCCCAACACTGTGTTTGTGTGTGATGAGGATGCCACGCTGGAACTCAAAGTTAAGACGGTGAAATACTTTAAAGGTGAGTGTTTGACCAGGCCAAGCAGCTGTTGTACTTAGTTTTTAAATAGCACAAGCCATACTTTGCATTAGATGTTTCTGTCTAATCAACTCCCAAAGGAGTACATTCCTTAAATATAACAGCTGAAGTGTACAAGTGCAAAGGTAAAGGCTTAACTGCATGGGTATGGGAGCAAAGGAACAAGGACTCTAGTGATGTCTAATTTCATTAGCAACCAATGAATAAGAATTTTGCTTTATTATATCTACTTAAGTCGTCTTTTTACTTTCTACATTAGGTTTAATGCTGGTTCACAATAGGCTTGTGGAACCCTTATACAGCATGAAGGAGACGGGAGCAGAAAGAAGTCAGTCTAAGAAGCCATACAGTGATTAATCTCACTGTTCAGAGTAATGCTGAACCAGCTTTTCTGTTGAAAACCATCTGTGAAGAGAGGGAATTGCTGCAGAAATTAATCTCATATTTGTTCTTAAATTAGCAAAATGATTATGTGCTTGCTTCTCTCCATTAAAAAGACAGATGCAACACCTGCCTTAATTAACCAAACGAGGATGGGATCCAGTACACTGCGTTCCACAAACTTCCGCCACTAGTTTATTCTCTGAAGGTAAAGTCAATGGAGAGTGAGCTGTTTAATCTATGAAGCAATTGTAATGATGGGGACTGAAGGCCCCGAAACTTAAATGTGAAGATATGTGAAAGTACAACACTGCAGAAACTAAATGGGTAATCACTCTGGGATGTATGCCTTGCATTTATGACAAGTACCTCTTCGTGTTACTCCCCTCCACAATACACTCCTACATTATAGTAATTTAAAATGGGAACCGAGTTTGTTCAGCCTGGAGACGGGAAACCTTCAGCATGACCTAATAGCAGCACGCTTCACAACTACAAGGAGGTCATCAGGAAGATGAAGCCAGGCTCTCCTGCGCAGTGTGTGGGCAGAAGATGAGAAGAGATGATGGGGCTTGAGTTGAGACAAGATGCTCAGACTGGATATAAGAAAAAAACTTACCCATGAGGACAGTCAAGCAGTGGGGCAGGTTCCCCAGAGAGGCTGTGCAGTCTCTGTCCTTAAGAGGTTTTCAAGACCTGACTGGATAAAGCCTTGGCTGAACCCTGCTTTGAGCCAGATGTTGGACTTGAGACCATCTCAGCAAAAGGGAGGCTACAGAGAGCATTCATCAGTGCTGTATTAATAATGCAGTACCATTAATGCAGTTAATGGTTAGTTTACACATCTATATGCTTTTATTTGTTGTCACACAAGAAGCCTTACATGTTCAGTTTCAGGGTATAATTTTATATGCCCTGGTGCTTTATGATGTACTACAGGAGAGTAGATTTGTTCAGATTAAGCATAAATTACTTCCCTCTCTGCTGCTCAGCACTCTCTTATTTGTGTCAGAGCAGAGCCTGAAGCAGTAACTTCTCTCCCCCTCCTTCCCATGCTTTACACTGCTACAAGGAAATGCCAAATAAGCCTCAAAGGAAACAGTCTGTTCCCTCTGGCCTCAGCCTATGTTTAATTACAGAAGCCCCACACAGGTGGGCAACAGCCTGTACTGGCAAGACCCCACCAATTCTGAAACTTGATTCCTGGGTTTCCTATCAAATGCTATCAATTGAGGGGCAAGACAAACTGGGCAGCATTAATTTTCTTTATGCAGAAATTTTATAAGCTGTTGATCTGTAATGTAACTTTCTACAGTAAATGTCTTAATTTTTTCTAAATGGTCACACCAACTGTATCTGGTGCTCAGCCTCACTGTGCTAGGGAAATGGAACAGTTTATGAGGCTGAACGGCACTCGTAATACCGTCTTTGAGCAGAACAACAAAACCGTCAAAGCATGAGAAAGTCCTGTTATTTTGCACAAGATTTCTCTGTCACCTAGAACCAAAGCTGTATCAAAAGCTGTTTGGTAGAAATAGCTACTGCTGCTCCCTAGTTCAAGAGCTTCCTCATCTTGTAATTGCTGGCAGGTTTCCACCAAACACCTGCTACAGTTCTGTCCTGCCAGGCAGCAGCCATTTCATAAAAAAAAACCAGAGGGGATCTTTAAAGGAAAACTGAGGAGGTCACAGTTATTTACCTTTTACCACAAAATGTCTGCAAATAATCTAATGCTCATTCTGTGCATGCACAGTAATGGAGCAAGTAAGGAGGTCTGCAAGAGAGAAAAAATAAAAAATAAAAAATGAGGAAGAAACACTGTGCCACATTACCGGAGTTGCCTGCCTTGCTCTCTGTTGGCGAAGCCAGATTCTGGTTTTAACTGTCCCTCCTCTGCAACACCAGGATGGTCCTACGACTGCAGTCACCTCCTTGTCCCCTCCTCAGAGAGTCTTTCCTCCTCTGCCTCACTGCAGAATATGGGAGCTCCAGCCCAGGGGTCCCCGAGTGCTTAGAATTCACAGACACGGTGGTGACTACATCACCATTCCTCCCTTCTGCACACAAAGTTCTTGAAAGCAGAGGTAGTTCATCACAACACCTTCAAATACTTCACCATAGCGCTTGTGCTCTGGTAGCTCTGGCAGACATCCCCAGCCGTGGCTTTTCATCCCAACATACCCTTGGGGTCCAGGCCCTGCCCTCAGCCCACCTCTGTCCTGCCAGAAGGGACCTGCCCAGCGTCCTGTAGGTTTAAGAGATCCAACACCCCCTCCTCTATCCAGGCACAAAAACAGGTTTTAAGCACACGCTTCTTGTCACAAACGTTCCCCATCTGCCCACGTATGCAGCTTAGCGGGAAGAAAGCCCCTTCCAAAAGCCGGCAGCTTTTGGACTCGGCCTGTAGAGTTAAAAATTGTGGCCAGAGCGGAAACTCCTGTGGGGATTGCAGCTCAAAGCTGGCTACATCCAATGCAGCGATCTCAGAGTAGTGTCATGATAGCCACCGTCTATCAGTTAGGGGCTTGTATCTCCGAGGGAAAACCAGGGCTCTTTGGGTGTGAGGGCACTTCACATACACAAATGACATAAAATTCTGTCAGCAGAACACATCCTGTGCCAGTTTCACTCGAGAGTTTTGCGAGAGTCCTGGTCTGTTCTATGTCATTCTACAGGTGACCACGCGAGCAAGCGCCTCGGCCCCGTGGCACGCAAGCGCTGGAGGCGATCGCCACCCAGACACAGAACAAAACTGTCCCACGCACTGACCTGTGCTGCCATATACATGCCATAATGAAGACAAACAGGGAGACAACTATGGTTACTGTCTTAAAGTGAATTTAGTGCATGTGAAAGGTGCAGGAAGTAAATACAGTTTAAATCGTACACAGTGGAACCCTTCCCTACACGCTGTCCTATAGCCTAAACCAAGACAAAAGATCCGCCCTTGCCATCTCGTATCTTTTTAATCATTGCCAATTCTAATAGTACAGACTTCCATCCTCTGTGAAAGCAACTAAATCAGCACTCATTTTGGCCAGATATCCAAGTATAAATTTATTTACTAACAGGCAAAACTGAGTGAGAGGTGTTCACCTTGAGTTTCTGAAGTCTTCCAGCTCCTGAGCTATCCATCCGGACCCTGCTATTTGTTTTGAACACAGCACATGCAGTTTTAACTTCAAAATAAATTTTTAGACCATTCTGCAAGTGGAAAAACTTCTAAAAAATTAGTGGTTCCCTCCAGTAATTACTTTCATGCTCACAAAACTGCTTACTGAGCTTTTAGGGGAAAGAAGTTGGGTTTTGAAATAATTTGAAGTGCAAGAACAGTGGAAATAAGAAATCTAGTCCAGAAGCAAAACTATCAACTACTCAGATTTCTTATATGAAGAGTTAGTAAAAAATAAATTCATCATCTGAGAAAACAAGGTAATTTTCAGTATCTTGAAAAATTCAAGTTAATCTCAACTATGTACCCATAGAAATGTGTTTCAATATCTGACTGATACTTTTCACCCTCTCACCGGCCACATACTCGGTTCATTGCCTTAGCACTCATCACTGTCAAAATAAGGAGAGGCAACGTGAGCAAATACAACAGCGACGCCGAGATGAGTCATCAAACTGATTCAAATTTTTCAAGTTTTCTGCCAAAGCATTCAGTAATGCAAAGACCCAGGCATTACAGCCAGTAAGAAGGGGGTTAGGAATAATTGACTTTGCCATCGTTAGAAAGTATCAGTGACAAAGCAATGAGCCGCTTTTCAGAGAAACAGGTCAGGAAACACTATAGAAGCAACAGGCTCAGCTGCTGAATACAGAAGAAATTTTCTATATTGTATCAGAAAACTTTCCCTGTGCAAGCAGCATCACTAAACAGCTCCAGAAAGAGCACTACAGCTATAATAAAACTGCCATAAACCCAACAATGGATATAAGCCAAGATCCTCGAAAGGTCAGTCTCGCTAAAGGAAACCCCCAAACACTTCTATGATTTGGGGCTTCAGTTTTGTTTGTTTGCTTCTCAAAAAGGGGCACCTCTTAGTACATATTTTTCCAGTAATTTTCCAACTTCTGACGGGTTGTATTTGTCTTTAAAAATCGATAGGATTATTAGGGCCTTCCATGGTGATCCTGAACACAGGATGAGTAAAATGGTCTCCTTTGGTTTTGGCAACAGCCTCTGAAGTGCGAGTATCCTGCAGTGCAAGGTAGTTATTCTTCTATCACATAATGGAAGTGAAAAGCAAACAAACTTGACACAAAAATGGAAAGCATCTATCTCTGGTTTGTTCAGCTTTTGTTGTAGAGGAAGCTACTAGTCTTCATCTTCAACTTCCCGTAACTCACCATCAATATGCATGGCTTGAAACAATCTGCAAGACAGCCAATAATTTACATCAGTATGTAAAAAAAGTAAAATATGTAAAAAAAAAAAAAAAATTCAATCTAAACGTGACCAAAGGTACAAAAGCAGCAAGTTTCAAAATTTTTTTCAGTATCATAAACCACTCGCACTGCAGTCCTCAAAGTCAATTAAAATAAGCTACTCTGCAATTCTACAGCACGTTACACCAGAAGGCTTTACAGTACCTTACAAACGTGATGTCTCAAGGAATTCCTGAAAATATTAATAATCCAAAATGTATTAAAAGTTACCTAGCATGCTGCTGTTCCTAGTTGGTCTTAGGCAGTATATAATCAGCAGCCAAGCCTGCCTGCTCCAAACAGCTTACAACCTAATCAGACAATACAGAGCTGGGCAAACAACTGTAACATATAAACAGGGGAGGAGCAACAGGGAAGAAAAAAAAATTGTTTTTTTATAAAACAGATGAGCTTAGTCAAGATAGGTAGAGGTTAAGCTAAACTAAAAGAAAAAAGAACAGCAGGAGACACCAGAAGAAAAATAGAAACAAGAACAGGGTAGGAAGTGAAAAAAATACTGTTGGGAGAAAAGGGAATGCTGAAAAAGAAGGGCCAAGAACAAGGGGGAAAAAAAAAAAAAAAAAAAGAATCCTGTCAGCCACATCTATTAAAGCAGAATAGACGGTGGAGGATTGAGTAAACTATTGGTATATTGACTTTTGTATCCAGGCACTATATATAACAGCCATAGGCACAACCCAATGGAATACACACAAGATTAAAGGCTGCCGCTATTACACCTCTCCGACCTGCTTGCCCTTTCATTTGTCCCGATGGCAGTGGCATCCTTTGTCTCTTGATATATCCCTAATAGCAATGATGTAAGCCAAGTTTGCAGCTTTTTAGAAGCAGCTTTCTTACCCAAAGCCTTGTGTTGCGCTATCATATACCTGAGCATCTGTAAAGAAACATTTCACTACAGGCTGTCTCTCAATCAGAGGCAGGAAGTACAGCATCAGGAATAGGCCCAGAAGACTTCTCCACAATTTTAAAACAGATGTTCTTAAAAAGCAAAACCATATCCCAAATCACTCCCGATTTTTTTATTGTTAAGTGTCAGGTCCTTGTAAGTGTAAATATTGGAGAGAAGAAATTGTGTCTTAAACTGTATAGCTACAAATTTCAAGGTAAGAATAATCTGGGAGAGACTGTAAGAAGAAATACAAAAATAAGTGGTACAGCACTAGAAGAAATACATGTAAATACATACCTATTAAAGCATGGGGAAGATGGATCATTGAAGTGCCTGTACGGGTTCACCCTTGACAGAGAACCCATACAAAGCCAGCAGAAATACTGCATGCAGCCAGTACACGTCATTTTGTTACAACCATCTAGTTTCTGGCAGGGGAAAGAAACAAGAAATAGCAGTAACAAAATCTTACCACATCAGTCTTCAGGCCTGTCTCTAAATGGTAACAGTCCTCAAAAATGCATCAGCTAATGAATACATTTTACCCCAACTCTATCATAACACTGGCATTTTTTTTCCACTGTTCAAAAAAACCCTAGGAGCTAGAATCACAGAATTGTAAATTGGCTATAGTACTAGTAACACTGGAAATTAATATTTTTCTGAAGCTAGTTTTATTTCCTGCCTGTAGTCTGAAACAGCAGTAGCCTGAAACACATGGTAAACACAGGGATTCATAGGGATCCATAGTCAGCCTGGATCTTTTTAGTACTGGAGTCTGAACAATACCTATTGCTGTATTTACTCAAGTCCCTGAGCTCCAGAAACATCACCTCTTTTTCTATGTAACACAGACGGAAATGGAAAGTTGTCTCACCATTTCCTAAAAATTTACCTTCCCTGGTGAGCTTGGAGGCTACGAATAAATCTCTGTTACAGCCTAAATACAGAACTGACTTAGCAATTTATGTTAGTTTCTGTTAAGAGTTACTACGATTCTTCAGCTTTTCCCCTCCGTGCTTACCTCTATATGAGTACCACAGCAAGGACAAGACTTTGAGTTCTTTTCCAGCCATTCTTTACTCTCCATCTCCTCGAGGGCTTTCTGAATCACTCGTTTGCCATAGCGTTGTTCCAAAAATCTTTTAGTTGCCTCGTTTGCTTCTAAATACTCATTTCGCAAATCCATTAATTTCTCTGGGGAATAAAACAAAAAATAACAACAACAAAACCAAACACAAACAAAAAAAACAAAATGGCTTTTGTAATATGTTATATAAAGAAGTCCAGCTAATAACAGCATAAATTATTCTCAAAGGAAGCTAACATCATTAATTAAAAAGCAAGTGAAACATTAGAATACATAAGAAAAAGATGAGAATATTAAAACCCCACTACCTCAAAATTCAACAGTTTTACATTGTTTCATTATAAACGAGACCAGTCAATGGAACTAGAACAAATCTACAATGTAAAATAAACTGAAAAATGGAAATGTTGTTTCTGAACACACATTTAATGAAACTGTGTCATGATTTTGAGGCCAAGCAGATACAGAAGCATCCACCTGATTCCATTATCAACTCTGACAACAGAAAGTAGTGGATTCGCAGGCAAGGGTGAAAAAAGGCACATATAAAATTATTCTTCCCCTGCTATGGCCTCAGCATTTGGCAATCAGCACTTTAGGGACTTCCTGAGCTGTGGAGTGTCATCAAAGCAATACTTTTTAATTGCCAGCAACAGACCTACTCCAAATGAATCTGTCTAATCTTTTAGAAAGCTCATGTGGTGTTGAGTTCCCTTGCTTAATTTCTGACTTTCAGACTTATTCACACGATGCTTAATTGCTTCTTGATCTGTTTCTGAAATACGATGACTCACCCGCAGTAACTTTACATGGAGAGACCCCATGATAAGTCATTTTACAGAGAGTACAAAAAGCATAGTTGCAACGGGAACATATGCCCATGGTGCATCCTGGTTCTTGCATGACTGGTGTCTGACAGCCCGGGCGAGGGCAATACACTACATCTGCCATCAGGTCCAAGCTAGACTGCAGAAGCAGGCGGTCATAACGTGCAAATAGCTGCTCTCCAACCAACTCCTTCACCTAAACAAAGATCAAAGGAAGATTCTGAGCCAGCTAGCTTCAGCAAAAACAGTACGTCAGCAAAAAGTACCTACAGCTGGGATGAATCCACTTTATATTCTCCAATAAGTCATGAATATACTCCTAGAAATGCTATTTTAATAATAATTAATCAAATGAAAAGCATGCAGTGTCAAATGCGATGGGACATGAATTCAGGCCTCTGACCAATGCCAGTACTAATAAAATACGCAAAACATGTGCCAGGTCATCCAGTTTTAACTCCGATGCCTCTGTGCAGCTCAGAGCACAAAAAAAATTTTCCCCGGGTATATTTACAATGCTCACCATGAAAAGCCACACCTTGTCTTCTGTAATTATTGGTAAGTTAGCAGAACTCTACCATCACTGCTCCCACACTTCTATTACCTGGCCAGGAGTAGCAACAGAAGAACACTTCGGTTCTGGACAGTTGAGACAGTGGACCTGACCATCCCTGATCTGTATTTCAAAGTAGTCCTTCAGGCATGCTTTGCAGTATACATGGCTGCACTCGGTGAAGTACATACATTCACTGCCCAGCTTCTCACAGAAGCAGATATTGCACAAGTACATCTTACTGTTAAAGCACTTCCTCTTCTGAGCCTGATCAAAGTCCAAGATTTCCCTAATCAGACTTGACAATGATTCCACATCCTGTACAGCTCTTGCATCGATGAGTTCTTCTTCAGCTGCTGCAGAGCCTGCTGCACCACTGCAATCCTTCTCAGCATCGAGAGGGACCAAAGGTGTCCTACTCTGCCCATTCCCTTGATGGCACATTTTGAGCTCATATGGGGAGGAAATATTCAGGTAACTCAGCGTTTCTTCCTTCAGAAACTGCATCCAGGCAAATAAGACCACACAGCCTCGGTTCTCTTCCCATACGTTGTCTAAGTGTTTGCAAAGAGCACTGAGCTAGAAAAGAAAAAACAATTCCGGATTTTAGTAAGTTCTGACAACTCATTACTGTCTTCCTCTCCTCCCACAGTCCTCCTTAGTGCATACTTAGATTTCACATTCTGTAGTTTTTAATATATACATAAAATACATATAAAAATAATGCTCATAGATGCAAGCTTTCATTCCTCAGAATGGTGACCAAATAAAAACAAGTAGGAAACAAAAGAAGAGCCCACTGAAAGAGCAGCGTAATTGTTTGTCTTAATTTTACTTTCATCTACTCCATTAACATCCCCTAGAGCACCATTAATTATGACCTTACTCATGATCACAAAAGCTCTGTTAAAATGTGTCCTGGTTTCACCTGGGATAGAGTTAATTTTCCTCCTAGCAGCTGGTATAGTGTTATGTCTTGGATTCAGTAGGAGAAGAACATTGATAACACATTGATGTTTTCAGTTGTTGCACAGTAGTGTTTAGTCTAAAGTCAAGGATTTTTCAGCTTCTCCTGCCCAGCCAGCAAGAAGGCTGGAGGGGCACAAGGAGTTGGGAGGGGGCACAGCCAGGACAGCTGACCCAAACTGGCCAAAGGGTTATTCCATACCATGTGACATCGTGCCCAGTATATAAACTGGGGGGAGTTGGTCTGGGAGGGGGATCGCTGCTCGGGATCTAACGGGGCATCGGTCAGCAAGTGGTGAGCAACTGCATTGTGCAGCACTTGTTTTGTATATTCTAATTCTTTTATTATTGTAATTTTATTATTGTTGTTATCATCATTAGTTTCTTCCTTTCTGTTCTATTAAACTGTTCTTCTCTTAACCCACAAGTTTTACATTTTTTTCCCAATTCTCTCCCCCATCCCACGGGGTGGAAGGGGAGCGAGTGAGCGGCTGCATGGTGCTTAGTTACCAGCTGAGGTTAAACCACAACAAATGTTAAAACTATTTTGCAGACCTGAGCTTGGGAGAGCCATTTTCCACTGAGGGTAAACACTGGGGGGGAGGTTGATGGGTAGTCTGGTGGGAGTTCAAAATTCAGCACAAGGGGAGGCAGAAAGCAAACGGTGTATTCAAATCCGTTGTTCTGGAGGCTCTCTGTGGAATTGCCTGAATCAAAGAGAATTGAGACAGCTTGAGAAATAACAAGAAAATTAAAACTACCAAACTGTAACTGTTTATGACAGCATGCACTATATCTCTTTACATTTGATAAATTTCTGAGTTCAAAATTATTTATTCAACCCTAAATAACAGAACTTCTCAGCGCAGTAAAGTTTCGTGGGGTTGTATGCATATGGTTAAATGAGTAAACACCAGTACCATGAAATATCAGATCCCGCACAAACCAAGAACCTGGAAAGACATCTCCTCAAGCTAAAAAAAAAAAAATAAATTAACTTAATTATTCCAAAGACATACTATTACTCATCTCTAATTTTAAAGTTCACTTAAGAGTTTATATGTATGAGCATGAAATCACCTACTCAGATATAAACCCCAACAATACCACAAGCCCAGCACACAGTCTGTCATGGCTTTGTCTAGTCAGTGTTCCTATAGGTCGCTAGAGCAGCAACCGCCTAAGCACATACCAGAAAATTAGCTTGGTAAAAGCTACTTTCAGGATAACACAAAACATCTCAACTCACCACTCACAAAAATTTTGAAGTTTTGGGGCAACTCCAGACAAATTCTTGTTTCTCCTCCTTGGGCAGACTCGGCTCTCTTAAACTCATCTTCATCATAAATGCTAGCCAAAGCCAGCAGCTCATCCTCCTGAGCTTCTTTGTCTTCTGAAGACATTTAAATTTTCTGTGGAGTTAACACCACTCTACAAGATCAACTGAGTTAACACATCCTATTGAAATTATTGATGGAGTATCTATTTTATACTATTATAAGATTCAGAAACCCAAGTAACTGATATAAAATAATGTAAAATATAATTAAGCTTTTTTACAGGTTGAAAAAATATTGATAGCTTTATAAAATAAAAAAATACCTTAACAGGACATTGAAAAGTCAAAAAGCAAATTGTCTGTAAGTGTTGGTGGCTAAAGACAGCCGTAAGGGGGAAAAATAATGAAATACACCGATGGCCAAAGTGACACAGGGACTTTTCATTAATATTTGAAAGGGCAAACAGACCCCCCCAGAAACCCAAGAAAAAGGAATTAGTAACCGTATCTCTCATCCAGTGTCCTAAAACAAACAAGCAAACAGCTCCATTTATGATTAAAGTTATTGAAGGTATCAATAAGAAGCTTCAAATCCTACACAGGCATCTTGTAGATGCACTCCTATACCATTTCTGCTCTAGATTTGGGGAAATAAAGCCACATTTAATGGATTACCTTTCTATTCACAACTGCACAGTGGCAAAGTCGTAGGTACCGGTTACTGACCAAGGACAGCCACGTCAGTAGGACCAGAGCAGAGCCCCTGATCATTCCTCTGGCAGAGCTGGAGGTCATAAACTTTTCCTCACGTAAGGCATGAAAAAACGTCAACTCTGTCGTCGAAGTGCATACGGTTATACGGCACCGGTGCTTCTGAGCTGCCTGCAGCCAAACAAACAAAAAACCACTCAGGGAGATTGAAGTCCTCTCAGCGTTTTCGTTGTGAAGGCTAACAAACAATTTTATTTGAGCAGGCGCGCTCAGTAATTCAGAATACTTTTTTTTTTTTTCAGCTCTAATAGCAGTAGCTCGTTTATGTGCATAAGCAATTCCGACCGATACCTGGGCTAACTCAGGAGCCTGGTAAGGGCCCCACTGAAGTCAGCAGAAATCCCACCCTGCTGCCCCCCCCCCCGCCGCCACCATTCAGGGAAACTACTCGCTGCTAAACAGCAAAAGGGGAAGCCCTTCCAAAGGGGCAGCACGGGGAATTAAAAACATAACCCGAAAATTACAACAACAAACCACGTTTTCGGGTCAGGCTCCCCCACACACACCCCCCCACCCGGCGGGGCTGAGGGAGGCCCGGGTCGCGCCGGAGGCTCCGCAGCCCACACGCCCTACGATACACCACGGCCCGGCCCGGCCCACCGCCCCCGCCTCACCGGTTACCTCCGCCCCCGGG
>NW_010973092.1:1719451-1738881 GCF_000737465.1 Haliaeetus leucocephalus
CGGCGGTGTGAGGAGCTGCCCCGGTCAGCCAGGCGCGGGGATAAGGCCGCCGAGCTCAGGGCCGCCCCCGACCCCCGGTATGTATTAACTCTACTTCGTCAAAGCGGGTTTACACCGACGCCTGTAAAGCACAGCTTCACGCTGGCATTAAAACCAGAGCTCTTCGCACACCTCCAGCAAGGAGGGACACAACCCTCACCTCTACCCCCTGCCCCCGAGTTCTCTCTCGATGGCAATCAACAGCTGGAGAAGGTGATCCAGTAGAATCCAGTGCATTTATTTCTTGCAATATCTGAATGGGTGTTTCAGCTTTGGATTTTAACACATACAAATTAATGTTTGCAAGTTTAATGACAATCAGTACTAGAAGCAAATCATTGTATAAAGCTCATAGAAAAAAATGCCAAATCGCTCAGGTCTTTCTTTTCCTGGGAAAGAAAACAGAACAAAAAAAAAAAACAACCAAGCATTCCAAATGAAGGCCTTGTGGAAGCAAGCATACCCCCTTCAGAAAAAGTTAGGAACAAGTCAGAATCGGCTATCAGCATAGGCAGCTGAAATACAAGTATTCATTCTTTCTACAAGCAGCTAATTTCACTAGAGACAAAAAAGTTTACAGGCTCTAACCAGCTGGGGAGTTGGCCAGGAGCAGACACTCGTGTCTAAGAGCACATTCATGGTCTGAGCTGCAGGAGTGCACAGTGGCTGCTACTCTATGTTATCAGATCAATGAATCCCAGTCACCTGTCAGGCAAGGGCACCAGCTAAGGAATAAACATGCTGATGCTCTGCAAACATTGTTACTATGAACTGTTCAAGTGCAAATCAAATCTAGAGTGGTGCATTAACACTAAAAACGAGGGTTAGATTAAGGTGAGCAAGTGAAAGTCTATGCTTTAGCAGGAGCACTCCCTCTCCCCCACTATCTTCTTGCAGTGCAAGTGTCAAGGGGCACTTTATATAAACACTGTTGCTGCAGTCCACAAGGGACCAAACAACAGTGTGCCCAGTCTGGCTTGAGAGGGTGCTGTCTCACTCCTTTAAAATAAGATCAACTCACCATGGACATTAAAAATGGAGAACCAGCTTATGGCTGTTCCTGGAGGTCAAGTAAGAATACCAAAACTTCTAAATACAATCATAATGGTAAGAAATACTGCTTATTCAACTGAGTAGTTAGCTACCTAAGCGTTCTGACTTGATGCATTGACCAAACCTCTCCAAAAATTCCTAAGAGTGCTGTGGTATTCACTTGCTTCAATTTGTATTCAGAACATACAAAGTTGACAACTTAAAGCTTTATTGTAGTTTGCAATAATATAAACAAGTGCTGAAATTCAGTCAATGTCCATTTCGGGAAGCTTCTTCTCTGTGGCCGTTGGGGCAGCAGCAGCAGCACTCTGTTCAGCAGCCTGGGACCCACCGTTGGCTTCTCCCTGGCCTTCTACTGGTCCATTGGGTTCAGTTGGTTTCTGCTCCTCCTTTGGGAGTTCAACTTTGGGTTTTGGTTTTGTGACTATAGGATTACAAATACTTGTCAATTCCTAGAAAACACAGAAATAAAATACTGTTAGAAATGTTTCTGTATACCAACAGTTGTACTTTAACCTGTTGCTCCAATTATCCATCGAGTATGGTCAGAAGAAGTTATTCAAGTTGGGGGCTGGTGTTCCCCAAAACACATGTTTAAGAGATTAATACCCTATCACTGTCCTTCTAATTATAGATTTCTCACATCAGAGTCTTCCTCTGAGCACAAACAACTAGACCAAGAAACAGAAAGATTCATGGAAATACAGTGAATTACATAAACAGACTTACTTTAGTTTTAGCTTGTATGTCTTTAGCTTTTATAACTGGGTCCAAAGTAAGACTTCTCTTGTTTTGAAGATTAAGTTTATTGTTCATCCACTCCATAGCTTCATTTGCACTCTTCTCCACTTTTGCTACATCTGCTTCATCTAGATGGTCATACTGTTCATCCTGAAACAGCCAAATTAGTAGTAGCTGTGCAAATATTTGTTTTGAACATGTGAACTGCATGCTTATTTCTTCAAACTTTTAGCTTCAAAATACAAGAAAGACCATTAAGCCAGAAGGCTGTTCTGGTTAACAGAGATCAACCACAAGGTGATCAACTACAGCTCTATAACCAGAGAACTAAGGTTCTACTGCTGCTGGCATTTCCCGCCCCCCCCCCCCATGAGGAAATCAACACCTGATTAAAAAAAGACTGTCAGGTTTTCAGCCAACACCCACTTCTGAAAATATGTTAAATATCAAGAACTCAGAAGCTAGCCGGGAGGTTGCACCAGCTTTTTGTTCAAAGGAACTTACTTAAAATTCAGAAAAGATTTGTACCACTTCCTTGCATTTGCCAAAAGTTAAGTATGGAAATACCTTTGCTTTGAATGCATGAACAGTTTTCATGTACTGTTGAATTTGCTTCCCTAAGTCATCAAATGCTTTTG
Organism: Haliaeetus leucocephalus; assembly: GCF_000737465.1. NCBI lineage: Eukaryota > Metazoa > Chordata > Aves > Accipitriformes > Accipitridae > Haliaeetus > Haliaeetus leucocephalus. Next base: position 1,721,923 of record NW_010973092.1, read on the forward strand.
GTCTTTCCTCTGATTCTTGAAATCTTGCCTGAATAGGTTGACCCAGAGTCTGAAACAAAGTACAACAGATATCAAAAACCATGCAGCATCACAATATGATCCTGCAAGATCTGACAGAACGCATCAACATTTCTGAACTCCTTGGAACTTTTACTCTTCCCTCCACTTACAGGGAAGACTGAGTCTTCCTCAACCCTGTATTATTACAGGTCTACAGGAGATCTGCTCCTCGTATACTTAATAAGCAAACTAAGTCGTTTGTTACCACTGAATCAGCAGACCCGAGACAGCTCTCCACTTGAACAAAGTTCTCTAGATTCAGTAAATCCCCGTGGGAATGCAAGAATCACTTACCTTCAATTCTGTCAATTTATCAATATAAATTTGTTTGGGTTGGTCTTCACCATCTTCATAAAGCCAATTTTCTGTATCTTCCAGCTTCAGCGTGAAACTATTTCGATCCTAAAGCAATCCATACAAAATAGGTAGGTGAGATAATTCTGTTAGATGGCAGATGGTACTAAATGATACTTGGAACCTTTCTGGAAGGGTTACATTTTTAGGAGGTAAACAACTGTCTGAACTCTTTATCCCATTTCAGTGAAAAATAACAAATAAAATATTCTTCAGTATGGCTTCATGGTGGAGACCAGCCTAAGGAAGAACCATCTATGGGCACCCACAACTGACATCAATACTGTCACATAAAAGCCTATTTTTTCCTTCTCCCCCTCCCCCCCTCACATTTTCATCATCACTATACAAGCAAGTCTGAGAACAGAGTGAAACTTATCTTCAGCAAAGGTGCCATGAATCTCACTCAACTTGTCCCTGTTTTAGCTCTGACAGAGGTACCCAGGCTCTGTAGACACCTTGCTGGCAAGGCTCCCATTATAACCAATGGGGATCTAGTCAAGAGTTTGGGGTGATTCATCTGACTAATGTAGACATTTAACATATTAATTACGCACCAAGTTCCTTTAGTACAACAGGGAAAGATAATTAATAATACCAAGAGATTTTTAGGCAGCCTGTTCAGGTACAGGTGCCTACATTTAGTCAGACTAATTCCACCTATTATGTTCCTAGGTAGGGTTGTTGTTGGATTGGTTTTTTTAATCTTAAACTATTCCTGAATACTGACAAAGAGCCAAAATAGAATAGGTTGCCTTAAAATTATTCTGCAAGTGCTCCTAGTCTGTTTCAGTCTGAAAACACATGCTCTGATAAGATCTTAATTGCTGCAACTGTTTTAGAAAAGAGGACACAATATATCCTGGGTACCATCTGCTTGTACTTGGGCCACATTTAGAAGGTTATCTTCATAGCCAGAAAGGTTAAAAGCTATTTCTCCAAAGTCTGAAAATATAGTCTAAGTAAATGTAGTATCTGATACAGGTCAAAGGTTATTAAAATACTGTTCATTGTAACAAAACTTATCAGGAAACCATCAAGCTAGCAATACTTACATCTTCACTAACAAATTTCTCGTAAATACCGCAGAGTTTGTCTCTCATATCATACACATATTCTTCCACTGCATTCTTGGCATCATTCCTCTCTTTCTCTAGCTTATCCTGCATTATCATTTTACCCTGTGAAAAAGTTGTCAAATTAGTTGGCTAAAAAGCTAGTTATTTAACATTTATTGCCAGGATACCTTGTTAGCAAAGGCTTAAGTTTGACTAAAGATTTTGAAATGCTGTAGTTTACAGAACTGTTCTAAACAGAGCACATGAATAAAAACTAACTTCAGTTTTGGTGGGATATCCAATACAGTACAGAACAATCTTCCTCCAGTTGAGGAACCTTCACCCTGATGGTAGCAGCCATTGAGTACCTTGTAACTGCAGGTGATTTTGGAAATAATCACCCTATGAACTAGCTCTCCTGCAGAACACCTCTTCAGTAAGAATTACAGCATTCACTTAACAAGGAGAATGTATTTTGGCTTCATGGGGCACTGTTGTTCACCTCAGAAAAAACTGCATTTTTTTTCCTTCTCATCTTTCCTTGATCACCCTTAAGCATTAACCACGTTTAATGAACAGCAAAATTTCTGGAGATCAGCTAGTGAAACTTGTAGCTTGGGCAAGTAAAGTTTACCTCATTCTCAATGAATAAGTTCAGCATATCTTTCCCTATCTGCCACACCAACTGATTCTCAATGGGAAGGTCCACTGTAGTCGTCTTTACTTTAGCCTTCTTGGCTTGAGGTGGTTGATCCACTTTCTTGTCTTTTGAGTCAGCCTGAGAAGTCTGCATTAAAAAAATAAACTCAAAGTAAAAACAGCATCACCCAACAGTTCAAGTATTCAAGACTTGTAATAGAAAAAGTATTATTGAGTTAGTGCACTTCATTAGAACTACATACTACTGTCTGTCATTCTGACACTTCAGCTGCTAAAGAAGTCAGAGATAATTAATACAACTACTGACATTTTCTGGGCACACTGACTACATTCATGGGAGTGATGGTGCTTATAGTAGAACACTTTTCTAGTATTTAAGTTATTGAAAACTAAATTATTATGTCTTCCATGAACAGGAGAGTTCACCCATTTTATCAGTACTAGGTCACTTGACAGATCTGCAATTACCCAAGCCATTTATGCACTTCTTAAGCTCCAATCACAATACAAACTACCAATATATTCAAATAAAAGTTTATCTTCCAGAGCTATGACAAAGGCAGCAGACAGGCTCACACACTACATATTCTCATAAATCTTCCAGAGTATCCTGTAAGAAAACAGAAGTCTCTCAGATGTTAATGTTACCTCCATTTCTTCAGACTCTGCCTTATTTTCAGGTTGGGCCTGCTGTTGCTCTTCAGGCTTTTGTTGCTCTTCCTGGTCTACCTGCATCTTCTGAAATTCATAGACAGATCCAATTTGACATATTAAAACAATGCACATGCAGATGATTGCTTTAGTTCTTAGGCTGATCAATTACACCTAATGCTCTTTAGGCAAAAGAAGAAACAGAACAAAAACTGAAGTGGAGTCTCAAGGCATAAATTAGAAGCTTCTAGTCTTTGCTTAGGCAAGTAACAGCTCACTCCTAGCATAATTAAGCATTTCATCTATACCTCACAGTCCTGGTTTCAAGAAATCTGTCACTGGTGTGACATACTTCAGTTAGTACTTAATCATATCTTCGTATTTTAGTTGCTGAACACATTTACTGAAATCTTACACAAGTCTTAGAACTTCCCAAAACTTGGCCAATTATGCTTTGTCATAAAAGCAGTTTTCTAAGTAGCTAGGAGCAATTAAGTCTATTACCTCTTCCTCTTTTGCATGCTGATCTGTTTCCATAGGCTCTTCACTCTCATCAGATTTATGAACCTCCACTAAAGATGCACTTGAAACACTGAAGATTCCATGGATATTTACTCTAACTTTCACTTTCACTTTTGAACTGGATCCATCTGTTTGAGGAGTGACCTTCTGAACCAAGAAGTGAGCTAAATAATCCCAAAGAAAAAACGTACCATTTGATTAACTTAATCATTGAATGTAAAGTAAAACCTGACTGTTGCTGACAACAGATCACTGCAACGCACTCAGAGGATATCCAATCCTACTCAATCCAAACAATTCAGATTTTACTCAGCAATGCTAGGATACACAGCAATTAGAAATTCTCTATGGTACGCTGTAAAAGCTGGTGTTACTTGTACTATAGGAAAAGACTGCACAACTCTCAGTATGCCCCTTTAAGGTTTGCTCCAACATTAAGATGCTCTTTATTTAGCCTATTTGTCCATGAACTTCATGTTATTCCACTCATTTCACTGTAGAACCATGACTTTGGAAACCTGTCCCTACAGCATTTGTAGTAGGTTGCACTTTCCAGACTATATAATTAGACAGAAAGAAGTCCTGAAACATGTACAAGACTATTAATATAAAGCTATAGAATGGTCTTAACCTATAGCAGGATCTGGGTAAGGCAATTCCTTGGGAGAACTGTAGTATGCCTCAAGAGTAAAAGGTTCCTTTCTGTAGAATGTGAGGACCTTTGAAAATGGAGCAGCATGGTTCTTGGGAAAGACCTCACAGTCACTGTAAGAAAAAACAGAGCACTTTATCAGATGCGTTATCCCACATACTGAACAAGTTAACAAAACTTTTCCAGATCCTCTTATTTCTTAAGGAAAAGCTTCTTTAAGAAGTGACAAAAGCATCTCCTAACCTTTTAGGTTAAAATAAGACTGATAGCCATGTGGGAAGTGCTGAACTGCCACCCATTCTTGGTTTTGTTTTCTACTATCACTAACTTCAGAAAAAGTATCAAAGCTTGAATTGTTAAGTGGGCATTGTTCTGGAAGTGTTATTTACTCTAGTTGTCATCAGTTAGTTTTAAGCTGTATGTAAACATGCAAGAAGATTGAACATCAGTTTTTTTACCTTAACCCTTCCTCTGCTGGTGAATTCCATCGTAAAGAAATAGGATACGGTATCAAATCTGTGATAGAAAATTCTCTCACTTTGAAAGCCGGGGATAAAATAGCACACTGAAAGAGCAAAAGAGCCATATTACAAACAATCAGACTTCAGATGAATAGTAATTTAATTCAGTAAGTAGCTATTTATGCTGTTTAATATGTAGATTTACTCTAGGTTAAGGGACACTAATACTGATGGACTTGGGACCTGCATAATAAGCACTGTAAGCTCATATGTACCCTTCCTTTTCAAGAAGCTAATCACAATCTGTTCACTCTGAAAAGTGAAAATATGCAAGGTTTAATTTAGAGCCATCATGTTCAGCTTGTGTGGTTAGGCTACTGAATTGTTTTTAGTGCCAACAGAAAGAAATAGGAAAACCTCAATTAAAGTTACTTTTTAGAGTGACATAGTACCAGGCTTTTTGCATACCGTAACACAAAATTCTCTTTTTAAGCAGTTTACAATAGCTAGTTTGTACCACCGATGGAACATAGCTGTAAGCATATATTACACATTTGAAAAGAGAATTGAGGTGATCAGAGCAAAATTTAGGTGCATTCAAGAGATGGTAGCACTATTAACTATAGAGTATTTACTACTGCTTAAGCTATTCAGTAGTGACCAATTACAGCTCAGGACACAGAATTCCATTAGCAAGAACCTAAGCTTTCACTTCCATCCATGTTAATAAGCAACTGCTGTCTCACAAGTTTATCAGTAATGCTGTAAAAAAAAAAAAAAAAAAAATTTTTCCCTGTTTAACCTAGGCCCCCAAAGGAGCCTGGAGGAAAAACCATCATCATGTGAGCTTTATCAGACTTTCAGCTTCCAGACACAGCAGAAGCAGAGTACATGTTTTGCTTCAACAAGCTGCAGTGATCCACTCATTTGGCTTAGACAAACAGCACAAAGGAATCACAAACTACTATTCTCATTCTTCCAACCACCTTCAAAGCTTATTCGAATCCATTCTGATACACATGAAGCATCTCCCACATTACCTGTGGACTCTGGCTTAAATATTTATGGATTTCAATAAAAATACTCACAGCTAAAACAAACAGCACTTTTTACCTGCAGCGCACAACCTCGTGCAACAGCCTCATCTGCATTCAAAGTTGTACTGACTTCTTTGCCAAAAAATTTACTGATCTTCTCTTTTACAGCAGGGATTCTTGTGGTACCACCAACTATCTCTACTGCATAAACATCCTCCTTCTTTAACTCTAGAAGACAGTTAGACATTGGTTTTATAGATTAAATGTTTCTGGTTTACATGAATATGCTGACATTGTAAACTAGAAGTTTTACTAGACAAACCATTCTTTTAAGCTTGTTCTCTAAGTTTCTAAGCAATAAGAATTTCAAATCTTAGCTTGTGTGAAAATTTTAACAAGCTTGTAACTGCTAAGCAAGAAATTGTTAGGTGCGCTAAATACATCTGTCCAAGTTCTGTCAACACCCAAAGGAAGCTTGCATTTCGGATGACTCTTCTGTATACAGAATACAGAATGCATATACACTTACTGGCTTGCTCCAGCACACTGCGAAGGGGGGGTTCTACTCTTGCAAGGAGTCCATCACACATCTCTAAAAATTTGCTCCTGTTGGAAGAAGCCATAAAGCTATAGCATACCATAAGCAAGTTAATACTGCACATACAACAGGATGCCAAAACTGAAAGAATGCCATTTTAACTATGTACTGCAGGGTTTTCTCTTTCCCCAATCCTAGTTTTAAACTTATTCAGTATATTTCCAGACAAACTTGGTTCTAGCCATCTAGGCACACTTGCAATATTCACAGCCCTCCCTCCCAACTCAAGGCCACTGACCAGTCTCTAAACATTATCATTTTGAGCAGTACCCCTGCCCATGTTGTTCTCACATTTCCCACCTCCCTCCAATCCTAAGAACTGGTATTTTATATAAAGTTTCTTTCTTGACTGAAGAAGAGCACTCAAAAGCTTACCTTTGTAAAAGTATAAACATTACCTGTTCATTGTTCCAGAGACATCTATGTCATTCATGAAGCATTCTATGTTCATTGGAAGATCAGAGGCATTAGCGCTCATCAATTTTTTCAGTTTTTCACACTCCTGGTATAGTCTCAACAATGCACGAATCTTTGACTTTATGTCTAGTTTATATTTCTTTCCGAATTCTTCACAAAAGTATTCAACTAACATCTCATCAAACTTCCTGCCTCCAAGTGTTGTATCAAATGATGTAGCAAGAACCTTAAAAAAATTGAATTCTTCAGTAATAGTACAATTTGTCGTTACCTCAGTGAAACCAATTAGCAGTTAATGTCAAAGCATTTCTTTGTGTCAAATATACTCCAACTTTAAATGAAAGCAAGTGTCACAACATTACTATGGAGGACGAATTATACCGGTGCAGCCATAACAGAAAAAGATCTGGTACAGTTCATTTTTATTCTGCCCTTGCCATTACCAGTAAAGAGTTTCTTTTGATGAGCCTCATCTAGAAGTCTAACCTATCCCAAACAATAAAGCCACATCCCGTACTCATCTTTCACATTTCATGGACACTGCCGGCAACAATTAAGCTATTCTCTTGTATTTCAGGGCAATCTAAGTAGCAATTGCATTACTAACATCTGATAGTTTATGTGAATTGCAACTGCAGTAATAGTTGCACACGTGCTAAGATATGCTTTTTTTTTTTTAAGCCTACCATGATTATCCTATGCCTTTTGTAGCTGATATTAGATATGTTCAAAATGCTGTTGGATAAAGAACCACCATTACCACAGACAAATTCTGGCAGCCACACAAATATTAGACCTCTTTGTAAATGATAATTCTCATAAGAATTGCAGTGCATACATACAGCAGTTACAAGCTCCAGGAGAAAAAAACATCTGCTATCTCAAATGCTAAAAAGCAGCCTTGGGCACCCAGCCTTCCTGTAATGAGGTGACAACTTTTAGAAAAAATTTAGGAAGATAGGGTAAGGCTTAGCAACACAATCTGTTCAGCAACTTGTACTGTAAGCAGACCATCAGAGTTTTCAAATTCTGCTTAGCCACTGTCAGTCTGAATCATATCCCAGTTTAATATTTGATGCCTCATAAGGGTGGAACATGCTTACACCAAGCTAAAAATAAAACATGAAGAGAATAACTGTTATTAACTCTTGCAAATAGGTGCTCATTTCCGATAAAGGAATTATCCGCAAAGAACACCTGTAGCCTATCCACCTCAGCTGATTCTACTCTTTAAACATATTGCAAACTTAATTTTTTTTTTTCCCCCCAGGAATAGAAATCAGTGAAGTATCACATTATTCTCAATACACCTTCAGACTAGGTTTGGTCTCTACGCTGTTTTTAACTGCCTTGCTGTCCAGTTCTCCATTCTATACTCAAAAGCATCTCTTCCGTATTTCTATGGTTTCAAAGTTCAAAGGACAAATCTGAGAAACACAAAGTAGGTTACGTTTCCTCACTAGAGGAAACATAGCTACAACAACACTAATGTTTTCAGAACTCTTGTCTTCTCTTCATTTCACTACCCCATGCTTTAAAATTTTTTTTTGTTTTTCTAGTTAAGAGAAATTACTGGAACTGCAAAAGTCCAGATTGTAACCATAAAAAAGCCAACTAAGAAATGTTAGTATTTGCTGGAAAACAGTAATGCTTTGGCAACTTACACTTACAAGTACACTGTAACTTGCTTAGCTTCCATTTGCAGCTTAAAGTAATTCAGAAAGTTTTTACTCTTTTACATGAGCACCACAGTGAGTGTTAAAAAAAACGTTTGTCACTTATACCATTCTAGGAATTCTTGTTTTAATGCTAGATCTCATGACTGAACTAGAGTATTTTTTTTGAAAGCAGCACCCAGTCAGATATGGTAATTTCTGAATAAACAAACAATTTAATCCCGTTTTTTTATTCTTTGCCAAAGTCTGGCAATTAAGGCATGTTTCCTTCCTCTATGTATCACTCAAAAGCTCTCTAGCTCCCTGCCCTACTTTTAACTCCAGACAAAGTGCAATTTTAAGAATATGAATTGAGCTGTCTGGACACGCTTATGTAAAGCCAGGCAAGCTTGCCTGTCACAGGCCATGTATGTACTGATGAATATTTTTACTGATAATTAAAATGGATGCATAATAGATTGTTTACTTTCAGTTTTCCTTTGTTGAATGCACAAACAGAAACTTGATATGCAGAATGCCCCATATCCACAAAAACAACATTCCGTGGCTTCTCTTCCAAGGCAGGCAGGTCTTGCTTATAGATTCCATACGCAAGGGCAACTACAGAGAAACAAGAGTCAAAGAGCATAGTTAGGACTTCCAGTTTTGTAATTCCTCAAGAAATAAATGGTACATCAGTAAACAGCATCAGCATTTCATCTTACTTTCCAACCTACAGAAATTGGTATCTTGTTAAACAAAGTTCCCAATGCTAAAGGAACATGGAATAATGTTAAACAGTATTAGCCCCTCCTAGTAGCTGCATTAAAACAGATACTCAAGAAATACCTTTATGCCTCCATAAAGCAATGAAAAAACAGACCAGAGCTTAAGGAACTTTATCAACTAATCTATTTTAAGTTTGCAAAACCAGTGGTAATTCCAGAGGGCATGGATCAGCAACAGATTAAAAGCATTTTTAGCTAATAAAGCTACAATATTAAGTGAGGGGGAGAGAAAGGAAGGTATTACCTGCAGTTGTTTCATTTATTAGTCTCAGACAGTTGAGACCAGCAATCTGTGTAGCGTCCATCACAGATCTCCTTTCTGCATCTGTGTAGAAACAGGGAACCTGCAAGAAGATCAGATATCTAATATTAACATTTAGAAGAGCCATCTGTAGCAAATAATGACAAGTATGTCTAGAGAGTCAGTATAGAGCAGAGCTGAGGTATCCCTCAAATTTAGTGTTCATTTCAGTTGCAATAGAGAAAAAGCAAAGAAAACATTACATGAAGACAAAGTTACTTTTTGTGAATCTTCTTCCATTCTGCCTCACAAGCCACTCATTTTAGGAGCAAAGAAACAGAAACAGGTATCAATTATTATTTATGCTGCTAATTAGCAGCAATTTATGACATTTTACCATTAATGAAGTAAGTCTAGTTTTGAAGAAGATATGTGAGCAAGATTCAGTTTTAAACAGAAAAGACAAATAACTGAATATTCAAGTTTAATGGGCAATTTAATGCTGCAATCATTTCAGTTTATGATACCAGCCAAATACGTACTACCACATACTTACAGAAACAACACAGTCAACTACAGGCTTCTTAAGCGCATTCTCAGCAGTCTCTTTTAATTTGGTAAGAAGCATTCCTGTCACCTGTTCAATAGTAAAGTTTCTTTCTTCTTCCATGTACATGGCCTTCAAATAAAAATTGTGTACACACATTACAGTAAAAACTACGCACTACAAACATAAGGAACACATGCAAGAAACAGTCTTTACTGAAAGTAATGCAGCTTTAGACAACCTGCTCTCTGACAGCCTAGCTTATGCACAGCAATTGCAAGAAGATAATACATAAACACTGAAATGCACATTTAAGAATTCACATACACAAAGCTGCTCTGGACACAGTTGTTTGGTTTTTTTTAATCCCAATTGCTAGACAATGCCTAGGATGCCTTTCTCACTACTGTTCTGGGGTAAGTCAATTAGTTACTGCTAAAATCCAAATCAGAAGTTCAGCCATTGTTGAAAAAGACAAATTTTTACCATTTCACCCAAAGTACTAAGCTAGCATCTTACACCCTTGCAGTATCTGGACAGCACCTAAATAAGTCCACTGGCCAGGTAGCTTGTCTTCCAAATTCACCATGGAGTGAAGGAAAGAAGAACTGCTAAAACAGTTTGTGTGGGACTGGCTTTGCAAGGCAGAGAAATTCTACAACTGTAAAATCAGTCTCACCTAACACCTGGAAAGACCATCTATATTACTAGCCTTTTATTCCCCATTTAAGACTTTCCATTCACAAGAGAACAGAAACTACAGCAAGCAGATTCAAAATAAGGAGATAAAAGGAAACGTTATCAGTTCCCTCCTCTGGCTCTTTTTCAAATATGCCAGACTTACCTTGATGCCAGTTGAGCCTGTTGGCAGCTGGACAAGTTCATACGCAAGGCTTGCTTTTTCAGCTTGAACAAAGGGATCTGAGAATGCACGACCATGAAATCTTTTAAAACTTTGTACTGTATTCTTTGCATTTGAAATAACCTAGAGGAAAAGAAATCTTTAATACAACGTGTCAGGGGAACATCTGAATTTCAAGCAGAAGACAGTTTTGTTCTCATGCTTCCCTCACCAGAATATTTTTGTGATTTGTATCTTAATAGTATCAGGGCAGCTGCTAGAAGACAACTTCCCTCTGATTGCTCAGGTAACCTACAGGAATTTGAGATTTAAAATAAAATGTATGCTAGAAAACTGAGCCAAGATTCTAAAATCAATTAAAATGGCACTCAATTTTCATAGTCTATGCATAGGACACTTTAAAAATGTTAGCAAAGTGTCTTTCCCATTTACCTGTTTCCTATCACCCTACCTTTCTATTGCGTTGCAGCCAGTAATTTTGCAAATATAACAAGCATATTGACGTAAACTCCAGTTCAGGTTCATCACATGCATGTGACAGCCAACACACAGATATTCTCACAAAACAGCTCAAGGACCTTGTCATGAAGCTTTAAAAAGTCAGGAGGGCACCAACGTGATATTGTCAACTTGATTTAACTGACAAAAGGTAGATTGCCTTATTAATAACAGAGATCAGTGCAAGTAAAGAAGTGAAAAATCGTTATAGCTTATTTTCACGTAGTGCAAGTAAACTTGTTTAATTCTTTCATTTACATTAGAGCAAGATACATACTGGAAAAAACACAGTAATTGACAAAGCAGACAAGCACTGTACCATATAACATTTACCTCCGATTCAGTTTCAGTCAAGTGTCTATTTCCTAAGTAACCTGGTTTTAATTTTCTGTAAGTTTAGTTTCTGCAGGACATACCTCATCTCTACTGGATCTCTGTATCAATGAATTTCTTTAAGCTAAGCAGACACTCAATTCCAGAAAAAACATCTGTATTTAGTTCTAGTACAGTTCTTCTGTTCTTGAATAACATGGTTGTGTCCAGTCATTTTTGTATTCTAGATAATGAATCTTCACACATCTCTAGGTATTTTAGGCTAAGAAAAACCAAGTGTTTGAATAGTCACTTCCTGTAGAGGACTTCAAAAAAAATCATGTTTTATAGGGGTTTCACAGCAATACAAGATACAATACAGCAGGACCCAAATGTCACAAGCAGGACAAATCAGCTTAACTTCTTCTCAGTCCTTAAATCATATTTACCTACCTACACCAACAGAAACTCAAGGTATGAACAAGAATGCCTAAGACAAGTATATAGGTTGTAATTCAGCCACAAAGAGTCAAGAAAGCTATATATATTTACGCTCAAGCTTGTCCCCTTTCTGCCAAAACTATGCACTTAATGGAATTCTATAGAATATAGTCACACAATTAAAAGCTATCATAATGCACACAAACTGGAAAAAGCTAAGGTAGGATGAAACACTACTGCTTAGCTTTAGAATTTACATTTGCATCCTAAAAGAAAACACAAGTATTTATCAGAATTTAAGGGCAAAATTTTTTTATTTTTTTTTTTTTACATTTCATTACATACAACTATCAACCCTTATTCTGTCCAAGATGACAAAGCAGCATTACATGCTGAACAGCTGAATTAAGCTCAGCTGTTCATTACAGTTATGGAGACACTAGGACACCAGCTCAGAGACATTTGTAACCTACAATGATAAAAAATACATTGTGCTAATCTGATTCTTGACTACTGAAGTTGCTTTTACCCAAACTATACGCTCACCTGGCTTTTAGCTGCAGCACCAATTGAGCGATTCTTGGGTCCAAAGGCTATACATGATCTATAATAAAAAGAAAGATTTCCGGTCAGTAAGCAATTGGTAGAACTGCACTGCACATCTTTTTGTTAAGTGTTGATAAAAGTGTTGATAATATCAATTAGACTAGAGATATTTTAAACAGTATTTGGTCCACTGAGAAAGTTGGTCACTCACTGCAATATATGCATGGAATGTTCTGTGAATTCTGGAAAGAAACAGGCACGAGTTCAGTTAAAACAGCAATCCTCCTCACTGAAGGACAGCACTAAAACCAAACTTATTCATGCTACTTCAAGTTTTACATCCGAGTAATAATTGGGTAGACACCCTTTACCTCAATAACTACCTGTATATCTAAGCCACTCAAAGATAAGTTGTTGGCTAATAATACAGGAAACATTAAACTGTTCAGAAGAAATACATGAGGTAAAACAGATATTAAGAAAATAATTCCTACACATCTGTACCAAATGCTAACTAAGGTTTCCAGTTTTAAAGCAAACCTTCAAGAGCTGGAAGAAAAATCCTGCACAGAAAGACTAGTGTTTATGAGTTTCATCTGTACTCACTGAAATAATGTAAATTACAGAAAGAAAAATCATACTTTACTCCAAACTACTTTGCGACAACTTCCGTTTCTGAAAAAGATGGAATTAAAAAATCCTCCTTTTTTGGAGAAATTCCTAGTGCTATTAAGCCTCTTGATTTACATACTTAACAAACTGTAGAAGCCCTAATGAAATTAAATCCAGCCTTCTAATCCAAGTTCCTCATACCATTGAGGTAAACTTACCAGAGAAAAAAAAATTGCCATTAGTCAAGCAGATCTTTCCTATTCACACAACATACTAACAGCATAATTAAGCCACTCTCTATGTGGTGGGTCAGGAATCTGCTTTACAGCAGGGTTATGCCATAGGGCTGCCACAAGAAACATATTCCAACTCAGCCTGAGGTTTAGAATTGGCCTTGCAAACAGAAACTGTCAAAACCAGAATGAAGGACTAGAGTGATATAATTGCATTGGTTTTCTATCTTCTTCCAATTTATTAATAACTTAACAAATGAAACAAGGCCCACCCTACAGCATATGTTGCAACAGAATTAATATTTCTGAATTAATCTCTTATTTGAAACCATTATTCAAGGGATTAGTTAACTAAAAGCAAGGAAGTTCTGTGCTATGCAGACCCTAAAGCCCATGGTAAGGGAACAGGAGCTGCAGAGCATACAGCTAAAAATCTAATGAGCTCCAAGCAGGAAGCTAGTTATTAATTTACTCTGGTCTCCAGAAAGGAATTAAGACATGAACATGAATTGTTGCTTTTCTCCTAGACAAAAACAAAATATCCAGCTACTTCACTGCTAAATTCACAAGCCGTCAGTCCTAAATCACCACAAATCCACTAATTTAGATTACAGAACCATTTAAACCCACCAGACTAAAACCTCAAGGCAGAAGTCTGTCTCAAGAGAAGGATACAGCACAGTAATCAAAAATATGGGCTTCCGTATTATGCGCTGGGAATAAAACCCTTAAGTGCATACATTCTTCTTAAGCTTGCCCCCTGCTTGGCTTTATAAACAGGCATGGTTCTCAAAGGAGCTGCAGCTGGACAGACGGGATGGTTCTACTTGGCTCCACTCCTTTGCTTTCTGCCCACCCCACCCCTTCTCCTGAGTTAACCCTGGCTCCCAATGGAACTTCAGGGAGCCACACAGGGACCCAGCACAGAAGGAAGTTCAACTGGGAAGAGGGAGGGAAGGAAAAATTTTCAGCCAGTCTCATTCCCCAAATCAGTTCACCACAGGAACCAGGGTTAATTTATTAAATACAAATTATACTATTACACAGTTTTACTGGAGGTTGAATAACTAACCATAGCATTTTAAGTAGAAACATAATCACAGTGAAGGTCATCAGAGGTCTAGTGAAGCAACTTAAGCAGAGCTTTGAACTTCCTGAACACACCTGCAGGCACTACTTCACCCTTACCCTCCCACCCACTTTCACTTCTTTGGAAGACATCCCTCTACCCTGAAAATCAGTGCTAGCTTTCTAAGATCAGTTGCAACTACTGCACTTAATTCAAGTCCCTTCATCCTTATGGAGATAATGAAACAATCTTACATTTTTTTACCCTCATTTTTTACTAGCTTTCTCTCTACCACTTTTCCATTTTCAGAATAACATATTCAAAGACAAAACATGTTTTGCACTGCTTTTGGATATACAAGTTCAATTTTTACAGGATTCTGGAAGAATCCAAGCACAGAGCTGAAAGCAGATTCAGTGAGAATGTCATCTGTGCCAGCGAACTAAGCACAATGTATTGAGTAGGGTTTACTTTACCAATACAAACAATTACAATAGCACACATCTGCTAATCCTTCCCAAAACTTGGATGTCATCTTGAAAACATCTGACCGCAAGCCGATTCCTGAGGAAACCTGTCACAACACCTTGCACAACTCCCTCCAGAGCTCACTGTAAAGAAATGCTAAACAGTGACTTTTTGAACCAGGCTGTTTCCAAGACAGACACTTAAAAATCAGTAAGAATTTCTTTTAATAGATGGGTTTGCTTACAGAATTGTTTTCTGTATTGCCTCAGAACAGTGCTCGGAGATTAAGTCCTGTTAAAAACTATCATTTTCATTATGCTGATTTTTTCCATTTCACTTCAGCCTTTCATAACTGAATTATTCATTGTGTCAGATATTTTATATAGCTCATCTCCTTCAGTGAAGGAGACTCATGTTCATGTTTCAACTATATGTAAGCAGAACTTCAACTCTCTGAGGGCCAGATACCTAGAGCTATCAGAAGATTGCTTCGAAATTCTTGACATTAAACATTTTCTTAGTACATCTAACCTTTAAACTTCCATATTACTGAGGATACATAAGAGACTACTCCTTACTCTAGCACATGTACCAAATAAAAATTTCCTTCTCCATTTATTCCCTGCTTAGAGACAGTAACAGGCAAACAGAGCCGAGGTATTGTCTAATGAGAAGCAAGGTCATTTTATGCCTCTGGTCTTTTTAAACAGATGTGAGAGATCTAAAAAAAACCAAAACCAAAACAACTAAGACGATGCATTTGTCTCACCAAGACGGCTATTTACTTTAGTATCTGCTTAAAATAAAGCTAGCTATGCTACAACATAGAGTAAGCTGTAGAAACACTTTTAAGACAGCTTTCCAAACAGTTCCCCTCCAGGTGAGGCGCACTGGAAGTTCCTTTTCCACCTTTATTTTGCAATTGATTCTTAGAAGAGTTTTATCCCAGCTCTCCCCCTCCTTCTTGGCAAGTTTCTCATTAAAAATAGGTAATGCACACTCTTCAGGAGAAATGTGTTGGGAGGCCTATTTATATAACCAGAGTTAGAATATTCTATACACATTGTATAGCGTAATGTGCTTCAAGACCAAGTTCACCAGCAAACTACACTGTTGGTCAGCCCATCCCCTTCACAGGAAAGCAGATGTCTGACACTGTACTGTCTATTCACACTCCATTTCCCCATCCTAATAACTTGTCAATCTGGTGGCTAGTTTCAAGTGAGAGTTTAAAAGACCCAATACTCAAAAAAGCACAGATTTTTTGAGAACCCTTGCTGAACAAAGAAGCACGCAGGCTGAAGGGAAGGCTGCTAAGAAGCTTTTCTAAGCTTTGACCCAGCGGCAGGCCAAGGAGCTCGCACAGAGCGAAGCACCAGCTCAGCGTTCACCTCCACGGTCCGGCTGCCCTGGGGGAGACAGGACTGGAGCTGCAGAACAAACAGGTAGGCTATCAGGTGCGTCAAAGCACGGCGTATAAATTCACAGGGAAATTAAGCTTCGTGACTTCCCGCCGTCAGAGATACGGGTGCTTTTTCTGATGCTCAGGGACCCTATCCTTTTAATCCTCACAACGCAGCCCTGCCTCCGGGAGGACAAACTGGTCTTACTACACAAAATGGGAAGGAGCAGAGCGGGTCACCTGGAACACCTCTCCATGCCTGCCGCACGGTATCCGTCCTTTCTTTAAGCACTTATTTAACAAAGTCCACTTCTCCCGACCCCCCCCCCCCATCACCAGCCCCTCGGCCCCGGCTGCCTTCCCTCCCCGCCACGCCGGGGCAGGACCGGGCCCAGCGGGCGCCCTCCCCTCAGCGGGAGGTCCGCCGCCTCGGCCCCGCTCCTCAGCCCGGCGGCGGCAGCGGGAAGGCGGCGCGGCCCGCCCCGATCCCGCACTCACGGCGTGCTGCGGTCGCTGTACTCATTAGCGATGGTCTCGATGCCGCCGGCGCGGGCCACGGCCACGTAACAGCTCTGGAAACCCAAATCGATGCCCACCACCGACATCGCTACGGCGGGAGAAGGGACTGAGGCGCCTTGAGGAGCGGCGGCTCGGCCCGTTTAAATGCGCGGCGGCGGCGGCGGGCGCTGCCTCCTCGGGGCGGGGGGACTTCTCGAAAGATCCCGTCGGGCCGCGGCCGAGCGGAGCGCTGAGAGGAAAGGGGCGGGGAGAGGAAGATCTCGCGAGACTTGCCGCCGCGGACGGGGAGGGGAGGG
>NW_010973092.1:1738891-1768750 GCF_000737465.1 Haliaeetus leucocephalus
AGCGGGGGTGGGCTACCGCGCAGGCGCGGGAGGGCACGCCGGTGGGAGGGGGCGGGGCTAGACGTGGCCACGCCCCCTCGGCGGGAGGCCGCGCCGTTTCCTTCGCCAAAGGGGTTTTGGTTTGGGTTTTTTTGGTTTTTTGTCTTGCATAAGCTCGTAAGAATTGGAGAGAAATGCGATAAAGTCAGAACTCGGCAGCACTGCAGAGGGCTTTGTGTTGTTATTTCCTGTTGGCCTCGAGGCTTTAAGGCGGCGTTCGTGGCCGTCGGTGCAAATAGAAAAGCCGTTTTATGGATTTCATTATTTTTTTTTCCCCTACGGTGTGATCGCCTGATTGAAACAGATGGGGCTCGAAGGAAAACGGCATGCCATGAGATTAAAAAAACAAAAAAAAGCAACCAAAAATAAAATCACAATTTCTGGAAATGCACACAGGTTTTGCAGAAAAGGACCTAAACCGCTCCCAAGTAGTTCTGTTTGCTGTCAGGATATTGTCATTTTGCATCCTGTCAATTCAAGAGGACCACACTGGTGATTCTACCTTGATGGTCCCAAACTTACAATGAAATCTCTTTCTTTTTTTTCTATTTTAACAACCTCAAGGACTAAAAAAATCAGTGGAAGCCTTGTTGATGATGTTTGGTAGCTAGCTAAAGGGTATATTGATAGCATCTGTATGTCATTCATCTTTTACACATCTGGAATAAGGAGGTAAACTTGTCATTTGCTGTTTTTTCCTAGACCTCCTCTGCAACACCAAGCAGAAGGTGCAGGGATAAAAACACCACGTCTGAACCACCCATACGCATACACAGAAGTATTTAATACTCATTAAACCTTTCTCCGTGTGGGAATTCTCAGGTAAACCATGGTTCAAACACGGCTGGGCCAAGTAACCCAATCCGTGTTCTGATTGTTTCTGAATTACAGAAGAAAATCCAAGGCTGGGTTCATAGTTTCATCGTTTGAGAATGTGGTTAAAAGGCAGTTTGGCTCCAACTATGCTACCAATAAAATTGAGCATATGATTGCTTTATATCCAGTAGGATTTGCAGTACCGTCAGTCCCTAATCAACACATAAAATCTTAATATTAGTGTATCCACCTTCAGGGCTTGGGCCATTATCGCTGCCGTAGGTATTTGTATAGCTGCATCGTGTTTTTCCAGGGAAGCGTTCAGCCACCAAGTGCTTTGCGAGTGTGCTGGAGAAAAGTCCTTTTTAGGGATCAGGAATCCCTAAAAAGCTAAAATTTAAAAATAAATCCCTAAAAGCTCCAGCACATTCCACAGCTCCAGTGCTGGTGGGAGCGGGTTGGGGGTGGACGGGGCGGTGGACCGACTGCTCTGCTGGGACCCCAACAGCGGTGCCAGCAGTGAGGAGGTACGGGAGAGCTCTGCCGAGGGGAGCGTTTTGGGAAGAAAGCACAAGGGATCGGCTGATTCCTCCAAACACAAGCATGATTCTGATACTTATCTTACATTCATGGATTTTGTGCAACTTAATGTTTGGGAACGCTTTTCATTCTGAGATAAAACGTGCCTAAAACACGGCAATGTAATGTGTTATACACAGTACGTTTCCAAATGCCCAGCCCTATATTTACATCACTGCTCCTTGTTTTAATGATACAGAAGACACATGGCAGAGAAATTCAATATTTAAAGCAGGAAGGACTCTTGTCCCAGAGGCTGTCGAGGAGCCTCAGCCCCGCGCGTTTGCGATTCCTGGCAGCGTGCTGAGTGACGCTGCTCTGGCAGCTGTCGGTGGGCTGGGAATTGCATCACGGTGCTAACGACAGAATAATAATGAAGCGTTTAACCTCGGATGTCCTTGAGCGTAGAGCGAGGTGCCAAGGAACGAAACCAGCCCGCTGCTCCGCATGGAGAATATTGTACAACACGTACCCACGGCACCATGAACATCGAGAAAGAACATCACCCAGTTTCCTCTGTGGTGGGTTGACCCTGGCACCCACCATACCTCTTTCCCCCCCCTCCCAGTTTCATTTCCAAAAGGGGAGACCCTGCCAGCGGAGCCGAGAGCCTGGCGTCAGAGGGGATCCGTGTCCGAGTGCCTGGAGCCCCGCTGGTGTGACTGCTGACCCTGGGCTAGGACACGGTCCTGGGACCTCGCCAGAGATGCTGCCCCCGGGGATGGGAGGGAGGTGGGAGAGAGGGGCCCCTCCAGCCCAAACTGGCCTGATATGCACATGTAGCCCCACGCCTGGGGGAAAAATAAATAAATCAACCCAAAACCTGAGGTGTCGTTATGTAGTCACCTGGAGTGGGACAGATTCTGTGATTCTCCCCACTCTCCTCTAGTTTCTGAATGTTTTTTCTTGTAAAAAGTGAGACTTCTAATGTACAAAACAGGAAAAGACCGTAATAAATATTTCTAAGAAATAATTAGGATTTGATGACAGCTGAAAGACACATAGCTTATCCTGAACTCTTGTAATAGATATTCTTTAATAAGGCTTTATCCTTTCTTCCCTGGTGAAGACTGATTTGCGGTAGAGAGAGCGACTGTAAAATGAAAAAGCAAAGTTCCAGCTGGGGTAACTCAACTTACTGGATTTTACCTACGAGTTTTACAGCACTTGACTTTTGAAGGCATGATAAGTAGCTGATTCTATATATGCTTTTATTTATTCTATATATGCTTTTATTTATTCTATATATGCTGTTCTTGCATTTTTTCCCCCTCATATAACTTGTCATGAATCCTGTTTGAATCCAGGCTGGCTGTTCCTTTTGCCACAGATTTTTCACTTTCAGTATGTTATAAAAACATAGTCATTGCTGAGGGCACCAAGAATCCTACAGAGAACTGCACATCACCCAGTACCAAGGCATTTATACTTAATTTGGTGAGTGTGCCCTCCTTGGGGTGTCAGTACGGCGAAGCAGCTTGCTACCCTGAGCTTGAAAGAAGCTGTGCACGGGGATGGTTTCGGGGATGGTGCTGTGAGCCAGCTCACCAACAGTCCAGGTGCCTTTCTCAGCTCCATGCCTTGCAGCCTGGGGAGCACTGAGGGCAACGTTCACTCTTCTGCTCCCGTATGGTTCACTTTCCCCATGGGGGATCAAGGTTGTGTGTTCAACCAGCTATACACAGTTGACAAGCTTTGCATTTGGAAAGGAATTGGAATAACAGAAGCATCTTTGTCTTATCTGAATCCCATTTCCAGTATAGATA
Source organism: Haliaeetus leucocephalus (assembly GCF_000737465.1). Classification (NCBI taxonomy): domain Eukaryota; kingdom Metazoa; phylum Chordata; class Aves; order Accipitriformes; family Accipitridae; genus Haliaeetus; species Haliaeetus leucocephalus. The sequence continues at coordinate 1,742,092 of NW_010973092.1, forward strand.
TGCCCACTGAGATCAGACCTTGGTCAACATTTCTAGCCTTCAGCGTGGCAGCGAACTTTCCAGGTGGCAATTCAGAATAAACCAGTGTTTGTTGTCTGCTAAATTTGTAACAGCCTGAAACAATTGCTATTACAGAGCGACAATTACCCTCAGAGGAGTGATCTAAAGACAAATGATACTCCAAAGTTAAGTCTTAATTTCTTTATTGCTTATGCTCGCATGGAAAATAAACTGGGAAATGAAGCCTGCCTATGCCAATGTGGTGGGTAAAATGCACAGAGAAGGAAGGAGGAGGTGTGAAAAGTGAGAGGGAAAAAAAGGAGAAACAAAGAGTAGGAAGAAAAAATGTCTGGAATAATGGGCAGCCTGATCTGAAAGCACATTCTTCAACTGCATTTCTGTCCATTCCCCAGTACAATGGTAAGGCACTAAAGAAAGAATAGAGACAGGCTTGGTTGCCTTTTATATCCTCCGTGGTATGGGTTTGATACCCTCCACCCACAGTAGTGTTGGGTCGGAGGTACGTCTGACCTGATCCCTGGGAGGACACGGACACGCGTGCCTGTCCTGCTGTAGCCCAGTCAGATGCCCTACTGACTCTGCTGCTCCACGTTCCCTCGCCTGGCAAACGAATATGAACTCTTAGATCCAATACAGAGGCAGAAAACTGCTGCGATTCTCTGCGAACGCTTAGGAAGCATGGCTAGAGCAAGCAGATTTGTTTCAATTAACTTCAAAGATGGGGTTTGTTTTGTGGTGTCCCATAGATGTGTCCTCTGCTGGGGTGTGCACTGAAGTCATTATATTGTTTAAGCTTTTCTGTGTTAAAACTGTCCATTAGCTTTTGACATTGAGTTACTCCTGGTCTGAAATTGCCAAGAACTCATGAATTTTAAGTTCAGTGGTTTTCAGCTTTAAATTAATAGAGGTATTTATTATATTATATTTTTAGAACTCTGTCACAGTATCCAATTATTCCAGAAGACCTGGACCATGAAAATCAAGAACAAATAAACCTGACATGCTGGAAATTACGGGGAGAAATCTGCGTGTTTATCATTGCTTTCACAAGCTTTCTAGCACATTTTCAAATTGGGTTTACAGCACTGATACATTTGCTTTTAATGGAGATGTATGACTAGAAGAAATGTCTCAGAACATTAAGAAATGTCAAGGCAAAATTCAACTATGAGGTAGCATAGCTCCTTGCAACGTTAATTTAAGGAAGTAATTTCATTTCTTACATTGAGGCAGACTTTGTCTTCTTCCAAGCAAGTAACTTGTCTTTTTCTTACACACTTAAATACATAATCTGTGAAACCCTATCAGACATGAATATTCCTTATTTGAACATGCTGTGTTTGTCATTTGGAATGTATTGTGTGTGTTGCTACTTGATTGCTTATCAGTAAAGTGATAAATAGCTGAATACTTTCTGTTCTCTTTTGTTATCATAATAATCAGTAATTTTCTTTTAAATTAAGGAGAAAACCCCAGAAGAATCATCAAAAAAGGGCCGTTGAAGATGCAGCTTGTCTCTTTTAAAATAGATGGCAACTATTCTAAGAACAAAATATCTCAGAAATTCTTAGGCTTTCGAAGATAATGTAAACAAAACAGCAAAAGCATTGAAGTTTGGTAATTGCATCATATGCTCAGATTATGAATTTTAGAATTTGGTTATATATTTGATCAACTACTGCTATATATAAGAAAACATGAGTCAGAGAATGTATTCAAAATGTAATGATAATATGGCCTAAAACTCACGGCTATTTTTTAAAGAAGGAATAATTTGCTGTTGATATACTTGATACCATTTCACTGCTCTGAGTTGCAAACAGGTCTTCTGTAGCGTAGCAGGCATTACAAATATCTAATCCTCAAAAACCATGGATATTTAAAAAATGGGGAAAAGACTGATGCATCTATGTTAATTTGTATGCTATGGGTGATTTTGTCTGTTCCTCAAAGTATCCTCGCTGTGCTTTTATTCAGTCATTTACTTGATCTGTGCCTTAGTCCAGACTTTCCCGAAACTAACTCCTCTGGGTAGCTTCACAGAGAAATCCTTGCCTGGCAGATTAAGCATCCTCCTTTTTCTATTATCTCTATGCGAAATAGATGTATGATTTCAGTGGAAGTGCTTACATACTGCAAATCTGCCACTACAGTGCATCTCAGCGTACACCCAGTATCTTCAGACTCTGTTTACAGTGGCGTGTCTTCAATTCATTAATGCCGGCCAAACATGAAAATTAATATGGGCTTAAAATAAGTCCTAGCTGGTGTCTGTCACAGGCTATTCTTTGGGCTGCTGTAAATAGTCATTGCATGTCATCTAATGTATGGTTCATAGTGCTATTCTGGGATATTCAAATAGAAATGGGCTTTGCAATCTCCCCAGCTGAGGGTATCTGGAGTATCATGTTGCCCTGAACTCTGATATGAATCATACCACATATAACACAGTTCTCAGAAAACCTTACCTCTCTGTGCTACGAAAGGTTACTCGGGAGCCATTTTCACCGGTTCAGTTATCTCAAGAATTTACAGTTAAATAAATATTGAAAAGATAATTTTCCCTTTTATTCTGGTTTCCATAGTTTTCCATCAAACTTGAAAGATAATGAGATTTCATGTGTTTACAAATTAAGCCATCACAAGTACTAAAGTATCAGAGCTGGATAATTGCTGACCAAACAAAACCCAAAAGAGCCAACTGAAAATTTCCCAAAGAAACATAACAAAAGCAAATAGGAAAAAGGAGGAAAAACAGATACAAGAAAAACAATATTGGAAAGTGATGGGCTCTATAGCAACAAACGCGTAAGTCTAAAGAATACATAAATGTTTCCTGAAACAACTATTTGCTCCTGGATGTTGTGTATTACGTATACATCATAGTTGTATAATTAAGGCTAGTTCATAGTTTTGCATATACTTCCTAACACTGGAAATCAGTGCCTCGGGGCAGCCTGCCCGCATGAACGGATTTTAAACACGTAAGATTCTTCTCAGAGTGTTGGTACATGAAAAGTGGCAGCAAAATGCGAGAGGCTTTATTCGGACAGGTTGTAATTACTGTGACAGCCTCCCCACTGAATTCTGGAGGCACTGAACTGAGCCGCAAGTCCAGCAGACAGAATTTTTAATATATTGATAAGGTAAGGATGGTGTCATATGATTTCAAAATATGAAACAGTGGCCATGTTAAAGGAAAAAAATTATAAATGCTACATGCAAGTGTACATCCCTTCACAGAATGCAAGGCTTTAGGAGAGAAATTTTTAAATTGTGATTAAGTTTTTTGATGTGACATAAAATTAGGAGGCATTATCAATGAAAAACTGCATGATCCCAATGACTGGAGTAGTAAGACTGAAATGAAAATCAATGGTACAAAGATTAAGGTCATGCACATATGAACTAAGAGCAAAAAAAATATTTTAGAAACTGGAAGTACATCAGTAGGAAATAATGGCAGAGAAGAATGACTTGCATCTAACCTCGCTGACCAGAGGATGGCTGTGGGTGGAAAGCATTGTGCAAATGTGAAGAAGAAAATATCTTAAGATGCATGAGGTATCTCCAGCTGAGACAGGAAAGTGTTAATGCCATTTGTATGTGGAATAATACTACACTTAATTCTTGTCACACACATTCAAAAGCATTGGGGTGACCCCCAGAAGGGACACAGGGATGGTCAGGGAAGCAGACAGTCAGTACTGCAGATGGAGATTGCCCCCATACGAGTGAAATGAATACAAGAGGGGATACAATCACTGCCTGTAAACACAGTGGGGATGGGAATAAGTACTTAAACTAAAGAACAGGTGAGATGAACAAATGGGTAAACCGATCACCAATAAATTAATTCAGAAATCAGGGGGATCCTGGAGCAATTGGAGCAATCAAGCTTTGGAAAGCCTGCTAAAGAGAGCTGGGAGGAAGAAAACAGCTTTAAAGATGAATCAGCGTAAGTGTATTGATGGGATTCTGTGAAATGGTTCCCACGATAACTGGAAGCAGCAGTGGTACCCAGTGGGTAACTTTGAACTCTGTAATCCCAAAGCATACAAGTCCTAAAGGACTGAGGATGGAGGCTACAGTCACTCCTTGTCATGCCCTTCCCCATGGCACCTGTACGTTTACAGATGCAGGAGTTCGGGCCGGTGAGCCCATCTCGGAGAGGCGAAGGGCTGTGGCTGGGCACCGGACAGGAGCTCAGCCCCTCTTTTCTCCATCCAGACTATCCACAAACCTCCTAAAAGTTCCAGTATTTTGTGTGACACGCACACACGTTTGGTGCAGGTGACAGCCTTCCCCTCTTGTCCCGTTCAGGTTCAGACTGCCAGTCGGGCATCACGGCCGCACCGTCCCGCTCCCGGCCGTCAGCCCCGAGCCCCTCCGCCTGCCGCTGAGGCTCCTTTGTACGCTCCGCTCCGCTGGCTGTCTGCCCAGGAAAGAAAAACATCTGAATTTGTTCTAAATCAATTTAATACATTCCAGTGACATATTTAATGATGTAAGCTTCCACAAACCGCACACACAAATGACGTCCCTGCTACGTCGACGTGCTTGACGCTCCATCGGGAGACATTCGGGATCTGTTGACACACGGAGATACTTAGCGTTCACTGAAATGTGAGCTGAGGATCTAAAAATAGGGCAGAGTTTGCTAGGCTGGAGTGGGGAACAGTCAGAATAACACCAGAGTCCCATAGCAACGCTACACCAATGCTACCTTCTCTAGAAAAGGGGCGTTCGTCTCAAGTTCACAGATCATAAATTAAGTTTGGTTAAATGCATTCTAATAATAAAGCCTATTTTTTACTTTTTATTTCAGTGGGAACTGTGGTTAAGCATCCGTGTAGATTACAGGTTTTGGGGGTGCATTATCCCTTTCAAAGTATTTTTACAACAGCTGACCTAATGAAGACTAATCTGATTTGAGGCTCAAGAAGCTTCCTTCATGTGAATGCCAAGTAACAGTTCAAACTGGCATTTCTATCTTTTTTCTTTCAGCTTTCTGTACTATCCTCTAATTGTCTGTTTATGTGGTGGATACCAAAGGAGTCTGATATTACACAAGCCTGGAATTCTAATGCATAGAGCCAGGGTCTGCTCATAGTTACCGATATAAATACTGAGTATCTGCATCTATTTTACTAGAACAGACCTACATCCATACTGGTATTAAATTTATATATATTATAAATACTTTTATTTTTGCCAGATCTTCCATTACATGTTAAGTAGTTGAAACAAATACTTTTTGTGACTCTGCCAGAAGAGGAGACCCTTTTCACCATGCAAATATCATGTCATAATATGTTCAGCAATTTATACTGCAAGGAAAATGTACAGAAGAGGGAATGAGGGAACTCATCTTGCTTGGGAAGTTATGAGACAGTGAAACATAACTGAAAGATTTTGAGCTTGCGTTGCTTTATTTTATGCCTAGGAAGGGATTCCCATATTTCTGCTTCTCACAAGCAAGCCATCTGAAATATCACAACAGATGGGATCTCACCTGGAGTTCCCTACCCTGATGTGCTAAAACACGCTGTGATGAGGCCGGTTCACTGAAATCCACCGGACGGCATGACGCAAGAAAACCGTCATATAAAGGCAGGGTGCAGGCAACGCTCTGGGGGGAAATAGGAGGTTTGCTCTTTAGAGCACTTGTAAGGGACCAGCAGGGTACTGTGTTCATGCTCGGGGTTCACTGCAGCCAGTGCTTGTTTCACTTGGCTGTTCTGGTTTTGCTTTTGTGATGAAGAGAAACATTGGGATTTTCTTCATTTTAGGTTGGCTGATTTTTAAGGAAAGCTCTGTAGGTAGACCCAGTATCTTCCATTAGGCCATCCAGTGTTTGGAAAAGGTAGAAAAGCTTTGAGAAAACCCTCCTTTGCATGTTTTAAATATTTGATTCAGTAACCCCAGGTGGATTCAGACCCAGCCAAAATGCTCAGCAGCCCAGCACCGATCCAGACTTCCCAGTAAACTGCTTTCTATCAGGTCGTGAGGTAAAGCTCCGCTGCCCCAGACACCCTGCCCTGCTCCTGGATTTCAGTCTGGAGCTGTAGTGTAGGTGTGGCATTGTTTCTTGGGAAGAATGAGGTTGTTATCTGGAAATTCAAGCTCCAGATGCCCTGGCAAAAGAATCACATCAGGAAAAGCTTTAATTAGAGAAATAAACCATGTTTTGCTAAGATCACTTCATTTCTTTCAGACATTTTATTTCATAGGCAGCATCAAAGTTTTTACTTTTTGTTCTGAATTAGGAAATGCAGAAAACAGAACAAAAGACATTCCAGAATCTTTCATGTCCACATTGCGACTGTAATGCTATTTGGAAATACCTGAGCCAAATTTAAAAGAACTGATTTGTGTACCCAAAAGTAGTAACATGCAGTTTCATGTGAGCTTGTTTCCTCTATAGAGAAGCAAAGCAAGCTGGCCAACTCTAATGTTACCTTAATGTGTAAACTTTCAGTTACTGAAGGTACAACTGGGTGGAGGCAGGAAATCCTAGACAGGGAATGATTCAAATCTGCTGACTATATTCCTTATCACTGAGATTTTTTTCCAGCCTACAGTTTTGCCTGAATAAAGACCTTCTGTGTTTCCATCTCTCACTTACAGTTTTCTCTGATGCTGAAAGTGATAACAGGTCTACATACAGCAATTTGGTAGCCAGTGTGGGTCATTGCTTTTGGTTGTGGTTTGTTGGTTTTGTTTGTTTTGGGTTTTTTTAATTATTATTATTATTATTTCTATGTCCAATTTGAATTGTGTTTTTAATTTGTCATTTTTTTCAGTACGAAATACATGATGTGACTGATTTCTCTTTGTATTTCTGCAAGAGAGCTGGGGGAAAAAAATGAAACGCACATTTAAAAAATGCCAAGTGACACCGTCCCTAGTGCTCCCAGTTTATCATTATTATTGTCCAGCATTAGCACTGTCAGCTACTTAATTGCTAGTCATTTTGGAAGACTGTTCAGAGTTTTGAGTAACCGGCACTAGTAGCCAGCAGTCTTGGCAATGGAGTTTTAACCATTTATTTATGGACAGAGCAAGCTCTGACAACATTTTTCCAGTTTCACATACAGACCCTTAACAAATAGTGCGAGCCCTTCATTTCGTAAGCAACATGTTTGCACAGAAAAGTGCTGGGGCGTGGGAGCATAGCGAGAAAGGTCTCTGAGGAGCTGACACAAGGCAGCTCAGTGTTGGTGCCACTGAACTTTCAATACTTTCCCCATTTTCTTCTCCTGTGTTGTCTGCACACCTCCTCCCTTTCCTGCCTAGAGAGGGACACATTTTGGAAAGTAATTTCTCTGCCCAGCATATTTAGAAATAGGTTCATGACACTGCAACTTTAAATAGCAACCTAATGTGCAAAGGCAGGATTTATGGGCACAGTCAGTTCATTGAGCAGCAGCAGATCCCTGGAACCGTCCCCCCCGACAGCGAAGCCAGCACCGCGCAGTGACTCTGCACATTTAGTCCGTAGAGCGTCGGAGTCGCATCCTCCGGTGTGCTCATGGGCCCTGTGGTGAATTACCTCTGAATGAAAGAATGGCTGTGAAACAGAGATTTCAGGCTGTAGGAACCTGCCGACTTTGAACTCACAAGAACGCTTTCAAACTCCTCAGGTAGAAGGATTTTAAGTGGATTGTTCTAATAAAAGGTACATCTTTAAAGCCTCTGTGTAAGGAAAAGCCCATATGCTCCATGGAGTAATCCAGCATGTATCAGAAATCTTGCTATACTGGCCAATTTTGGAAACTGTAGTTCTGTGGCATTAACATTAGGAGAGTTCTACAAGTGCTAGAAGCACCAAAAGTTGTTGAAGTAGAGTGCAGATATGGCTATCAGTGTGTAATTTACTCCCAGATTTTAAGTGATACTGAGGTAAAAAAGGGATCAGCAGGCAGGAATTTATTATAAAGCATGGATTATTATAAATCACTGTTCTTAGCTATTTTGTCTTTTTAAGAAAATTTCTTAGTCAGTCCTAAAGTAGGAAATTTTTCTGTCTGACTTTCTCCATTAAAAGTGAGATGCCAGACATCAAAATTCAAATATTGAGGCCAAACTCTGCTGCGTTTATAACATACCAGGCATCACACATCAGAATTTGGCTAAGGTGCCAGATACGATTAATCACAGGTTATCGTGGAGCATCATCCAAAACAGGACAATGATTAGATACTGCAAGAAGTGCCAAATATAGAAGAAAACATGATGCATACAGGAACACCCACTAGCCTTAGACATTACAGTTACAGAGTCTAGAGACAGGAACTACCAGAATATTTGACAATTAGTCACATGGTAATTAATACTGATGAGTTGGAGTTGTTTATGTCTAAGAGAATCCCTCGGTATCTCACTTTCCCAGTGTGATATTTAATTGGTGCCATTGTACCCAGCAGATGTTGTTACCATCCCTGTTATTATAAGCATTATGTGACACACAGCAGGAAGTGCTGGCTCTGGTATCTCCTGGCTGTGACTTGATCGTGCACCATCACAGGTGAAGCACCTCCATGCCACACGCCTGCTAGTTCAAGACCTGGGATACTCATCCCCTGAAAGCATCATATTTTTATTGCTGTATTTTATGTGACATCATATAAATATACTTTATTTTTATACATCTATGAATTGCTGAAAATATAAACTTCTATAGCCATCTGTTCTCACTACTGTTACGTTCCTCTGTTTTCTCCCCACAAATTCTGTTGTACCGTGTTCCCACCTTGTATCTTGTCTTGAGATAAGTTTGCTTTTCTCAGCAAGGCCTGCCTTTTACCCTTGTTCTACAGTTCCTCACATAGTAATGATCCAACTGGTACAGTTGGATTCTACTGAACTTAAGAAAATACAATATGTATTTTTATTTTGTATAATAGATGAATACCACCAACTCAAAAGAAGTGCATTTGAAAGAGCTACATAGCTGATACTAAATTACTACAAGTCAGTAACAGTTCATCTATTTCACTAAATGCAAATGTCTAGTGGAATGCCCATTTATTGCCTATTAGTTGTCCCTATGACAGGGTAGTTCTGAATTAATACTGAAAATGGTTGGATATAAAGTACTTCCAGGATACTAATAGCAGGACTAATCACAATTCAGCATTAAAAAATGTTTTCTTGAGGATTTTTGTCATGAAATTTAAGATATCATTTTAAAACTGATCCCATGAGATAACAATGGGTTTTGATAAAGCCAACATATGAAGCCACATTCCTTGCTTCCCTGAATCCAGGATATTGGCTGCTCTACTTGTGCCAGCTGGCAAGGATTCCCAAGGGGCTGCCTGCCAGGTATGTGCCATCAGAAAGCTCCAGCCGCCGTTACTCTTCTTTACTGTGCCTAGACCTCTCCTCCCATGCCAGAGACTATAAAGAGATGATGTAGGAGCCAAAAATACTAGCTGCTGTTGGCATCGCTGAGAGACTATAGTCTCCTGGGCTGAATGGAGTGGAAGAATTTGCCTTACGATTCCTAGACATATCAGAACTGCATTTCCGTGCAATCAAGTATAGAACACATTGGGTCAACACCAACATGACTTATGAGTATCCTCAGGCCCTGAGACTGTTTAATGGATTATTGAGCCATGGCCATGCACCCATACCAGTAGCAGAATTAATCTTCTCAGTTATACAGAGATTTCTTTTTCGGTCAGTGTGGGGTATAAAAATCTGACCTGCTAAAAATTAATGTGTTACTAAATGCTTGCACCTTTTTAGGACTGATGATGAGTTAAATGATTCCTTTCTGAAATCTAGTTCTTTCTAGCATTTTTTTGGCACCCTCATGCTACGACCAGAGAGCTATTATGCTTTCCAACTTGTTGCATAGCTAAAAGCTCTTGAGAAGCTGTAGCAGGCTACCTGCAGCTATGTTGAATTATTCACGTGGACAAATGAAGAGCTGAAACTATGCCAGTGTCACCCTGCGGTCAGGCCTGCTCGCTGGCTGAAGCAGCTCGGAGGTGGTGCCCCGTGGCAGGGGGGACCTGGATCAATAACACCCCTCTTCCTCACCAACCCTGCACGCTACCCTTCTGCTGGTGGCCTTGGACAGCATCCCCCAGCCACACACACAGCGAGGGATGGGCTGTCTCAGCTACAGTCCGTTCTGCTGCTAGTTTCAGGTATTGAAAACATGTCCCTCCTGAGAAGAATTACAAGTTTTTAAGTGCGGCAGGTTCTTGTAAGGCGTTGACTGAAGGGAGAGAGCAGCAGCGGTTAGGCACCGGCAGGGCGGGAGCCCGCGGCTGACCGCCAAGACGCTGAGGCGGCGGCCCGGGCCTGGCCGAGGGCTATGAGGGGCCGGGCCGCCGCCGGCCCAGAGCCCTGAGGAGACACCGGGCGCCGCGCCAGGGGGCTAACGGAGGGGACAGCGGGGACCCGGCTGGACGAGGTGGAAAGCGCCGGGATGAGGCGGCGGGGACGGGGACGGCGGCCAGGCCGGGGCCATGACAGACCCCGCAGCGCGGCCCCACCGCTGCCATGGCAACGCGGGAGGAGGCGAGGCGAGGCGAGGCGAGGCGGAAAGCGCGGTCCTCCCTGACGCGTCCTCTCTGGCCGCGGGAGGATTTACTCTCTGTGGCGGGCGCCGCTTCCCCCAATGGGAGGAGGCGGCGGACGGCATGGCCCGGCATGCAGCGCGGCCCGCGCCTCACTTCCCGGCCCGGCCGCTAAGATGGCGACTCCCATGCACCGCCTCATCGCTCGGAGACAGGCGTGAGTGCGGCGGGCGCGCGGGCTGGAGAGGCAGCGCGGCGGAGCCGGGGGTGGGTTGGGGGGTTTCCCACAGGCGAGCTGGAGCGAGGGAGAGGCCCGCCGGGCTGCGCCCTGAGGCAGCCGCTGGCGGGGAGGGGGCTGCGGAGGGGCGGCTGCGGGCCCCGGAGGAGCGGGGCCGGGGGCGTCCCCTGCGAGCGGGGGTTGTGGGTCCGAGGGCTTTCTGAGGGCACAGGGGCCCCCCCTCTCCTCGCAGGTGCTCGGCATCCGAGGCAGGGTGCTGCTTGTCTGTCAGGAAACCGCTCGGAAATACGGCTGGGGTGACGCGGTTAGTGACGTCGTTGCAGTGAAATGACCAGAATGAAAGCAGGATTGTGGTAGAGGAGAGGGAGTCTTCAAACTTCGGCTTTTGGCGTTAACAGTAGTTAGCAGCGTTTTGGGGAAAGGCTACCTTACAGGTGGTGGCGTGCCGTAGTTTTCAGTGGAGCGTGTAAGATCTTGCGATGCAGGTGTTTACCGATCTTCATTGCAGGCTTTCAACAGTCAGATTAAGAAAAAAATAAGTTCTAGCTTCGTGTTACGATACGTTTACAGACTTGTAAAAGAGAGGCAAGGAAAAAAGAAAGCGATCTTTGCTCAGATCTGGATATTGCATTCAAGTAATTCTGTCAATACCAAAGGGATCTGATTGCAAAACACTGAAATGCGGAAAAGGCAACATTTTTGTTTGTTTATGTTAAGTACAGCAAATGCCTGTGTTCCACTCTCATGTATTACTTGTGTTGGCTTTTTTTGTTTGTTTGTTGGTTTGGGTTTTGTTGTTTGGTTGGGGTTTTTTCCCTTCCTTAGAAGCATATATTTCTTGTGTTTCAATTTTTGGAGTGAGTGTGGGGTTTTTGCCTGATGATAAGAGTTGGATAGAGTATGGATGACTTATGCATTCTCTTGCCTTTTTCATTGTTTAGTGTAAACTCTTTCCTATTTTCTAGCAGGAAGTAATGTGCAATTTCAAAGCACTCATGGAATACTTGTTCTTTTAAGTTGCTCTTTTATATGAGTCAAGGAATGATTTTTATGTTTCTTGTTATGTCGCTGTGTGCTTCATGGGTATATGCTAAATTGTGTACCTGCCAGCCTTTGCTTCTAGGTTGTGGTCATTGATCTCTGTTAAAAGTTTACTTCAGTCTCGTGCTTTTCATTAGTGTTAAAACTTGTTAGTGCTGATGTGGTATTTATACATCTGTAGTTGTTGAGCTATTCTGATCTTTTTTCTGGTAATTACTTGTATTGCTTTTAGGGCGTAGTCCTTATCTTTTTAGTTTGCATAGAATTGTCTGCCCTGGTCATGTGAGTAGTACTAAAGCCCTGGAAATACTGACTTATATTGTTGTTGTGTTAAACTTCCATTCTGTTCCCATGGAGACAGGTCTGGGCTAGTTTGGGATAGAAAAACATTCACTTTTTTGGTTTTGTATGTTGATGAAGAGGAGGGAGTATCCTCATTCTGCTTATATGTAACTCTTGTGGCAGAGCCAGAAGTCCAAGGCAAGGTAAAGCAAGTCATTCAAAGATGTTGGGGGGTTTTGTTCATTACTAGATGTACTGCTTCCTGTTCAAGTCTGAGTTAATTGTGCAGCGTAGGTTGCAAGTTTAATTAGTTTTCTAGTGCTGACTTAGATTAGTATTTCTAAGGCTAGACTATGAAGCCAAAAAATACCCTTTGCATTGAGAAAGTGATGGATGCTCAAAACAAGATTCCCTTCAAGATAAAGTAGAATTGTCACAGAAGATGATGGCTAGAGTTGAAGGAGAAGCAATTCGCACTTTGCCTTGTAAAGCTACACTCCTTTTGAGAGCAAAATGTTCACTACTGGTCTGTCACTTTATGCTTTCTGAGTACTAAATCAACAGTCTAGGAGCCTCCTCCTAGTTAAGCCAGGGCTGTTACCTTCAGATAGTTTAGAAGGGCTGGCCTTGAAAAATTAGTATTTTGGTGTTTGGAAAAAAATGATAGAAGGTGGAAATAAGTTACAGCAGTTGCAGTGAACTGTATGGGAGCTACAAAGTCCTGATTTCAGTCCTGGCTCTAAAACTAATTTGTGATTCTGACCTTGAGTGAGTCACTTGACCACTGTATGAGTTTCCTTATTTGTAGAGGAGGAGGGTGTCTGTGAGAAGATAGCAAAACAGCTTTTGCGAAGCTTTGGAATAGTGGTGTAAGAGCTAGAATATGAAAACATGAATTTTTTCCCTTAACTGGCTTCTAAAAATGATCAAGGGATTTTACCACAGTGTGAGAACTGAAATATGGATGTAAAATGCTCACTAAATACTTCAGGTGTTTAGATGCTACAGAGTAGTAAGTGAAGTCTTGCTTGATTTACATTGCACAAAGTAAGGAGGAATCTGATTGTCCTTACAATAAACCTTCTGCCAGGCTATAACGAATCTTAGTAAATCCAAATAAGCTACAGCTAGGAGCATCCCTCTCTGAGAGTCCTAGGCTCTTTGTGAGAATTTGCCAGTTTGGTACTTGAGTGTTAAATTCTAGGATTTAGAAATGAAACCTGCTTTTTGCTAACAGTGTTCTAAAACGTAATTTCAATTATTTATCTGAAGCAAGCTAGAACCATGTGCAGTTTTTGGAGAGTAACAAATTGTATGCAGTGTAATAATTCCCACTAACTGTTGCACAATTATATCCTATAATGCTAAAAGCTGTGCCAGTTAGGTTGATCAAAATGTCATTTTGGTGATAGGATTAGTCTTTGTTCACTGGCAGAGAACGGTCCTAGTGGCATTTTTCAAAATGATTAAGTTGTTTACAATATCTGAAGGGACTGGAAAACCATGGAATCTTAAGAATGAGAGAAGGCTAACCAGCAGCTAGTGTAAAACTAAAAGTGAAATTCAGGTGCAGTTGATGAGTGTGTTGGCAGTTGATGTTGGTAATTCAGCATTTGCTACTTTAGCAGAATAAGACTTAAACTGAAGCTCTGAAACAGAGGACAAGTGTCTCTTTGTTCTCTTTCATAAATAGTTGATATGAGAATGTTTTAATAAATGGAAATGTGTTTGCCTAAATTCTGTTACTGTTCTTGTCCTGATTTAAGATGTGTAATAACTAAAGCAGCCATGAGTGTCTGGTTTAATCATAACTACATATGCTGTTAAGAATCTGTATGATAAAAAAAAATACATTTTCAATAGGTAGAACAGACTTGGAATCAGTCACTTAAGCAATTCTGCATTTTTGTAGGGAGGCAAACAAGCAGCATGTAAGATGTCAAAAATGTTTAGAGTTTGGACATTGGACATATGAATGTACAGGGAAGAGAAAATACCTGCACAGACCTTCGAGGACAGCTCAATTAGCGAAAATTCTTAAAGAAAAAGAAAAGCAACTATTACTGCAACAAAGGTAAGACTGGCAGAATGAGAATGTCTAGTTTATTAATGAAAAGGTAATTTTGTATGTGGGTGGGAAAGATTGTGCCCTAGACCACTTTCTGTCATCTTTTCTTCCAAACTGTGTAATGCTTGCTTAATATTAGAGCTGTTTTGTATGTTAGGTGGAATATGTACACTCAGGTCCCACAAAATTAAAATGTTGTTCATTAACACCTGCTTGCCTGAAATACACTTAAAACTTTTTTGGCCTGTCTGAAACAAAAAAGTGCACTAAGCCAAAATTAAAATAGTTGGAGCCTTTTTTGTAATGGAATTCTGTTTCCTGAATTCCTTGGTTACTTGATTTCATGTGTTTATGTGCTAGCACAAGCAGGTTGGTGTGAAGACTGTAAATGTATTTATAACAAAGAAGCAATTAGGTTTACTGTTAGACTGTGCAGTTAAAACCTGGTCTTCTGGATATGACCTGACAGTGCATCTGTGCCAGCACAGCTCCTGTATATTGCTCATTATGAGCTGTAATGGTTAAACAGGTGAATGAGAGTTTCATTATCAGGTGTTTTTAACTCTCAAAGTAAAAACATCTCACTGAATTGCATAACTATTTCCCTCTTTGACATCTAAGAAAGTGAAAGATACCTGCAGCTAAACAGAAAAATCTAAACAAAACTCTGCATGTGTAATGTGATTTCCTTTCCACTTTGCTCTGTGAGTAGATTTTAATGATTCCCTCAAGTTTAATAATTGTTTTAACAAGCAACTCCAGATGACAGAGAAGAATAATGTAGCACATTAGTTTTGCATGAAATTCCTATGTATGAGGGTCTCTATGCTGCTATTGCAACTCAAATTTAGATACGGTAACTGGAGAGTTGTTGCCTCGGCCCCACTGAGGGACAGTATCGTTTACAGCCATTGCAGCTAAAACTGTTGAGGGTTTGGAAACATACCCTCTGTCGCTGCCACTTGCAGCTCAGTATGTTGGCTGTAGGTCATTACTGCTGCCAGGATGTGAGTTATGGAAGAGTGTTCACACCTTTTGCTCTGTTATCTCAATGGGAAAAGAAAATGGGTGGTAACCTCTGGCAGAGAGGTCTGATTTGACTTTGTCAGCTGTTTCAGGTGAGGCAACAGTATGAATCAGTGCTGAAATACTGACTTAAGTGGGAGCCCATTAGCTTCTGTTAAGAGTGACACAAAGTGTTTGATTTTGAAATTAATTTTGATCCAATGAGTAATTCTGAAGCGATTGTAATCCCCTAGTATTGTAGATAAGAAATCAGGAGTGCTTAGGCTCTAAAACTTGCTCCCTTTGGAGACAGTTTAGAAGAGTTCTTCAGAGACTGAAGACTTCTAAGACAAAGATTGAGTTTAAGACTCGGATTATTTCCTTGTTCCTTTCCTGCCCTATTTCTGTTGAATTCTGCAGGTTAACATTGGAGGATAGTGCATTGAGGGTGAAATTGCTTGTTGCCTGGCCATTGTGCTTGAGTCTGTGTATGGGATAATTTTATATGGGAATTGCAGGACTGTCCAGTGTCTGTCATGAACGGAGTTTTTTGAGTTGTAAGTCTAACAGTGCAAGGGGTATGTGGTGTGAAAAGTCATCTCATAAAAGGAGGACTAAGTAATCCTTAGATGGGAACAGTTTTTAATCCTGGTTAAATTGGGCTGGATTCATAGTGGTTACATAATCATAAGCTCTCTGAAGCTCCTTAACTGTGCCATGAGGTATCCAGTCCCTTAGATGCCAATGTTACGCTTTCATGGATGAAGCTTGTTCTTCATGGAAGGAACAACTTCCTAGGTCACGCTTTTGCTTTTTGTATAGCTTGCTTTGGAAGGTTATTTCTTGTTTGCAGAAAAGTTGGGTCTCCTACAGGTCTGCTTCAGAGTATTTGTATCATCATCTTTAAAGACCTAATACTGAATCATTAACCAGAAAGCAAACATAGTCTAATAAGGTTGATATTTACTTTTTGACAACCACATACAAGATTTTTCAGCATTAACTCATTTCAGCAGTTATTCCAGCATCCTTCTATTTGCCCAGTGTTGACCCTACAGTTCAGATGGACGTTATGGAGGTTTTGCTTACTAGTGCCAGTAAAGCCCACTGCTTGCCCATCCTAGAGTAGGAGTTGGGAGGGGAAGAAGGGTGAGAAAATGCTTATTGCTTAGTGATGTTTCTGTATTAAACAAAAACCAGGATGCCCGAGTCTTATTTATGGTTCTGAAGACAGTGTGGTGCCACAGGGACAACGACCAAGTGTCATGAAGCAGATTGATCTGCAGGGGACTGACCCCTGTAAGTTGTGTAGTTCCATGGAGTTGTGAACTCCTATACTTATCCATATGGTAAACGCTAGAGGGAGGCATAGACCTCTGCCACGGCAGCCTGGGTTACTCAGATGCTGAATTAGGTCCCGTCTTCTAAAAGGTGCTTTGAGATCTAATTCTGTTTACTGCCAGTGACTTCTCTTACCTGTGAAACACCTGGTTACCTATGGTAAGGGTATAAGGCCTTAATAATAATATAAATATTAACAAAGTTCAGCAATACAGGAGGGATTATAATTTGGTGTGAAATTTGAAGATCAGTCAATCTTCCCCTTGCCCACAGGAAACTGTGGGGAGTGTGGAAAACTCTTCTATGTAATTATAATATTTTTGTATCATACGTGTGAAAATAAATTGAAAAAAATCTCATTTTTCTGGCATACAAATGGCATTGAGTACTTTTATTGAAATACAGTATCATTTACACTTAACATTTTCTTTCATTTTCTCTTTCTACCCTTTTCTGGAGTCTTTATCAAGACATACTGCTGTCTAATTTCTAAGTGAAGTATATTTGCAGTTTTTACTTTTATTTTTGTGTATTTAAGATGGCTTTTAATAACAGGTTTCAGTTGAGGAAAAAGTATCCTGGTTCATGAAAGAATGTACAACTTCCTCATGTATCAGTGGCACATTAAGTATGTTGTAAGTATATGATGAGGGACTACTTTAATTGCACATGTACATTCCAGGCTGAATTATGTGCTATATATTTGCAGTGGATTGAGAAGAGCTTGTGACTGGTACATTTGACTGAAAGATTTTTATTTTATTTTCTTTAAAAAAAATAAAAAATCCAGAAGTGAAGACTGGTTTAAAAAAGAAAAATAAATCCCTCAGTTTTGTTAAAAGAAACTTCCTTCTGTGTCACTTACCACTAAAACTTTCTGTGATATATGAACACATGGGAATCTGAAAGACAGATAGCTGGAAGGCATCAATATAAGTAGATTGTTCTGTGTCTTTTTGTACTTGAAGGAGATGCATGGTGAAAGCTACAGACAGTTCAGTATTTTACCCTTTGTTTCAATCAATTCAGTTATTGCTAAATATGGTTATACAGAACTTTTTTGTATCCTTTTCTACTATGACTTTCCCATCCCAAAATATTGTTGTCTGTATAATATGAAGAGTAAAGAAGAGTAAAGCATACTTAACACAGACACTTACAGGTGAATTGCCACTTTTTTTTTTCTTTCCTGATATGTAGATATTGTTTTTCTGCTTTGAATAGTGACTGAAAAGATGCCAAATGAACTTTGGGCAGTGTGGCTCTGCCAGTGGGATATCAGTTTTCTAACATTAAACTCAGCTCCACTGTGCTGCTATTTATTTAATTTTCCTACTGCATTAATCAAAGCCATTGTTTTTCCCCCCACCTTAATTAGCGCTGGAGAAAGCACTGCGGAAAGGAAGACCAAGAAAAAAAGGTACGTGGGGAATGATGACAAATTGTGCAGCTGTTTCAGTGTGTGATCTTGCACTGGGTATTCAATTTGGAAGGCTGCGGGGGGCGGGGGGGGGTCAACAATACAGTTTTGATTTTACTGCTTTTAGCCTGTTACAGGCATTTGCATGACAGACATTTGGAGAATTTCTACTCCTCCCTGTCCAAAAACTCTTAAATTCTTTGTCCTCTGCTTGTCTCCCTACTGATTGTTCTATCTCTACATGATCTTGTTTTAATAATAAAATCTTCTGGTTTCTGCCTCAAAGTTCATCAAGTGTATTTTAAACAACTGTGCAAGAATGGCATACTGTTTTCTAGTCTGTAATTGCTCTACCTACCCATCTTGCTCTTCCTTTTGTTGTTTTCATTTCCTTCTTGTAGCAGCTGTCTCTCTCTGAAGCTTTGTCTAGAGAATGAAATAAAGCATATAAAAAAAAAAACAACAAAAACCCAACCCCAAAACCAAACAAAAAAAACTTCAATCCCAGAACAAACCAAAATCCAGGAAATAAACCTCCTCTCTGCCCCAAGTACTAGTTTGAGCCAAGAACTATTTTGACATTATTTCTACTTCACTTTGCATTAACGTTTGCTTAGGAATTCGCTTCTGTCTTTATTGGCAAAACCCTTTTGGGAACAGCTAGAACCCTGGCTGTAATGCTCCTGCTAATGATGATGTGAGTTTTACTTATGGGGGATATCTGTACAGTAACAGCCTCATTATCTCTTTGCATTTAGTTGACTGTTCTCTGTCTCTAAACCTGATCTTCTAAAAACAGTTTTCAGAAAACTTTTAAAGACTCGGCCTTTTGCTTTGTGTAGCAGTCATTAAGCCACAGCAGTTTTTTAAAATACACCTTTAATTTAGGCTATCATGTGGAATGTGGCTTTATTGGAATGCTTCTTGGTGAGTGTCTTAGTTCTAATATCAGAATATGTTTTATCAAAGGCTCCTTTCTCAGTAGTGTCCATTTATTGTTGGGAGTTAGTTAGGACTAGTGAGATCATAAATTAACTGATTTTTAAACAATGTAGTTCAGACCTCTTTCTGCCTCAGTTTTGTTATATATGGCAGTCTTCTACTTGGCATAATGATTTTCACAGTATTTGAGCTCTAAATCAATGCAAAACTGAAAAGAGCAAAAGGATTTATGGTAGAGGGGGTGGTTTGGTCACTTTTTCCTTAAAATTTTAAAACTCTTCTAAGTTTGAATTGTTGTCCTGTTTTTAAGCAAGCACCAAATCCATCAGTATAAATTCCTTTCCAGATCGCTTGCTATTTATATTTTTATTATGATACAGGAAGAATTAAATGTGGAATATTCAGCAAAGTGTTACCATTGGATATATAAGTTCCAGATTTAAAAAAAAATAAATGCAGAGGTTAGGGTTCTGGCAGTAGTGGGCACTAACCTTTTACATAGTGTATGTTTGTTTTGATATAAACAGTAATAAGTAAGCTACAGGCTTAACCAGAAAAACAGGAATGGGCAAAGCAGCTGTTGTACAATCTTGTGACCTCAGGTGACACACAGCAGTCTTCTGGGTGAATGTTTCCTTCAATGTTCCCATATGGCATACTTTGGTTATTAACTGAAAGCGTGCTTCATGCTTGGATCACATATAAATCTACCTGTCTGAAGGATAAAATCATGTCTTAATTCACTTGTTTCTTCAGGCACCTAGCTGTGATTGTGCCCAAAATTGTAGATTTGATTTAAGCAGCAAGTTTAAAATCACCTAGGCTGGTTAGATGATTGCAATAGAATTAGAAAGGACAGAAAGTCTCAGAGAGGGGTGATAGCATGTGTTAGGAAATGCAGCATTGTTCCATGATTGGTGCACGGAATCATACCAGATACTAACATTTGTGAACTTGTTTTGAGGAGAAGGAATGCTTGTCTCCTGGAGAAATTTTGTACTTTTACAGTGGTGTAGTAGACCCAAAGATCTTAGATCTACAGCATCTGGGTTGTCCCATTACCTAATTGGGACAAGGTGAAGTAGTGAATTTTACTTGCTCCCATCTCCAGCTGCCTTCTGTAACTACCAACAGGCCACAGATTGCATCACCTGAAAACAAGTATCTGCTTGTTTCTTCTCTCATAGATCTAGCTGTTGCTTCCCTCTAGGGAGAAGCAGTATTAAGTGTTATATTCTGATGTTTCTGTGAGTGGGTTTCAGATTATAACCTAAATATTGGAGATCCATGGACTGCTCCTATGGATTCTGTGAAAGGTGATTAGGAAAAGAAAGTTCAAAGGTACCATTCAGGGGATCCTCTGACTGATTCTTGTCCATATGAATGGGTCTGCAGATCTAATGAAACTGTTTAAATTGAAACTACTAGTCCCATTTTTTTGGTTGTCTCATCTTAAGACTAGTTTTTCATAAACAGCAAGTCTGTATTTAACCAGCCCTTATGGATTTATCTTTAATAAATAGCCATTGTGTCTGCATGCAGAGAGATACCAGATTACAGATGTATTGTAAAAAATTCAGTGGTTCATAGCTTAATGCATGTATCCAGATTTGTCAGCTGACATGACCATGGCTGATATGATGAAAAAACGTTATTCTTTCTCTAACAGCCTTAACATAAGCATTTCCTGAGTAGTTGTATTTAACCAAACCCTCTGATAGAAACTACTACATTAATTTTCTAATGGAAAGAAAATTCTGCATTATTATATCTAGCATTTTTGCATGCTGTTTGGTTGACTTGGTGAGAAGCAGGGTGAATTAATACCTTTACACTTTGTTTGGAGAAAGATCTATGGGAGAATTTAATTGTGCTTTCTTGGAATTCATATTCCCTTAATCAGAGACCTTGATCTTGAGAACGACAGCCTCAGTAAGGGCTAAAAAGGGAGGCGGGGGGGGAGAATTGCAGAGGATTCTGAAATCCACTTTGCTGTGTTTGTAATTCTGTCTTTGTCTTGGACCATTTCCACCCCTTCCCCTCCACCCTGAAAATATAAGCATCCTGTAGTGGCAGGTAATTTGGGTTCTTTTGCCAGGAGTAATCTAAGAACAGTTTCTGTTGAGTACTATTCTGACATTTGTGAAATCACTGAGGAAACTTCCACCGACTTTTACATTGTCAAAATTTCACTCCTTATTACAGTGGTGTGCTAGGGAACTGACCTTTGTTAATTTTTCCCCGAGGCTTTAGTAGTGCAGGACATTCATACTCCTGCAGCCTTGTTCTTTTATTTAGCCATGTCAGTAAAGACACTCATCATTACTATGAACAAGATGCTTGCCAGCTTTCAAACTTCACCTTTTTCTGTAGTCCTGTTTTGGCTTACTTCATGTACATGGTGTCACGCTGCCGTTGCTCAAAAGGCCAAAATGCATTCATTCAGAATTGGAAAGGGGGGACGTGGGGGGCGTGGAGGGGTGGAGTATGGGAATTTGTCTTAGACTGTCAGGCCTGGAAATTTTCTGACCAAATAGTTGATCTTTGGATTACAACACGGTATAAAGAACACTGTAATGAATGCTGTCTGTAGCAGGCCTGTTCTCATCTGTGTATTTGTTTTCTTTCAGATCTAAAAGTGTGACCAGTTCCAGCAGCAGTAGCAGTGCCAGTTCGGCTAGTGATTCCTCATCTGACAGCGAAGATTCTTCTACCTCTTCTTCTGATGATGATAGTGACAGTGATGAGAGTTCCTCTAGTTCCTCATCTTCTCCATCCTCGAGTAGTACTTCCTCTTCTTCAGAGTTTGAATCGGATTCTAGTTCCTCCAGCAGTAGCAGCAGCAGCACAGACAGTAGTTCTGATGATGAGCCGCCAAAGAAAAAGAAGAAGAAATAGTGTGGTACAGTCTAGAACTGTTTAGTGAATGATAACGCTCTTCAGAGATGTTTTGAGCCCGTGGTTGCCAAGCAGTTTAACTGGTCAACATTTCTACTGCTAAAACTTTCTAAATGTTTTGCATAGTTGTTCATGAGACATGAAAGGTATTAAATGGCACGTGAGACTTACTGAAAGAGTATTTTTGTGGTTTATCCTTTTATGGAAAATTTTACTTTTTTAGTTCAGAAATCTATCATCAGATTTGTTTATATGAGCTAAGGTCCAGTAACCTGGATGTTTACATGCTGGAAAGCAAAAGCTTTTTATTGCGGATCATGCTGTGCATCATATGCTACTCACTCTGTTTATGACAGCTTCACTTACATTTAGAAAATCCTCTAAACTATTAGAAGCAAAAGTTTTACACTGCTGGCTGTAGAGCACTGTCATTGTTGAAACTGAATGCACAATGTTGCACACAGAGGGCCTTCCATCTCACTGTTAACAAATGTATTATATGCTGCTGAGCTTTTTTTCTGATGGCTTTTCCTGATGTTTCCAGGTCGAGTCTTCACTGCAACATAAAACTTTAAATAGTGTTCATTTGTCAACGATCAATATACTACTTGTGCTGTACAGAGGCTTTAGTCTTTTTGATTCGCCTGTTTCCTTAGCTCATGTATTTGTAGCATTTTCTGAGACACAGAAATGTCTCTTGCAGCAGTGTCTGTGTAAGAAAGAGGAGCAGTGCACAGGGGAAGAATTATGACTGATGCTGCTTAGGAGTTTCATCTTTGTGCCTTTTTTTGTAAATTAAATGTATCCTAGTGAGAGAAGGGCTCGAGTGGATGTTTTTCAGAACTCCATTAGCTTTCCATACAGAACATGGTCAGTAAAACCAGACAAATAGTAGTAACAAACAAAAATGGGCGCTATTTTCAAGGACATGGGAAAAAGGCTATTTTCACTGGATGTTCAGTAAGAAAAGGAGTCGCCTTTAAATCAAGGTCCTAAAGGAGAGTGTTTACCTTTTGATATTTTTGCAAAAAATTGTTGTGTAATGCAAGATTACCAATCCATGTTGTTGGGCACATGATGACTGGCATTATAGTCTGCAGTATAATCAGTCCATTATTTTTATGTAATAGTGTGTACGTGTCTGTGAAAATCTGGCATGGGAGAAGCAGCAAGTTAGTGCAAAAAAAAAAAAACCCCAAAAAACAACAAAGGCAAAATCCAAATGTACTGCAGAACAAATATTGCTGGTTGCAAATTGAACATTATTTGTGCTTTTGGTGGATTGAAGCAGTTGGCATTAGCATTTTAATTTTTGATGCGGTCTCCTGAATTTCATATTGTTGGAGTGCCCTTTTTGAGGGAGGGAGCAGCACATGTGGAAGAATTCTTAAATATCTTGGTTTAGGTAAAATATAGTAACTAAACTATTTTTTATATTTTTATGGAAAAAGTAGTGTGTAGAATTACTTTTGAATAAACTGTGCTTATTTAAATGTTTGAAAATATGTATGTTGTATGTTTTAGTCTGTAAGCATTACTGTGTTTTACAGAACACTCTGCAGACTGTAAATAAAATTACCAGAAAATTGTTTAAGTCGTCTTGAGTGAATGTACCATTTAATGGGAAAAGTTAACAAATTATTAAACAGTAGTTGCTAAGTTCGTGCTTACTGCAAATCCAAGTGTAAGTGATACAGTAGTTAAGCATGTGCGTGGAAGTCCTTTGGAATATAGGACTTTCTATAGCGCAGGGTTTCAGGCCATCTCAACAGTTCCAGCAAGCCGTGAGTGATGATTGAAGCAGGCGTGGTGGTAAGGTTGCTGTCAGTGACCTCTTCGTTGCAGGGTGATGGCTGCAGGAGGGGTGTGGAGCCCATCTGGGTGGAGATCCCGTGCTACGAAGAGTATATAGGGTTTAGTTCGGTTGGCGATGAGCTCAGCGGCAGCAGCAGCGTGGATATGAAGGAGGACTGTGATGAGGAACAGGCGGTTGTTCAGAAGGGAGAGGATGGGGATCAAGGCTCATCTACCTTTGCCATCCTGTTGAGAGCATCTTGTATGTTCATTTCTTTAATGCCGCTGGCGTTTGTGTGTAGATGGTTTTGTCAGAAGTGCAGTGCTTCATGGAAGCATGTTACTTCTCCCCATTAAGTTGTCTCTGCCAAGAAAAGAGAAGTTTAGTTCTTAGTAGTTGTCTAACAAAGCTAGTCAACTTCAGGGGCTTGGTCTCTTGGTACATCTGTTTGTTTGGCGTGTACAGGCAGACAGATTGGGTCCATTCACAAAGACAAAAGGGCATGCTTGTGTTAGGTTCTGTCAGCAGGCGCTAGGATAAGGTAACATAATTAGATGATACTAAGGAAACCTTAATTTAATTTCTGGTCCGCTGTTGGCTTATGAGTGGAGAACACATGAAAGGAGATTCAAAGAGATGGCTTACGGCTTTCATTGGATGTCTGGTGTTGCCAAATGTTGATTAAGTCCGAGACTAACCGTAAGTCCCTCTGTACTCAGATTTTAAAAAAAAAGTTTAATTTAAAATACAATATTTTTGTTTTTTTTTAATTGCCCTTTCTGTTTAATTTCTCTCTACATATTCTTATTTTACAGAGTAAAACCCACCAGCCCATCAAGAGCCTTACCAGTTCATCTTTCACTAGATCACATCCTGATTTCTTACTGGATGCTTCGATTCAAATTTTTTTCAACGGGAAAGGTATTTCTTTAATTACTGCCTGCCAAAGCTCTAGGTCAAGTACAAAAGATTTTTTTTTTTTAAACCTGCTAAGTAGAAATTGTTATATTTACTAAGCAGTTACATGAGACCTGTGTAGCTCTGAACAGCCTCAGTTTTAATCCTTCCAATTACAAGTAAAGCTGCCATTGCTAATTGAAGGGAAGCAATTGATGCAGTCTAGTAGAAAAATAGCCTCGGGAAAAGGCATCACATTTCAAGGAAAAACCCGAACTGATGGGAGAGCAGAAGAAGGGAGAGACAACCTGATCTTCTAGTCCAGGTCTTTATTAATCAAACATCTGTCAGTCAGAAACAGGTTTTTGGGTGCCCTCAATGAAACTGCATTATACAGTCTCTTGTGGATTGATGGATTTATTTTTTTTTTAGGGAGGAGTCCTTAATAAATAAGACTTTTGCTATCAAATGGATTTGATTTATAAAGAAACGATTCAACATACCTTATCCCCATGGGTTTAATGTGCTTTATGAAGTTACATTTATCCAAGCTCTGCTTTTAACCAGACAGTGAGACATCAGTGGTGTCTGAGGTAGATCTTTGCAGCCTAATTTTGTTAATTGAGATGTGTAAGAGAAGGCAGGGGGGATAATACAAAACATAATACCAGAATTTAAGTTTGACTTTTGAGATTTGGTATATCAAAAATGTCACTGGCAGAATTTTAGAAACATCATTGAAACCTGATAGGAACAGGGTATTTTTATTATTTCCTGTTCCTTTCTGTTATTTGCAGTACAGTGTTCCTTTCTCAAAGGAGCTGCCTGTGCCTTCCCTGCCTGTATAAAGGAGGGAAGTTATACGTGCATTTAATTTTCTGGTAGTTTGGGCTTCCACCCCAATTTGACCATGTTTTGTTGTTGGTTGTATTTCAGTGCCAGAACAATCTGAAGATTTAACTGCCAGTTAAAATAGTGCTGAACTGTTTGGCTCTAGACTTAAAACTATTATTGTCTCTTTTTATGGCATTTTTGTATGAAGGGTCTCTGCAATCATAGTAGTGCAGATTTTTTTATTTTTTTTTTAAAGACTTAGATTCTGGAGTTTGTTACACTTGCGCAAAACAAAAAAGGGGGGTTGGTTTTGTGGGGGTTTTTTGGTTGGTTGTTTTTTTTTTTCACCATTGTGCTGTACTTGACTTGCGGATTTCAAACAAAAATAAAATATTACTTTTAAAAATATGAACCCAAAGTAGAACTATGTTCCAGTATGTTTCATAATCGGTGTATGTGGAAGAAGTAGGTTTTGTTTCAAAACATTTATATAGTATAGTTGTAGGTTTTTCAGAAACAGCCTATTTTGGAAGTGATTTTTCAAAGCTGATTTTGGAAGTTTTGGTAGCATCGCTGGTGTAACGGAACTGTCCGCCTGGGATCTCTGGTGAGGCGACTTGCGTTTTCCCCGGGTCAGTCGGGAGTTCTGAACGCTGCGCTCTGCTCGGCTGTTTTAGGTTGAAAACCAGCACCACGACGGTCCGCCGAGACGAAAACCTGAATTGTAAACCAAAGCAGTTAAGTTGCAGAAAAGAGCAAGGGTGGTTCTAGGAGCCGTGAGGCGGTTTTAGGAGCTGTGAGGTGAGGCAAGGGCTGGCTTGGGAGGGCCAGGGAGGGCTCTGGGGGTGTTCTGGGGAGCAGGGGAAAGACGTCTGAAGCAATTATGCAGAAAAACTGAATTCTGGTGCCGCGGGCCCGAGTGGGCAGTGCCCAGGCCGGAGTGTCCCTGCTCGGACCCGTCCGTAGGCCGCTGACGGCTTCGTGCCCTGTCGTGCGTCAGTTCATCCTCACGTCCCGCGTCAGCCCTCGAAATGTAGCAGAAATGTCGACTTGACGAAAAAAAAAAAAGAAAAAAGGGAGGTTTGTCTTGCCGGAGTGCAATATTTACATTTAAATACGCAATCGCTTGCGAAGGAGAGCTCTTTTCAACGGACTTTAACCGCCCCTGAGATCGCGGGGGGGAGGTAGTTCCTCTGGCCCCGCCCACGCCGCCAGGGGGCGGAGCGTGCGGGAGCCCTCCCCGCGCCCTGCCACGTGACGCCCGCCACGAACTGGGAGGGGGGGGCGGGCCCGCGGTCACCGCCTCCCCGCTCGGCGGGGTCACGTGCTCGCGGAG
>NW_010973092.1:1768940-1896839 GCF_000737465.1 Haliaeetus leucocephalus
CTGTGGTCCCGGACGGTTGGGATGGCCCCGTTCCACGGCGCATCTCTCCCCGTTTCAAAACCGCGAGACCGCCGTGTTTCCCCGCACACGGACACGGGCGAGTGACACACCGAGAGGAGTTACCCACCCGGCGGGAGCGGCGGTGGGTGTCTGGGCCGGGCACCGCTCCCCCGCCGCGTCCCTCACCCCGGAGAGCAAAACCGGGGTGACCCCCGTGGGGAAGAGGCGTCCGGGACGGTTCCCGGTGCTAATGGGGCCGATGCGTTCCCCTCTCTTAGCTGATGGGTTTAATCCTTTTCCAGTAATTGACGTCAGGGCTTTGTTCCTTCCCCTTTGCTCTGTGCGTTTGAGGCCCTGAGCCGCTCCGGGGATGGAGCTGGCAGGGCTGGGTGCTGCTGGGTGCTGCGGTGGTCGTAGGAAATGGCTTCGGGTAGGTGCTGCGGAAGGTCGGGAGAAGGGAGAGTCTCGGGGTTACTGACACGCAGTCGCATCCTCCTCGTGAGCGACTAGGTGGTTGTTACGTAAAAGCATCATCCCTGATGAGGGTTGCGTTGTACTTCGTAATCAGAAGGGCGATCGCTTAACGTTTCTTGAGCTTGGGCTGAGAAGTGCTTTTTTTCTTTCTTTTTTTTTTTCTTTTTTTTTCCCGATGAACAAAACGAAGCAAGAGAGCGTCGAGACCTGTAATACAGATATTAATGCTTTCAGTTGCTGTGTCTTTCATTCACTTCTTGAAATGGGAAAGTGGTTAACTTTGGTTTGGGGGAAAACTGAGAGTGCTTACGCCCGTATCTCAAATACAGCCCAAAAAGATGATGTTCTAAATGAAGAGAGAGCTGTGCTTTGCAGGTGTGGGCCCCTCTATTTCACAAGCCCGTTTCCTCGGCTTATTACGGTCTTGTTTGAACATTTACTTACGAAGACTCTTGACGGTTTTAAATGTTCACATGTTTCCACTGATGTCAGTCAGACCTCCCACTTGCCTCTGTGTGAGCTGAACAAGGCACTTACTCAGCATCAGTAGTGTTTGAAATTAACTTGTTCTGCCCAAGTCTGTGCTTTTATTTGTCACCTTCTTGCCAGCTCCCTTCTAGTTACTGAACTTCTCCTCATGGGTGTATTTCTCGTTCCTTACATTTCTTTAAAACTTCTGAATACTCCTCTGAAGTCACTGGAATGGAGCGCTTTGCAGCCCAGGGGCGTTATTGCGAAATAGGGTCTAGTCAAGCGCTTTGGAGGAGTGGTTGTAGGCACGATTTGTCATTTCGTTATCTCCTGTAATGAGAGAAACATTATTAAACTCACAGCGCTACTGTTGTGTCGTCTGCCTCAGCAAGGTGTGACATAGACAGCCTTAGTCACATAGGTACTGTATATAGGTGTTATACTGGAGTTTGACGATGGCTCGTAATGGTAATCGTGCAGTTCTTGTTGGTCAATAACAAGAAAAAAAATTTTACCCTTTGTTGTTATTAATATCTTGGCTTTATTAATGTATGAATATTGATTTTTATGACTTCCTAACTGCTGCACGATGTATTTGCAGCTTTGAGCCAGAGCAAGCTCTCCCCTGTTGAACAGTTTTAACAATCATGAAAGAAAACAGTAAACTTCAACTCTAGTCTCAAAAACGATTTCTGGTCCTTAATATTTTCTTTAAACATCTCTGCACTTCTCATTTTATGACTTTTCTCCTATGTCTCAAACACTGAGAGAACGAGACTGAGCCCCTGTGCAAGAGGCTAGGTTTTGTGCAAGAAGGCACACAGCAACCAAAAAAAAAAAAAAGTAGTTCATATTTGTGTGTTTTGCATTCTTCCCAGTTATAATGATCTGAACATGATAAAGCATGATGAAACTTCAGTGAAATATTACTTGGATTTCTAGGTTGTCTTTTTAATAAGCCGGAATATACAAATGCTTTGCGTGATTATGACCCAACTATTTAACAAGAAGATGCCACATATTTTTATCTGTAAATGCCATATACTTTGCGTTGTTCAGGTTTTGTAGGTAAATAGTTGCAGCAGAAACCTGCCCTGACTTTACAGTTAGTAGATAATAAGTTGGCACATACACATTAGTTCCTTCTTTCTTTTCTAGCTCACAGCTGCTGGCAAGGATGTTCTGCTGCACTTTTTTCCACTGTGGTTGCTCCTGGATGTCGGATGTGACTAAAGACATACAGGACTTGTGCGTTACTGACTGACAGAGCAGTTCACAGCATGTTTTGAAGCACTCTGACCAAGTGGTGAAACTGCTGTCCCCCCACCTGTATTTTCAGTGCTTGTGAGAGTTGCCATAACAGCTCATATTTGCTTCTGATGCCTCTCTTCCTTTCCTTCCTGCTCATCCTCTTGCTTTCTGAGTTTTTTTAATTGTTACTACTCTTACTCTTCGCTCTAGATCAACAGAAATCTACGATGTTGAGGGTAGAAATATTAACCACTGATAGCTGTGTCTGAGGCTGAATCTTGAGAGTTGAGATATGAAATGAGCACCGGTCCTATAGGCAGATTTTGCCTTTGCTGCGCATATGGAAAGAGTATGAGCATCCTTCAAGAGGCCGCCTCTACCAGCAGCAATGCGTACATAGAGCTGGGAGGAAAGTTAGTCGCACAGTGTCGTATTTGGGGTCTACCTGTCAGAGGATGTAAGAATAGTCTTGAGATTTTAGTGACTCTGAGGTTTCTTTTCTGCCGCAGTAATTGTTCTCGGCTGCATAATTTCAGATTGTTACTCACATGTGGTTTGTTCTACAGGCATATTTCCTTTCTCTCATTACTATAGTCTCACAGTTACCTTCAACAGAGGCTAAGAAATAACTGAACTCGAGTTCACCTGCCTTCCTTGTCATTCAATTTTAATGTCTGTCTTGGAGTTTGTATCAAGAAAGAAGGGACGGTGATGTCATCTTCACTAAGCAGTGAGAAAAGAACGCCTCAAATTGTGGGGAGATGGAGGGGCCATAGGATGAAGAGGGACTGTCTGGAAATGAGTCAGGAAACTTTAACAGATTACATTTGGATAGAGGAGACTTAGATGTATGTAAAATATATTGCTAGCAGTTTTAAAATAAGAAAATAAGAAATCGGGTTCATAGAACTGTAAAACTTGCCTGGCAATTATTTTTCTCTTGCAGGATTTTTCCTTCTCTGCAGTTACTAATGACTAACAAGATGCTTTCCAGCTTGTGAAATGATAGGGGTTCTGTCACTGCTTAGGAAATAAAACTGCACAGGCTCATGCTCCTTCCTGTCATAAAGCTTTTCTCGTAAGTTTAGTCAGCCTGAATTTTTGAAGTAGTACTGTTCTCTTGCTGTATATTTTTCTCCTGTGGGAATCTGGTTTTATTCTCCTTTTGGATACTTGAACTAGATGTACATATTCCTGTTGAATTGAGATTTCCCATTTCGAATAATTGTATTGGTACCCTCTGAAATGAAAATCTGATGTTGCCTATGACTTTTGTAAAGGTGCCTAGCACAGCACATAGCTGCAGCGTAGCACGGCTTGCTTCCTTGTCTGGTTCTGTGCCAGCTTCGTACGTGCCGTCCAAAATTCCATTTTCCCTGTAGCTGTGATATTGTTTGCCTCATGCGCTCGTGTCTAATTTGGTGTCTGCCATCTCCCCAGGCTCTGTAATTCTTACTACCTTCCAAGTTTTTTTCTCCAACTTTGTGTGTCAAATCTGTCTTCTCCGTAACGTAGTGAACTTATTTTCTCCCCAAGTGCATTAGCTTGTAGTTCTTCAAGTTGTCATGTCTCTGTCTCTTGTTCTTTCTTGATTCGTTAATTCTCACTGATGAATTAAAACCCGGTTTATTAACTGGCAGTAGCACCAAGTACCAACAGGAAAAAAAGAAAAAAAAAAATCTCCTTGTGCTCGGTACTGTACAAACATTGAATAAGAGAAGTTCTTTCCCTGAAGTCTTGAACTAATTTTCTTCTGTTAACAGCTCATTAAGAGAAGTTTTCCTGCACTTCTTTCTATTGAGCTATGGTACCCAGTCCCAAGAATACGTCACTGGACAGCTCATAGCCCCCTTTTATTGATCTCTCTTTTTTTACGTTCATCTTAGTTTTTATTCATGTCATAACATTTATTGATAATTTACTTGAGTGTGTTGCTTTCCATGTTTTATAATTAAACAAATATAGAGTGTACTTTTAGTAATACTGTAATCCTGTAGTGATCACATTTTTCAGGAGAGACTGTTTTATCATTCCAAATCTCTCCCTGTGGATAGATGTACTCCTCTGCAGCCTCACGGCAGTTTCTTGTTATATATTCCCATTGCTACATTGGGGGTGTGAAGACTAGATGTAGTAGACAACAGGCCAGAATAATGGTGTGGTTCTCTTCAATGTTAGCACTGTGATTATTTTCCTGCAAAGGATTGATGTTTCTTCCCCCATTATCTGCAGTTTCTAAGATTAGCGTTAAGATCCTTGTCTTTTGGACTGGACTTGAAACTTCCCTTAGTTTTTAAGTTTAGTGGCTTATTTGTGGAGGGGGAGAAGCAAACCCTGGAAATGTGTGTGCCCCTCCTGAAGCTCTCAGGGGTGACTGCTGGGCTTGGGAAAAGGGTCTGAGAATGTGTTGAACCAAAGTGGATCCCTAAACTTAGTGCTTTTAAAATTCTGTAACTTTTACTGTATACAGTTTTAAAATGAGAAGGCACCTAGGTTTTGATATGCTGTAACTTTGTAATCTCCTGGAAACAGAGCTGAGCGCTTGGTGTCTCACTATAGTTGCATCAGACATCATTTTATTTACATATATTTTCCAATTTTAAGGAAAGAATATTAGTATGTTTAATTTTTAGAACCAAACATTGGGAAAATAATGTTTCTAACCAGTGACCAGTTAAAAAGGACTCTTCAGACAGGAAAAATTGTTTAAACTTGTCCTTAGCTCAGATCCTAAGATTTCGTCAGGGTAAATTACTCCATATTAGATACTTTCCTCAACAGTTTTGCTTCCTGCTGAAATTTCACACCACTGCACAGTCTCTCTTTCCTACTTTCTCACTGAAGTGTACCAGGTACATGTGAATCTTTACTTCAAGAGTTGAATGGTGATCTGCGATCAGGCAGCGATGGGAGAAATGGAAGTGTGTTTCAAATACAGAAACCAAATAAATATGAGGAGAACAGAGCAGGTGCTTTGTTGCTCTTCTGGCTGCGTATAGCGTGTAGATACTGAGGTAGTAGGCATCTACCCATAGATAGACACGCACTCATAGATAAATGTGCAACCACCCTGAAGCCATATAAGGCAATGTTAGTGTAACTGGTCCTCCAGCATCAGAAAATCTGGAAACAAGCTGTGATAGCTTTATTTACCCTAGCAGGCAGTTACATTCAGTGCGTTTTCCCCTCTTGCGCTTTAGGGCTGTGTAGAGCAGTCAGAAACGTAAACGCACTTTCCTTAGTGTGGTCCTGTTGCAAGTGTCTGTTTTTAAATGAATATTTAATATTTATATTGGTTGTCTGCAATATTGTTATATAAATTATGCTTCAAAATACTAAAAGTGTATGTCACCATCTATGCTAACGTTACTATAAAAGCTCAATTTAGCTGATGATAATTGTACACCTTTGTGCATTCGCATGTATTTTTTTTTTGTTTCTGCATTTAATTTAATTTCCAAAAGACGTTAAAGAGATTTCAGTGATGGAAGTGCTTAAATGGTTTTAATCAGGCTTTGATGTGCACAAATCATTAAAGTGAGTAGGATGAGGAGATAAGAGTCCACAATTCTCTTTGTATAGTTTGGCTGCAGAGCAACTAATGGAGTATTTTCCTATAGGGGAGGGTAAAAGCAAACCAAAAAAGCCACATCAAAATGGGAATTTAGTTTTTGTGTGATGTTACGTATTTTGTGGGCAGAGGAGTAACCAGTATTTCTGGAAAAAAAAAATCAGAAATCTGCCAATTTCATTTTCTAACGTTTCATTACTATTAGCATAAGCATTTCCTTATTTAAAGATAATTTAAAAATTGCTTGGTGAAAGTCCAAATCTGAAAAATTGAGCCATTAAGATGAAGATTTCAGAAAAACTGAATATAGAGAAACGGGTTAAAGGACTTAATGGAGGAACACATTGTAAATTTAATTTAGTGAGTTGTACTGTATTTTTGCTTAAATAAGACTAGTAACATAATGGAAATTGCTGTGATTGAAAAGTGCTTGATTTTACAATAATTTCTTAATACTATTTTGTTCTTTTAACTGCAAGTGCCGTGAAGTGTAACGATGGGCCAAGGTGAGGTAAAATGGACTGTTATTTCTCCTATATCATGACTTTTTTTGATGTGCTGGGTGGTCCTGTATGGAAAAGAGCTTACTGATAATTTTGTGTGTTTGAAGTAGGTTTTTGTATATTTGGGTGGGTAGGGGGCTGCTGGTGGTAGGCTTTTCTGTTTGTTTGTTTGGGATTTACCATTAAACCTTCCAGTTTGAGTGTGGTTTGTACGTCAGTGACCTGTGCTGGTATGTAGCTACTGCAATTCACGCTGGCTGTAGGTGGAAGGCAGTATGGCCACTGTACCTGCTTGATATATTGTTTTAAATTGACTGGTGAAGTTTGGGAACTATTTAATTTTGTCCTCGTGATGCTGATAGAATAAATTAGCATCATGTTAAACCGATCTGACACGGTGAAAACTATGGTGTAGATAGCCTTTAAAAGATAAAGGGTGAAAAGGTTTTTTTCCTGGAGCAATGATTACTTCTGCTGAAATACCTGCACCAATTATATTTAACGAGGAAAAAAAATGTTTGTACTGTGACACATTCTTAGCCAATAATTACCAGAAATATGTTTTACTAGGAGAGAGTTTTAACAAGTAGTCTTCAGCTTAAATTTGTTAATCACTAATAAACTCCTAAAAACCGACTTTTTTTTGCCTCTGGTTTTTTTCTCCAGTTTTCTCTTTTTTAAGAAAAAAATTACATTTTTTTTATGGCCACATGAAGCATGATCCATGCTGAATTGACATTTAAAGATGTTTTCACAGTGCCCTCTTCATGCACCTAATTGGCCCGAAGAGCTTGTGTTGATTTTTTGTTTGTTTGTTTGGGGGTTTTTGGGGGGTAAGTCCAATTGCCGTTCGCTCTGCTGATGCAGAGGAGCAGTGCAGTGTGCGTGGGGGTGGGGGCATGGGCAGGGAGAGGGGAGCACCAGCGTGGCACTCCTGCTTGCTCTTCACGGCACACGCCAGCATGTATTTAGTCAGAGGAATGTTAAAGTACGTTCAGTCATGATTTACTGACAGGCTCAAAAACTAAAGATGGTAAAAAATGGGTGTGGTTTAATCTTTGTTTCTATTGAAGAGGAATACAAAATTTGGATCTCATTGGCTGGTATAATGGGGTGATTTCTTGCTAGCGGGAGTGTACTTTGTATTTATAGAATTTATTTTAATCCATTATACAACTTAGTATTTTTTTAATTATTATGTGTAAGTAAATAGTGAATCATACCTTAAAAAAATTAATCTTAGCTTGTCCTTAGTAGAATTCAGTTAGTTCAACCAAAAACAAGGAGTTGCCATCCGTGCCAGGTGCCTAAGAAAGGCAACAAAACTGCTTAATTGAAGCTAGTTTGTCCACTACATCCCTGGAAGCTTTAGCATTGAGAAGCATTTCTTGCCATGTAATTCCTGTAGCACTTGAAAGCAGTTTTATCTGTTAACAGAGACATTATCAGATTTAAGCTTTGTAACAAACTGATGCCCTGGAAGTGTCTGTATAAACTGAACTGGTCTATTGCATTAAGTGTTTTGAAATTCAACTGAATTTTGACAAGACTTTTGCAAGGTTGCTGGTGTTTTTCTTTAAATTCATATGACAGAAAGCTTAACTCCCTTCTCTAGTGGCAAGGTTCACCGAGTCTTGCTGACTTTAAATTATATATGTAATGATTCTATGTTTTGCACTTTCATGTCTGTCAAGTCTTTTAGTTTACAGTTAAAAATACGTTAGGAACAGCAGTTCAAAACCAGCTTGCACAACGCCTTTACTAGTTTATCAAATGCAGAAGTTAAGTTTTTGGTCTGGGTTGACCAAAAACTGTTTACGTATCTTCCGCGGAAGATACTTCGTAATGAGTATTATTCATAATTATCATATCTCTGGTGCAACTGCGCAGCCCTCGGATGGGAGCGGGTTGCACGCGAGTGGTGCTGGTGCTCTGCGGGGACGACCGCGAAGGCACCGTTTGATTCCCGGCTGTCCTGCCTGGGACACAGGGACCCTGGGAACAGGGAGCAGCGCAAGTTCTCTCCGGGATGTCTCTTTTTGATGCTTAAATCTGATAGACCTGTGAACAGCATGACTTTTGTTTTAAGGCCACATCCAGAAAAGTGAGAAAAAGCTGTAAGAACTTTGAGGGGAAAAAAACCCCCAACTTAACGTCATTAGGGGAAAAAAGGTAAC
Source organism: Haliaeetus leucocephalus (assembly GCF_000737465.1). Taxonomy (NCBI): domain Eukaryota; kingdom Metazoa; phylum Chordata; class Aves; order Accipitriformes; family Accipitridae; genus Haliaeetus; species Haliaeetus leucocephalus. The sequence continues at coordinate 1,777,388 of NW_010973092.1, forward strand.
GTCACTTTATTAAAAGGGTTCGTATAGCTAAATTAATGTTTATCAACTGTTTCCTGAAGCAGTTGATACTATACTAAATGTCTTGGTACTCAGTGGCTGCTGAAATTTTAATGTTTTTCTCAGTCTGCTTATGGGGATTATAAAATACAGGTGGCATTTAATAAGTAGGATGAAAGGTTAAAACTTCCCAACTTTTTTAACTAGTGTTTGTTTGGAAGCACTGCACATCAAAGCTGTGGCTTTCCTGCTGAATTTCAGCTTACCTCTGTAGATAGTTCTGGTCCCTTCCTCTCGCTTGAAATTTTTTTTTGCTTTGTCTGCAAATCTTAAATACTCCTCTTCTCTAGTGGGTTTTCCAAAGTTTAACTAATATGCACTCTCATCATCTTAGTGTACTTAAATTGAAAAAGGAGGTTTTAAGTTATCAGAAAGTATCCCAGGTCTCAGAGCTGTAATGTCATTCATGTATTGATAGCAGTTTTTAGACAGGTGGCAAATGGTAATGAATTTGATGAACATTTTGCATACAAGTTAGGGTTGAAAACTGGGAATTGGAGTTAAAGTTCTTATTCTCTCTTTTCTGGTGTGCAAAATTGTGGATTTTAAGAAGTCTATGAACCCTTCCAGTTCTCAAAATGCAAAGCAATCCTGGAAATACCGTAACTGCTAATGGGGACTGTTGGTTCTATGTGAGTTCAAGCTGTCACTTTTGAAAAGATACTTCCATGCTGACATGCATGAACTCGGTTGGCTTTTTGATGCTTCCCCTCCACCCCCTTAGGTTGTTCTGGTAACAGTGTGGAAACATTCGCTTTGTTATGCTACTCAGTCGTTCTGTAGCATACCTCGAGAGTTTTCCCATGTTTCTGAAGAGAGTTAAATTATAAAATGGTGAAGTTTCTTAACACCGGCTACTCTGCTCACCTGCTCTCCAGCATCCTCTTGGTCTTGTTTCATCAGTCATAACCACGCTGCTCATCAGCTGTTGCAGACAAAGTCCACCTATGACGCTGTGATGCAAAAAACATAGGCAGTAATTTAATGAGACTTTGGTGGATTTGGGGGGGGGGGGGGTTTGTTAGATTTTGTTGTTGTTGTTTTGTTTTAAACAGGTTGCTTATTCCTGCTCTCTAATGCTGATATGACTCTTTTGGGGACCATGGAGCGTTTGAACTTAACTGTGTTCAAAAATAACCCTGCTCCCAAAATACCTATTTTGAACCTGCACAGATTTCCCTAATTCAGCTTAACCAGCTCCAATAAATGGCTGTGTCAGCACAACGAGGAGAGTGGTGCGGGCAGGAGCACGACACGGGGTGGGAACTGCTTTGGGCGTCTGCCCTGGACCAGGGACTAGGAACCACACCCGTACTGTGCTCTCAAATTTTAAAAATTACCTTTTGCTTTAAGTACCAAGTAGACCTGGGTGCATAATGTATTAATAGCTCCAAAATATTCTATTACTGCTGCTTGTGTTGTGAAGATGCATTGAATAAAAGGTGTGTTTAGCAAATAAGCTGTGCTTGAAAGAGCAAGGGGAAGAGGCAGAGATGCTATCAGTATTTATACAGCACTGTCATGTGGAAGAGGCCTTACTACTGTGAGCAGTTACAGAAGACCTAAGTGGTTTATACAGTGCCAGAATTTATTATCTCAGACCTTGATGTTCATTTTAGTATGTTATGCAGTAGAATGTGTGAACCTTGGTTACAATAGGAATTCCAAGATAAATGTCTTGTGAGACAGTGCAAGCAGATGATCTTTCAATAAGGCTGGAGGAAATGGCAGTTAAACCTGGGTAGTGTATGTCATAAACTTTTTCTCTCCTTGCTTTTTCTGTAGTTCTGTTAAGATGGGAGAAGTATGTGAACCTTGAAATGAATGTGATTTTTCCCTTATGCCTTTTCACTCTTAGTTTAGATGGCACCTCATTAAACAGTTGTCTACTGTTTCAAATCTTATACAGAGCATATTTATCAGAGAATTTCTGTGATGTGAATCCTTTCTTAATTCTACTGCCGTAGAGTTCATAACACTCAAATGTAATGATATCTTTTATGAAAGTAAATTAATGTGAGGAAGTCAGAACTATAATAGCCAGATTAATGTTGGATGTCTGAATAACTATTGCTTAATAAAATTTAAACACCAATTGTCTTGGCTTCAAAGTTGAAACAGAAGAACATGTAGGCACAGGAATTTGGTTATTAAGTTTCTGCCCAATTAAACTGCAGAATATTGTTGGGAAACAGTATTAGAATATGTTTTGGTTAGCCTGTGTGGACATGAAAAGATTGCATGTAAAAAATTTTGTGTTCATGATGCTCCATCTTTGCACTGTGCAAATTATAGAATCTACCAGCGATGGAGAATTTAAAGGATGAGGAGAATGTCATTGAGTGCGAGATTGAATTGGGCTGAAGTTTGTCGAGTTGAGATTTGCATGAGAAACAAAATTGTGTTCCCGGTGGATGGCAAAGCTCTGCTGAGTTCAGTCTGCTCTGTAGTACTTTTGGTTTTCTTATTTTCTGAACTGTGGGATGTCAGGACTTGAGCTTCAGATGATGTTAAAAAGAATGTCATTGCCTTGGTTAAGAAAGCCCATATCACTGAAAGTAGTTTTGGTATTGCAAGATGAAGCAAATAGAAATGCAAAAAACTTGGGAAGGTGTCGCAGATGAGTGTTTCAAAGAATTTGATCAGCGGTTTATGTCTAAAAAATTATATGTGCGCAATCAATCCTTTATATCGCTTAGGATTACGAAGTTTAGCATGCTGATTGATCACTTACCTTCCATCCAGGCATCTGGTGTTAGTTCGCTCCGAAGTTCGAGCCCTCGGGTTTCCCGAAACAGACTTTCAGGCATCGAATCTCATAAAAATAAATAATTTAATAGAGCGGTACAGCAGCAGAGTCGGCTCTAGTTGGATGTCTCCGAGGAGGGACCAACCCGAACAAAGAAATCCCTGGGCAATTAAACCTCTACAGACTAATCACCCGCCCCTCACGCGCTCTTCACGAGCCTTCCACGCGCCCTTTGGTCCAATAGTGATCCCGGCCTGGGATCCTCCGACTCCTTATTGGACTCCCGCACCGTCTCCAGACAGGCCGTTCGTTATCTTGTCGAGTTGCAGCTGCTGTTGACGATGGTGGCCTTGAAGCCTCCTTATCTCCCGATTTACGCTGGCGCTGGAGGCCCCTGTTTTGACTAAGCGGGTACACGTTCAGTAAATCTAAGTGAAAGTTTACAGCTTGCGGCCTAAGGCTTCGGCAAATCGAGCTACTCGCAGCGAGTCAGTAAAGCTAAGCAAACAGCATCCTAAATCACAGAATATTACAACTTTAAGTGATTCGTTCCATTTAAAACTTACTTACTTGAGCTAAACGACTAATATCTCTTAACGTCGAGAGGCATCCCTGCTCAAGGGGAGAGTTTCATGGCGTGCAGTCCAGTTGCCGTCCAGGGAGAACTCAAATCGGGCTCATCCAACCATCTGTTGTTGGTAAAAGATCTCGTTGCTGGAGATCGCCACCATGCAGCCGCACTGCCTAGCCAGGAGAGCTCCAAGCAGGCCATCACATTTACGGGATAAAGCGGTTGGCTCGTAGACAAATTGCTTCCAGTGGGAGAGGTACGCACCAGGCCCCTCGTACCCACCACCTTCCCTGTGCCGCTCTGCTCCTTGGTGGGTTTGCTAGAGGAGTTCTTGGCCCGGCTACGGCTCAGGCCTTTACCTCCTGTGGAGCTGGTACCAAAATACTGCTGGTTTGGTTAAAGGGGGTCGAGCGCATCCGTCAGAGAAGGCAAAGCTGAAATTCTGCTTCGCTTAGCAGCAGAAATGAGCTTTACTTCTGGCTCAGGCTCGGTTATTGATAACAAGAGTACGTTGAGGCTCCTCTGTCTTACCTGACTCGGAGTCCTGACTTGGCGTTGTGGTAGGTGCAGAAAACGACCATTTCAGTAGGTGATGGCTTTGCTGTATCACAGCATTCAATCTTAGAGATATTCTTTGAGAGTCAGTAACACCACTGTTGGGCCGTTGCTCCGTGGGGTCTGTGCCATCTGCCGGTGCGGTTCCTTTGTGGCAGGTGGAGGGACAGTCGATGGAGGAATGATGAACCTTCCTCTGCTGTGTGCGTCCCCCGAGAGAGGAGGAGAGAGCAGGGAGTTGTGCTGTCACTTCCTAGGCTTCCCTATTTCTCTGCTGTTTCTGAAGAGACAGGACAAAAAGGAGGGACTGAAGGTGATGTCCCGTGAGCAGCTCTGCTCTCTGTGAAGAAAAAGAGCTGGGAACTTTGTTTCTGTGTAAGGTTAATCAGGGGAAGGGAGGAACCAGACATTTTCATTACTGTGTAATACTTTTGCACAAAAATACGACTTTTTAAAGAACGGGTAGGTTTGGATCTTTTAAGATCCCTTGAGTAAATTACATCAAACCAGTCTTGCAAATTCTTCCTGGATGTAAAAATTTTAAGCTATTTTAGGAGTATATTTTAGAAGTGGACTTAAACCTGGCTTTTAAATGAGCTGTATTGCAACTGCTAAAGTTAGGAATTTCCTAAAATCCAGTTGCTGGGTGTTAACTTTTACATTAGTCCAGATGCAGTCCTTGCTTCTGTGTGCTGAATCTCATGTATATAATATACCCATTTCTCATCTGAACTTGTTTAATGAAACGTTATACTTACAGACCCTCTTTAGTTCTGAAGGATCCCCAAGTCCTTTTCCAGTAGTTAGTGTTGAGTTACAAATGATCACTATAATTCTTTCATCCATCATTGCAGTGTGGTGGCTTCTCAAGTAGAAGATGCTGGCTGGCTAATACTTGGGTAACTCAATACAGTTTTGAGGGATGAAGGGGGAATCTGGCACATAAAACTAAAGAGCAGGATGTAATTACTTGCAATGTCATTTAACTGAGACACTGGAATTAACAACATGCTCTTACAAAAATTACTGTGAAATTTTTCTCGACTAACGGTGGTGAAGGATTTGTGCTTATTTGTCTGAGAAGCAGCAGCAAGTCCAGGCACATCGTGCTTTCTTGGGGATTTCTGCGGTGTTTTGGAGATGAGCAAGAAGAAGTGCCTACAGCAAACTGCTAGCTCTGCCCTCCCTGGTAGTTCTCATGAAACATTAACCTGACCTAGTCCAAATTTTTTTCTTTTTTTTTTTTTTTTTTAAAAGGTCTCCCACCCTCACAATATGTACAAAGGTGTTCACATCCAGCTCTTACAGTACTTTATGATCTCCCTGTTAAATGTGCAGAAGGAATCCCTGACATGAAGGGTGTGGGGTAGAAACATTTGTGTTAATATTATAGAAAGGAGACATTTGTGTTTATATTAATGGAATCACTGGTTTGTATCGTATTACCAATGCAGTTGTATTTGCATTGTATTACCAATAGCTCAGACCTTCTAATGAAACCTTGGAAAGAGGGATAGCTCTCTTCTGGAGACGGAGCTATGTGAAAGTTCATTCTCATCAAAATATCTAAATGAGATTATGGCTCAAGCTTTCTTATGCTCACGTATGCAGTCTTACTGTGTGAGTGTGCCTAACAGCAAGTTGATTTAAACTGAGTTATAATTTAAGAATACTGCTGGTATAACCAACCTTTTCTTTGGTGGAGTAGATACCATTTGCAGTTGGACCCACCCCAGGCTAAATACCCCTCCCTTGGCACAGAATACCACTGCGGTATTAACCAGAGCTGATGGAAGACTGCAGCCTTTATGTCAAAAGGTGCGAGGGAGAGAAATAAAACAGAATATTTGTCCTTTTGAAAAGTTGTTTTTTCCTGTTTCTTGACACATGAATATTATTTGAATTCTCTGTAAACTCTTTTTCTTAGTTTTGTTCCCAATTCCAGTGTTATAAAACTCTATGAAGATGACTTTGATTGTAGTACTTCCATATTTGCAACATTGTGATTATCCTCTAAAATACTCTTTGTACTTTGTTGTGCAAAGCTGTATCATTTTAGTAGGAAATGATTTATTTTTTTCTGTGTGTTTTTTTTCTTTACCGTAACATAGAAAGCTAGAAGTTAAGATTACACATTCACTTTTATGTAGTAAGTATAGTAAGTAAGTATTAAATAGTTCTTGGTGACACCAGAGCATGTTCCTGTTCTGTGTGTTGGTGGGTTTGTGTTAATTTTGTTGTTGCAGGGCAGTTATTTTTTAATTTCTTCCTCTTTTAACAGTTCTTATGTCAATGCATTTGTATTAAAAGCTGACAGAGTAGTGTTTGGGATTGTGTACTTGATTTTAGTGACAGGACTAGTAGCTATGCCATACTTGACGCATGAGTTGGGAGAAGCATGCCATGCTGACTCCTTAGATACTTCTTGCTATTCATGGTACAAGTAAGAAAAATACTTGAAATAGGTAACGGGTGTCTTTGGGAGGGAGTTGGATGCAGTGTTAAGGCAGTTTCTGGTATTTTTAAATGCCTTCTGAAAACATATCATTCCTTATTACAAGCAGGATTGCCAGCTTTTTTTTCCTCCTTTTTTTTTTAAATAAAAAAAAATTCATTTGAGTTGTCTGTGCTTCACGCAGCTGGGTGTGCCCTGCATGAAGTGCTAGATACTGTGTGTTCTGTCTGAAGGCTGTTTATCGTTCATGGCCAAATGTTGTCAAACAAAATTTGTGTTTCATCACAGCCAATTAACCGGCACTGGATAAATGAACTGTTTGATTTCTCTTGCTTATGAAACCAATTGAGATAGAAAAAAGCCCTTGAGTTAAATGAGGATGTCCTGAAGGAAGTCAAGGTGTTGTAAACATGCTTTGAAGATCCACTAATGCCTGCCTGAAAAGCAGTGGGTTTGGATCACTTTTTGGCGGGTTGCATGTAGAGGGTTCCTCAGGCAGAACTTCACCTTTGATGGTTTTGCCTTGCGGTGCCTGGGAAGACGGAGCGATGCTGCTGCTGGTGAGGGTGCTGGTGAACTTGGACAAGGACAGGCTCTTGGATGCCTGTTGCGGTTCACGAGGGGTGAGAAGTAGGCTGTTAGTCCTATGCCTGTACCCAGGGATTGGCCAAGGTCCTCTTTCCTTTAACAGCGTTGCCAGTAAAGCTTTGGCAATGTGGGTGTGTTGGATTGTGGGTTTTTTTGTTGGTTTTTTTTTTTTGTAAACTGAAAGTGTGGTACAAAAGTCCCATCCCTGGGATCTGTCCCCCTGCCCCTGAGCTGAGGGAGCGGGAAGTGGGAAGCAGGAGAAGGCTGCAGCCAGTGGGCAGGGCAGTGGCAACGCTGCAATTTCATAACGCGAGTTATAAAGTCCATGATGGTGATTGCTTGAGTGAACCCTAGCCAAAGCCATGCCCTTTTTCGATTAAGGATGCACAGAAATACCAGACAGGATTTAGTAAGATGTTGGAATGAGAAATGAAAATTGTGTTTCTGGTACGGATGATTTGAATGACACTCGACTAGTTCATGTGCTCCTTACATCTAGATCAGCGGTTAACAGTGGTTAAAGACTACACACAAGTTAATTTTGTATCAGAAGTTCCTGTGAACTTCCTGCTGAATTTCCTTCCTCCTTTCTTCATATTGAGCTGGAGAAGAGGTGTGAGATTTGAAGAGAGTCAGTTGTGTAGTGAAATCACATACTAAACAGACTGTGCAGAGTACAGCGTGGCTAACTGTGCACAAATAATGACTCAAACCATATAGAATTAGACTTCCTAAAAATGGAAATACTATGCTGTGCTTTAGGCCCATTTTCAAATTTCTTTTAATTTTTGAACTTTCTTTCTCCAGATGTGGAAATTAAGGTGACTTTGGTCCTTGCGTTAGTGGGGGGCATTAGTTTTGTCTCTCTTAGCCTGGCTCTGTTCCTCCTAGCTGTTCTCACTTTTGCTCAGGCCTCCCGGGAAGAAGAAAAGGGAAATTATAGCAGGATCCATTTGACAGCAGCGGCTACAAATCAAAAAGTTCTTCGTCTTGCTCTTCCAGGCCTGGTGTGCAGGGAGGGAGGAGCAGCGATGCTGTCCTCTTGCCCAGAGGGTGGGGTAGGGGTGGCAGGAGCTCAGCTGCACCAAGCCGCTCCGGGCTCTTTTATCTTGTGGGAAAAGGTTTAAATCTGGGATGCAGGTGTGGACGTGGGAGAGGGAGCAGTGGTTCTGCCTCCGTGCAGCTCTGATGTGTCTGCAGCAGTGGTGGGAGTGGTGGTGGTGTGGCAGAGCTCCTTCCTACCAGTCGGCATCAAAACTGGGAGACAACGGGGCTTGTCGTGCCAGCCTGAGATGGGGCCGATGTCCACTCCGACTTGGGCAAAAAAACTGAGGACCAGCAAATAGTACATAACTTCAACCACAGTAGTAAATTTTAGATAGTGGATTTCAAAGGTTTGTTATAATTAGGAGTGGTCTGAAAACTTAGTTTTGCAGTTTTCTCTATGCTGAATTTAATTACTAGCAGTGTTGATTTAGTAGGCAAGCCTTAGTCTTCTGCTTTTCAAAGGACCTCTACTGCTTACATTTCCTGAACAGAGGCAAATTTATCTTCTGTTACGTTTCATGGCTGTGGAAGATACGAATTTGACTGGGAAATTGTGTGAAGTACAGAGTTAAGGAAGCCCCGCTAACTTCGTTTATTTACACATTTAGTGCTAGTGTGATTTTAATAGCTTAGTACACGTTGTAGGCACTTAAAATATCTCTATACAGAGATTTAGAAGATCAGATACAAACAAGTCTAACTTGAATCACATTTGAACTATTGACTTTAATACAAAATTTAAAAGAATTAAAAAAAAAAAAACTAAACCAAATCCCCATACAGTCAAAATGACTACCCATGACGATGTTTATCCTTTACTATACTACAAAAGACTGGGGAGGAGTGGTAAAAAGTGTAATTAGCTGGTATATTTCTGATGAGTAATTTTACATTGACCTGGCAGGTATAGCCAGATCAGCTGTAGTTTTGCTCGAACTCTGATCTCAAGTGGATCTTTGCTATAATGTTCCTTTCATGTGATAGTGTTGGTACAAATGTTGGGTTTTTTTCCTTAGTCCCAAGAGTTATAGTAAATGTTGATACAGTTTTGAAAGGTGATGCTTGTCTCTGTAAAAACTAGTAAAGGTCTTTGTTAATATTTAATTCTGTATTTGTTAAATGTAGCTGTAAAATTCTTAGTTAAGATTATAATCTTCTAAATGTGTAGCTGTATATAATTCACAATCTTGGTGTATTGATGTGAATGAACTGCTCAAAGATAGAGTACTCCTATTCCTTGCCTCACGTTTTGCCTTTAACAGTAAAATGGCTTAGATTCGAACTGTTCCAGTTGGCTTTAACTGATCAGTATCTGTAATTAAATCTGATATTTGTCTCTGCTTGAATCCTACATGTATAAGAAATGGGGCTGCATTCTGAAGAATAAGGTTTTTAAGCCTCAAACTTGTTTTAAAAGTTTGCCATTAATACCGAAATGATCCAGGTAGTTTGCTTGCCACGTTCCAGTGTACAGGTCCCTCTCTCAGCAGCCAGCCTTGATGTTCACTTGCAGTTACATGAGGTCAGCTGATTATAGGATAACTGGAGAAAAGAATGATTTTTCACATATAATTTAAAAGTTATGGTATTCATAGGCTTGATATTGGCATCGAGTTGCATTATGCTAATACTTTTACCTTGTTTACAATGCAGGGAAATGCAACAAACCTGTCGCCTTAAAAAGCATCAAAGATTTAAACTTACAGTGTAGGTTTATTCTGGTTTTGGCATCCTCTTAGATTTCACTATATTCAGAGTAGTAGACAAAATGAAGCCAAATGAGGCTAAAATGTTATTAAGGTGAAAAGACTAACATTTTAAAAACTGATAGGTTGAAGTCATCTTGTTTAGAATGGAATAGCTGGTTTTGCATAGCTTTCAAAGTAATGCTGTAGCAAATAATTTTTTTTTTTTTAAATAATCAGGCAGCTGTCTTAAAAACATGAAATAATGATCTTCTAAGCAGATGACATTTTCATTTTAGACTGCAAATTATGTGGAAGAACATCTATTTATTTCCTGGAAGCACCTACCATACTTTTTGCACATCAGTAAGGCACATTTATAGATCTCTTGATATGAAGGGTAGCACATGTTAAAAGAGTTAGTTCCACCTTATCTATCATCTTATTTTGTTTACTCCTTTAAGTCGCAGTGCTTTATCAAGCTTGAAGGGAATTTTTTCCAACTTTTTTTTTCATGTTGCAACAATTTGACCTATTTCTGTTAACTAAGCAGCAAGACCAAACTGCAAATTAAAATTTGTAAGATGGGGGATTGGCAGTTTTTTAATCTGCATTTTTGCAGTAGGAGAACACTGTATGTTTTAAAGCAAAAGGTGCAATATTGCCAGAACTTCACTGAAATTACTGCTTTGAGTAGAAATGTCTTTTGGGAGTCAGGGAGGAAGGGAGACCTGGAAACAACATCAAAGCTTGAGGTTAGAATATGTGGGAGAATGGGTGCCAATAAAGGTATGTCAGCAGCAAAAATAAACCCAAAACCAGTAGAAGTCAGGCACTGAATGAGTGGGGGGGATAAGGGAGTAAAATTGCAGAACATTTGGGGGATGTGGAGGAGAAAAAGTATTTTGGAAATGAATGGGAGATGTACAGCGTGGGTTGAAATAGCTAAATGATTCAAGCAGGTGAAATGGTTTGACATAGTTACTTGCCTGAGGACTTTGTGGATTTTTTCATTTTTTTTTATTACTGCAGAAACTTTCCCTGTTAGAAACAGAAGGTAGCTGTAGACTGTGGGTTACAGCTCTTCAAAGTGTGAGGTGTCTTAAATTGGGCAAACATCTTTTCAGTTTTGAGGAGCTGTGGTCAGTAGGGGCTTCGTAACTGAGATCATTCTTTTGGCAAAACAGGTACAGGAGCTGTGTGCACTTGCATCCCTCCTCATTTCCTTCTGTGATCAGAAATTTTTTTTTTGTTCATAGCAACATGAACCGTGAAGACCGGAATGTGCTGCGTATGAAAGAAAGGGAAAGGCGAAATCAAGAAATTCAACAGGGTGAAGAAGCCTTTCCACCTAATTCTCCTCTCTTTGCTGAACCGTACAAAGTTGTGAGTTTATGCAGTTCTTACAAATGCAGTTTTTATAGCAGAAGTCATATGCAAATTCATATTTTAAATTTCTTTTTATCTGCATTCTTTTTAAATCCACAGCTCTTATGCTAACCAAGTATTTGAGCAGGGCTTGAAAATAAGGATGGACAGTTACTAACCAGCTCTACTGGCAGATTTATAATAATGCTTATTACTATAAGGGGATATATAATCCTTTATATATTAAGGGAGGGGCTGCTTTGCAGGGAGTGAGAAAAGGGGTAATAAAATCATGAAGTTTTTTGGCTTTCTTCTGCTTTTGCTACAGTGACTTGAAACAACTAAACTGTCCATTGTGTCATGCTGTCCTGGTTTTGGCTGGGATAGAGTTAATTTTCTTCCTAGTAGCTGGAATAGTGTTGTGTTTTGGATTCAGTATGAGAATAACGCTGATAACACACTGATGTTTTCAGTTGTTGCTAAGCAGTGCTTATACTAAGTCAAGGACTCTTCAGCTTCTCATGCCCAGCCAGCAAGAAGGCTGGAGGGGCACAAGAAACTGGGAGGGGGCACAAGAAATTGGGAGGGGATACATCCAGGACAGCTGACCCAAACTGGCCAAAAGGGGTATTCCATACCATGCCACGTCATGCCCAGTGTGTAAACTGGGGGAAGTTGGCCAGGAGGGGCAGATCGCTGCTTGGGGACTAACTGCACATCGGTCGGCGAGTGGTGAGCAATTGCATTGTGCGTCACTTGTTTTATATATTCTAATTCTTTTATTATTAGTATTGTCATTTTATTATTCTTATAATTATTACTATTTTCTTCCTTTTCTGTCCTATTAAACTGTCTTTATCTCAACCCATGAATTTTACCTTTTTGTTTGTTTGGGGGTTTTTTTAATGCTCCCCCTATCCCACTGCGGGGGCAGGGGGAGTGAGCGAGCGGCTGCATGGTGCTTAGCTGCTGGCACATACCAAATTGCCTTTTTTGGGTGCTTTAGCCTGTTGCTAAACTTTCTAACCTTCAATCAGTGTAATCCAGACCTGGGTAAGTTCAGAAAGAGAATGTTTAAATAGGAGGTTAATTTTAAATGCTGAAATGCTTGATATGATAGAATTATCAGTTTTAACTAGTATGCCAATTATTTGTATCTGATTTTTTAGTTTGTTTTAGTCTCGTACAGCTTTAAACCTGTGCTAGGTTTCCATGTAGATTTGCTGAACAGAACTGGAAAAAATAGCCTAATTTTGGGAGAGCTAAGAAAGTACAATTTAAGGTTTTCATTATGTAGCTCAAAGCTCGCTTTGAAAGCAAACCCATTCCCTTATCACAATTTCAGCTGGTTTGCAAGAAGTAAAACATTGTGACTGAAAACAGTCCTCCTGCAGGAGGAAAGTTGAGAGATGGTGGGTTTTTTTTTTTTTATTCCTGTCCTCCCATCCCTCTACTGGGCTTGATAACCAAATCTCACATGTATGAAGTTAACTAAAGCTGCTTGGGATGCATGAGTAATGGTACAGTATACCTGATTGGAAAACAAACTGGTTATGTAAGAACAAACCTTTTCTTATATATAATCTTGTTGGCAAAAAGAATTATGCTGGCATAAATACCAATTAAAAATTACATGCAGTGGGAAGGTTAAGCTGATTTTATTTTACTGTTAATTAAAACTTTTTAGGACTATTACATTCTGTATTAGAGAAATAGTCTTTAAAGGTGAGAGTCTTTAAGGTGACAGTAGGCATCTACAATTTTTAAACTTGCATCCAACTCACCAATGCATTATTTGAAGCACTGATTAGTGCTGTTTCAGCTGTTCCTGCTGCTGAAATACATCTTTTCCTTATGCTTTAGGGGTTAAATTACTGCTTTAAGAACTAAAATTGGGAATTGGAAACAGTGGCAAAAAAGACATGGATGTTAGCCACGATCTTAGCCCTGAAATTCAGAACTGCAGTAGTTGTCAAGTCAATTAGCTGAAAGTGAAGTTGTGATTTTTAAAGCCTTATTTTTCAAATTATTTTCACAGACCAGCAAAGAAGACAAATTGTCTAGTCGTATTCAGAGCATGCTTGGTAATTATGATGAAATGAAGGATCTTATAGGAGATAGATCGCTACAAAAGCTTGTTGGAATTCCCAAACCAACCGTACCATCAACACCAGATGAAAAATCAAACCAAAGTTTCTTTGGTGATCAGAGACATAATACCAGCTCACATCAGAGCAGCAAATGGACTCCTGTAGGACCAGCACCTAGCACTTCCTCGCAATCTCAGAAACGGTCCTCAGGTTTACAGAGCGGACATAGTAGTCAGCGTGGCAGTGGCAATAACACTAGCAGTAGTGGCCAGAGGCATGACCGTGACTCATACAGTAGCAGCAGCAGCCGCAAAAAAAGCCAACATGGGTCCGAACACTCCAAACCCCGTTCTTCCAGTCCTGGAAAACCATCTGCTGTTTCTTCATTGAGCTCCAGCCATTCGAGATCTCATGGAAATGATCACCACAGCAAAGAACATCAACGTTCAAAATCTCCCCGGGATCCTGATGCCAACTGGGACTCTCCCTCCCGTGTACCCTCGTTTTCAAGTGGACAACACTCTAATCAGTCTTTTCCACCTTCACTAATGTCCAAGTCCAGTTCAATGTTACAGAAACCCACTGCGTACGTAAGGCCAATGGATGGACAGGAATCCATGGAACCAAAGTTATCTTCTGAACACTACAGTAGTCAGACTCATGGCAGCAGCGTGAATGAGTTGAAGCCTAGCAGCAAAGCACATCTAACCAAGCTGAAAATACCTTCTCAACCACTAGATGTAAGTTGCTGTCTGTTTCCTGGCTCCTTAAATATAAGTCCCTTTGGGCTGGGATTTTCCAGCTTGTTTAAAATCCCAATCTACATAACCGAAATTTAGTTTTTAGTAAACACTGTGTTTTTTTGTTACACAAAGCATCTTAAACTTACGCAGTGAAGACCTGTATTTCAGATGGGGAATGTACAAAAGTAGTTATTTTTTATCTTCTGCTTCTTCCATGTGGATACTGTGATCTTCTTTAAATAAAGGCTGAGACATTCAGATAGGCTAACTTAACCCAGAGAGACTAATTTTCATAGAGTATTTCTGTAGTCAGAAGTTAGTGAAGTAGTAGGATATTCACAAATATTTTGACAAGCTATACATACATTGTCATTACTGGGGGCCATGTTGTCTTAGACGAGTGATACCATCTGCATATATCACACTTTCTTTTGAAGTGTGTAGCAATTACTGGATGTGATTATTATACCTTCACCTGGGGAAAATAAGCTAACCCTAAAGCACACCAAATTGAACAGGGTTCAGAACTTTTATCAGGTATGCTGGATACAAAATACTATTGGGTTAACAGCTTTTTAGTAGTTTGGTAAATCTTGAATGGTTAAGGCACAGACTCTGACTACAGCTCCCTTACAAGGAGAGTGCCTTTCTTAATAATAAAATGTCATTACATTTCCTATTTAATTGCTTGAATTGTCGTAGCTAGAGAAAAGCATTTGTTCCTGGGATTTCAATGAATAGCAAAATAAGATCCAGGGCACAGGTAAGGGAATTCGAAAATAAATTATTTTCTCATTTGTGAAGACTTGACATGCTGATGCAGTGAATCGTATAGTAGCTTTGCTTCCTTTCTGCTTGTAGCGGTCAGGAATGGAGAAGATTAATAGTTCCATAATTATTGCTGTTTCTGGATTCATGCTTAATGTATGTTTTATTTCATAATGCAGTTTGTCATTACTGTGCATTCACAGTCATGCATTTGAATTCAGATATTATCCAGTGGCTTCTTCCAGGAAATGATTGAAAGCTATGATTCTCTTTCCTTTCTCTCTAGAAGTTTTTAATATCACTGACTGCCTATGATCACTTTAACTGTCAAGTGAAAAGTAAGAGATTATTGTTGCAGTTTTATAGATCTCATGTATTTGCTTTTCATAACTGGATGTGACTCATACCATAAAAATATGGATCTATCTGATATTAAAATTAATGTTGATTAAAAGAATTAGCAAGGTCTGTTTGTATCTATATCGAGTCCATGTGAATCATGATAAGGACTGAAGTTTATTTTTAACTGTTTCTAGCCCCCGGGATCTTTTAAGGAAAATTTGCTGTAGGAGACGTTAATCTTGAGTTTTGATTTGTAGGCATCAGCATCTGGTGATGTGAGCTGCGTGGATGAAATTCTAAAAGTAAGTTCTCTGTGCTTTTGTTCATAACCTGTTGAAAATACAAACATTACTAAGGAGGTGGAAAGTACTCTGCAGTTGCTTAGTGTCTTCTAAATTGACTTGGCTGCAAGTTATTACAGGAGGGCTCTTCAATTACTCCTCCAGCACAGGTAGACCAGGGAAAACTGGAAGCAGAGCTGGGCACTGGGCGTTGCTGGGTGTGCACATCATCTCCTGGATATCCTCACTGCATTGCTGTTCTAGGCCCCCTCCCTGTTAACCTAACCAGAATTACCCTTTTCTTCCACCAAAATACAGTCCTCACATTCTGATATCTTTTTAGATTATAGTAATTTTTTTGCTATCCCACAGCAGAACTTTCCCTTCTCTTCTACCTAGGTTATTTTCTCAAGTCTTTTTACCTGATGTGATCCCCTGGTCATATGTCTACTAAGACAAAAGAATCCTCAGATTCCCCTTGAGCATTTCCATGGCTTACCATTTGCTCTGACCTTCAGTACTCCATCATCCTTGGAGATGCTCTGAGAGAATGCAAAGCACTTTCTTTCCAGCTTCAGGCATTTGATTTTCCCCTTTTTTCCTTGAACTTCATAGGCTTCCCTTTCCTAGGATTCTTCTTTCTACCCCTGTATCCTACATGTGCTCTTCACAGGCTGAAATGATCAGACTCTGACTTCTACTTCAGTTTATGTTCAGGCCAACCAATTCTATTGATTTATGCCTTTCTGCTTGTTACTATGTCTTAACTATCTGTTCTCATGGGTAACAATTTAAGATTTAGGTTTCAGTGCAAAATCTTTGTTACACATTTGGGAAATTAAGATTTGAATATAAAGCTTAGCGAAGTGTGGACAGTGAACTGAAAACTGAGAGACAGGGTTACCATTTGAATAAGACTGTAACTTGAAATCTTTGCTTTAATTTTGTTAATAGCTTTCCTTTTTTGTTCTGGTTGTAGGAGATGACCCATTCTTGGCCTCCTCCACTGACTGCTATTCATACACCATGTAAAACTGAACCATCAAAATTTCCTTTTCCAACAAAGGTCAGTGCTGTAGTCAAATACTGAGTGCTGTTGAAGGAGTAACTCCTATTAAAGATCAGGATTTTGGAACTCTTTTAAATTCAATTCTGTGTAGTTCTGGGATTGTTTCAGTATCTATCTTGCTTCACAAAAACATTTGTCAGCAGTAGCCTTACAAAGAATGTCATCATTTTTCCTCTGGTTTACCCACACACTGCAGTCTGCAAAGATGTCTATAATATAACTTTCCTTTTACTTTTTAATTTTTGTTTCATAAACTCAAACCTTCTTCAGGATACTTCTGAAGCTTGAAAATGCCATTGAACCTTTTTCCCCTGTTAGGGAAATGCTTTGCACCATTTTGTGTAGAACCAAGCAAATGTTGTGTTTACCTCCATCTAGCAAAGTCATGGAGGCTGGCTGGTAAATGCTAAGAAATTTAATATACTTTTCTGCATAAACTGAATTTTTCTGATAATTTTGAAGTCCATTAATAGTTCTATTAGATCTTACATTTTCAATTACAAAAAAATTAAATCAGTTTTAAAGTCAGATGTTTTGCTAAAGAAATATTCAGATCACTTGTTCTGAAAGATCCTCTTCCTAACCTCCCATGTACTTAATAACTACTGAAGTGTTTAAGCTATTAATTCTAAAGAAAAATCAGTCACTCTTTGCTGCTGTTGACAGCCCAGGGCACGTTTCCAGGAGACCTGCTTGAACTGACACCTCTGAGGAAGGAGTTCTCTTGCTCTCAGCTGCTTGCTCCGTCCCCCGAGGCTGGATCTGGCAGCCCCAGCTGCAGGGTTTTAAGGCAAACTGACACTGGTGATTGTTTGCCTTGAAATACAGCTCTGCAATCTCAAGATCTTGGAAGCTGATGGGTAGGCAGGGTGGAGATAGGCAGGGTAGATAGCTGTGGGTAGCAACTTCAGCAAGTACAGTTCAGCTTGCGATAGCTGACTCATTCAAGAATTCATGTTTTGTTTCCTGTATCTACTGATTACCAGTAAAAGATTTAACTTGACAATATAATTTTTCTCCAGACTCAACATACCTCTGAAATGGATTGGGGTACTCCACCCCTAATCTGGCATAACTTCAGAGTGAAGAAATTGTTCTGTTAGTCTTGTAAAAGTTACCTTCATAATAATTAAGACTACACTTTTTCTGACCAGACTGCTGTTCTAGAGCACCGCTTGCTGCTATCAATTTCCTGTTTGATCCAAATTGCTCCCCAAAACAGAACAGTTCAGTGAAGTATTTTGAGATTTTCTCACTGAAGTCCCTAATCTGTCTAAACTGATTGTCTTATGTGAGTGCTTTGACATCACCTTCTTTTGGCCAAAGGTTCCAGGTCCCATGTTGTAAGTGCACATCCACAAAACTCCCACAGGCTGGTGTGAAGTTAAATGGTTAGGGTTCTCATACTGGCTAAATATCCCAGAGCTATGGGCAGTCCTATTTTCATCGCCCTCTGCGTTGCGTGTTCCTGTCTCTCTGAGTCTTGCTTGCTTCTCTCCAGTGAGCTAAAAATGCAGAATATACTATATGGTTCTCAGCTTTACTTTTGAAGGCATATCTAGAAATAAATCTTGTTGTCTGTTTTCTTAACATTAGATCAATATTAATCTTGCATATATTACTTTTAGTCAAGGTTTATTTGCTGTGTTATATAAAACTGTGAACTTGGAAATAGTTCTTACCTTTTATTGTAAAGAAAGAAATTCCACACCTTTCCTCATCAACAAAGGTACTTACTCCGCTGCTTTGAATACTTATCCCTGAACCTTTGGGGAGATGTTTTCCCTTCACACACTTTTGAGCACACTTGATTGTGGCATTGCTAGAACCACTTGTTTCTGTGTTGCTCTGATATTTGACTCAATTTGGGAAGAAAGGAAGTGTGCAGAGATATAGGTGTCTCTGTGACGCAGAGAGAAACTACGTAAGATTGCAGTCTTGTTGATGTTTGAAAAAAAAGGTAGCTTGTGGTATTTTGAACCTATCAACCTGGATTGTGTTTCTTCACTCAGTTTGCAAAAAATTCCATTTATGGCTGCTCTGAGTCTTTTGACTTTTTGCCAGCTTTTTTATTTTGTGGCTGCACATCTTAGCCATGGAACTTTGTCAAATTCTCTCTCTGCATCCAAAGCCTATAATTTCCTCTGCCTTCGCCCCTCTGTCGTTCTTGGCAGCAGGTTCTTCGCAGAATTCCAGCAAGTTAGTGAGCCACAGGCTTGTGCAGTCTGGACCCAGAGCAGAATTCAGAAAGCAAAACAAAACAGTGGTTTACTTTAATCAAGCAGTACTGTTCGAGGAAAGCTTGTTCTCTTTAATACTGTGCTCAATTTATTTATACGTAATATGCTGCAGTGCTTCACAGCATTCCTCTTGTGTGCAGAAGTTTGGTATGTTTTGCCTGCACACATAAAATTAAGCTTCCTTTGATGGACGTGTCAGTTTTATTTGTAAGACTGTTGGGATAAGATGATTTTCCCTATGTGTAGACAGTGAGTAGCTTGAAGGGACACAAACTCCTGACCCAGGGGCCTCTCTATGTTACTATAAATATATCTAATAATTACCAGGAAGTCTTTGAATCAGATGATAAAACTTCATGAAAATAGGTCAGGGAAGGTTTTATGAATGCTGTGAAAAAAAAGTAGATTCCGAAGTCTTGATAAAAACTGATATCCAATGACCTAACACTATAATTTTATCCTGTATAACTTTTTTAAAGCCATGGGCTCACAGTCAAAAACTCCAAAAATACTGGCATGTTTGTAAAATATATTAAAAACCCCAGCAGTTTCTTAGAGGGTGGAAGTTTTTCATTTCAAAGCAATGTGAAAGCATTGGCAGTTTTTGTACCTGCATACCTCTGCAGTGACCTCAAGGCATCTCTGAAGAGGTGGATTCTGTCTCCAGGTTTGTTCAGTGTCTGCCCTGTGCTGGAGTTACCGAGAAGGCCAGCAGTCGGGTCCCTTCTTCCGCTGTAATACAGAAACTTTCTTCTGAGAAACATAAATGAGATCTGACCTGAGATTTCAAACATTAAATGGAAATGGGTCCCATTCACCACAGCTGGGACCACAGCCAAGCTGGTAACCTACAAATGAGAATTCGGTACCCAACTGCTGTTCTATCCAGCTGGAGAGTGTTTCTCTCTCCATAGTTCTTGTGTTTGAGTACAAGCTGCGATTTTGTTTCCTGCTTAAGTGTCTTCACTATCTAACCTCAGCAGTCTATTACACTTTGGTTAAAAGGGTTTCCTTCCTTTAAGTTGTTTTTAATTTCTTCTTTCTGAAGTAGACCTTTAGAAGATACCGCTGTAAATAACTTTGGTGTTGAAAGTATAGCTTTTTTTTTTTTTTAGTCTCTGAGTTTCTTAAAGATATATGTATTTAAAGACAAAATAGGTGGCAAGAGAGTTGGAAAAAGTTGCACACTTAAACATAACACCTCATTAAAGTGCATGTAACTGGAAGACTGCACTATCCTTAGAAATAGGAAGTTGATTAAAGTGAGCAATTAGGCAGGTGCTTTCTGCAGAATTTTTGATACGGGCATTGGTAAGAACGAGTACCAGTTCCTCATCTTGTGCTCACCCCAGTGCAGTTGCTCTGTAGATGTGGTGTTTGATTACTGTGTGGTCTTTATTTCTTTTTTGACTTACAGTTAGCCAACTTGTCTGAGCTGACAGTGGAAAAAGGCAATCAGGGAGTCACACTTGCACTCCTTGTACCTACGTAAAAGATAAAAATCAGTTTTTATTCTGAAGGAAGTGTAGCTGCTGCCGTCTGTTGAAGTCACAAGGCTTCTCTCCATCTTTGCTTTGCACTTTAAACATAGTTTAATGTTATTTTTATTGTCCCTTCCTTTCTTTCAATTAATAAAGATTAGAGGCTTTTGAAACACCTTACAAGGAAAGTTCCTTATCAAGTTCCCGATCAACAAAATATGTGTTCAATGCATTATTGCAACTGTTTTCACTTTTGAAATAAAAAGTTCAGGGAAATTAGAAATATCCAAGTGCACTTTGCTCTGTAAAGCTTTTGTGTGTTTAAAAAACTAAATTCTATAAATTGTGTATATAACTGCTGCACCTTAGTGACTTGGCTGTTTGGGAACACTGGTCCATGGGTATACCAAAAAAACCCCGGAATTCATTGTTGAATTGTAATTCTGGTCTGCCATTGCCAGAGCACTTAAGTAAAATTTGTGTATATAACTTTATGAATTGAGTCAAATATTTTCAGTTTTTATTTATGGAGCCAGCATTTGTCCTCATTTTAAAATGAGGTCAGGAAGGTCCTATTTTAAAATGGCACCCTAGCCTAGAAGTAGGTTTTCGGTAACTCGGTAGCCTCTGCATATTTGTTTGTTAAAACAGTATTTTAGGATTTCAAAAAAAATTATAATCTACTGTGTCTTGGGAGTCAGAACTGGGTTTTCTGGAATGGGAATACTGAAGATCATACAAGTGCTAAAATTTGCAAGGCTTCATCTTTCACGCCTAGATTTATAGGTAACAGATTCATTATGTATCAAAGGAAGTTGCTATCATTGTTCATTGGCTTTTATACAAGTGAATTGTCTGATTACGTGAAGATCTGGCCCTTGGGGAGAAGGAATCATGTGTTGGCCAGCTGTGCCTGGCTGCATTTCCCAGGGACTCGCGTGGAGCCACTGCGAGAACAGGGTTTTGGGCAGAGTGTGCAGAGCTGTTCAGACTTTAAGTTTCATTGTCTCTTAGGCTCCTCTGTAGCTGAGATTTTTTTTTTTTTTTTTTTTTTTTGGTGATAGGTTGTTACTATACTTATTGCTTGTCCACCACGATGCTGTATGTGCCTGAAAAAGAAAAATGCTGAGAAAAGAATTTGAATGAAAATACATAAAACTAGCAGCACAGCTTTTCCATGTATAGGGAAGATAAAGAAAAACATACTGAATGATTCCTCTCCATGCTAAACATACACGAAGATAGGATTTATGGAAGTTGCTTAGGGATTTTGGAGTTCCAGCTATCACGTGGTACAACTGCACATGGCCTTCCTTAAAACCAAGCAAGTGGGAATGCTGAGCTCGGGAAGAGGAGAGTGCTGGCTGTGCCGTTATAGCTGGTGAGAGGAGCTGGGGCCCAGATAAAGAATCACTCTTTCTCTTTTGCTGTTAGGCTTTTTTTTCCTTTTTTAGAGGTCAGATGCCATCCTTTAAGTGGAAAGAATACCTTGCTTAAAGCATGTTTTTTGATATGCTAAAATTCTTAGTGAAAAAAACATTTGTGATCTTTTATTCCCTTAGGAGTCTCAACAGTCCAGTTTTGGCACTGGAGAACAGAGTAAGTATATTAAACTTCCTGTAATATGTTTAGGTTTTTTGTTGTTATTCGGTATTCTTAGTATGTCACGTTTTTTAGAGAATGAGATTTTCCAGACTGGTCATAGGATGGAGTCTAAGTTAAGATTTCTGTACTTTCTCAAGTTTTAATCTGTAAAACAATTGCTTGATTTTCTTTTGCATTTTTTATTGAGATCTAGAAAGTTAAGACTAAGTTGTCAAGGTTGTTACTATCTTTTAGGGAAAAAAAAAAAAAATTGTCACGGTTTCTAATTCTTGAAAAAATGCCTTCACGGTTGATCTGATTGAAAATAGCTGAGTACTAAAACAAAACACCTTTAAAAAATTCAACTCACTGCTGGGGACACACTAGAAACCAAAATAGTCTTATGCTTATATTTCAATAGAAAAAGAACATTGCAGTTTCACTGTTAGTTTTCACTTTGTCATTTTAAAATTAGAGATCTGGTCAAGAACTCACATAGTAATATTCATAGTAATATCCTTTAATTTCTCGTCCCAGAATGCATTTTCAGGATTTAGATAAAAGCAGCTTTTATTTCTCTTTAACTGTAACATTGTTTTGAATATTACTGAAATTAATAGTTTAGCACAGGTAACATACCAGGTAAAATTGAATTAGAGTTGTGCTGTTACATTCCGAAACTCTTTCTGCTCCCTCTTGAAGTGATTAAACAGATTAAATAGTAAAAGAAGAATAGTTTATTCTTAGATATTCACAAGCAGCTTAATCTAAACACCTGGTGCAGTGGGGAATTAAGGAAACAAATTGAAACTTAATTCCATAATGCTAAACCATTGACTTACGTTATAGGAGCAACTGATCTTCAGGTGTGTGAATAGAGAGGCAAGGTTAGTCAAAACACAGAACCAGTTTTTAACTCCTGTTTGAATTTTCTGGAAACTTTTAACAGCCTCAGTTATTGTTTCTGTTGAACTATGCAATTTGCCAGAACTAAAGAAAAGGGAAGGAACCCCCCACTCCGAGACTGAAAAGCAGATTATATCAGTATGTATTCCTAGTGTAAGATTTGGTTTCTGAGTTTGATTTCTGGATCTAAACATTGCTCATCTGCTGAAAAGCTAAGTAGGGATGCTGAAAGAAGTCAGAGCTTGACAGTCTGATTTATATCCTGTATCCTACATATAGAAGGCAATAGATTAATCTTGATAGGAACAAAACAGTTTTTCACACCATTAATAACAAATTAAGTGTGTGTTTGTTTAGACAGCAATGATTTAAATAATTTTCTAGATTTTTTTTTTTTTTTTAATTAAATGAGGTGGGTTGACCCTGGCTGGACACCAGGTGCCCACCAAAGCCGCTCTATCACTCCTCAACTGGACAGAGGAGGGAAAATAAAATGAAAGGCTCTCGGGTCGAGATAAGGACAGGGAGAGATCACTCACCAATGACCATCACGGGCAAAACAGACTCAACTTGGGGAGAATTAACTTAGTTTATTGCCAATCAAACCAGAGTAGGGTAATGAGAAATAAAACCAAATCTTAAAACACCTTCCCCCACCCCTTCCTTCTTCCCGGGCACAGCTTCACTCCCGAATTCTTCACCTGCTCCCTGCCAAGCAGCGCAGGGGGACGGGGAGTGGGGACTGGGGTCGGTTCCTCACACCTTCCTCAAGGGGAGGAGGACTCCGCACTTGGCCCCTGCTCCACCGTGGGGTCGTCCCCGGGCTGCAGGTGGATATCTGCTCCACCGTGGGCCTCCCTGGGCTGCAGGGGGACAGCCTGCCTCACCGTGGTCTTCATCATGGGCTGCAGGGGAATGCCTGCTCCGGTGCCTGGAGCACCTCCTCCCTCTCCTTCTTCACTGACCTTGGGGTCTGCAGAGTTCTTTCACATATTCTCTCCGGCTGCAGATTCTATGCCCCGGCAACTTTTTCCCCCCCGTTCTTAAATCTGTTATCTCAGAGGCGCTACCGCCGTTGCTGCTGGGCTCGGCCTTGGCCAGCGGCGGGTCCGTCTCGGAGCCGTCTGGCCTTGGCTCTATCGGCTGTAGGGGAAGCTTCTGGCAGCTTCTCGCAGAAGCCACCCCTGTAGCCCCCCCCGCTACCAAAACCTGCCACGCAGGCCCGATACATTAAATTACTCGCTGTATTTAGTATTTTGTCTCTGCATCCGCTCACTTCAGTCTGTGGGAGATTGTACCTCACGTCAGCTAGTTGTTAGGTCTTCCTGTCTACGCAGCCATTGCTGGTTCATCCAAGAGTGTGTACTTCTGGCCACTTGGGAGTGACTTATTTTGCTGGCTGAGTTTTCAACTGTGCATTTCTTTTCTCTTCTTCTAGAACGATATAATCCTTCATCAAAAACATCCAATGGTCATCAATCCAAATCGTAAGTAGCTGTTGAGAAAACATTTTTCAAACAATAGTCTACTTTTAAGAGATTTGGAAAATAGCTGTTTCTTTTACTAGAATGTGTCAGTTCTTGCACAGACTCTTGTAGCATACTTCTCCTTGACTGGCAGAAGAAGGGGATCATCTTTAAGCAGCTATTTTCTAGGACAGCAGACCAAATACAGCACATTGGAATGAATAACAAATACACTGTGCTGCCTTTCCATTTCCCTGTTTTCTTGTCAGTTGTCAGGATGGGTGTGCAAGAGTTTAGACCTTGGAATTGGCTTGTGAACTAGAAAGGTATCAGCAGATAAGAAGGGGCAAGATGAAACGGGACTTAGCAAACGCGTGCATTGCAGAGCTGTCAGCTGGAAGCAGCTTGTAGCAGTTGCACAAATAGACAGGATGGGGAACTGTTTTGTATTGGAGGAGATAGAAAACTATGTTTGGGATCCAGTTAAGTTCATTCTACTCAGCCTCTTAACTGACTGGCAAACATTTCTATTAGTTATGCACACCAACCCAACATTTTACTTTGTCAATCATGCAACTGGGAGAAAAAATATAAAGCAATTGGAATATTCTAGATGACTGTAGTCCACCTTTCTCATACCTGAATATCAATTATGTGCTGTTAAAAGACTGTATCCAAACTAATACGTCCGTGAAAATAAAGGTTTACCAGCTGATTGTGTGTTTAATGAAAGTGGTTGTAGATTCTGAAAACTTGTTATTCTAAGTTAACATTTGTTGTAATGCAATCACAAAATGAAGTCTAGTTCTTCTGTTGGTCTGTGCACATGTTACAGTATTGGCAAGATTAAAAAGCACATGACCTATGGGAAGGGAATAGAACAAAAAGAACCCCCCCTCAATTATTGTACACTTACAGCCAGTTTCCCAAAAACATGTAGTTTAAGAAGATGCTCATATGCAGCCAGTTCAACAAGTGGTAGAAATAGAAGTTCACCATTTGGCTTTGCTTTTGTCATAGCAGTATAGACCACTAAGGTGGAACTGTGCTATTTCCGATAGCTGGGGAATGTGAGAACATCTAAGAAGAGGAGGTAGCATTGGACATGAGTTGAACTGGGATGCATAGGAAGAAAGTTGAGATGATGTTTACTGTGACAATACGGTTTTAAATCATTTTAAAAAAAAGTCTGATCTGGTCAAAAAAACTTTAAAAAGGAGATAAATGCATCTTTTGTGAAAGGATAGCAATGAGAAATATTTAAGGAACTAGATCCTAGAGCCTGGTGTTTCTTTTCAGATCATCAGTAGAACAGCTATACTGTGAAACTCAGAAGTATTAGACTTTTAATCCTTTCTCATTTTCTTTCTCCAGATGTGAATCGAACCAGACAGAGTAAGATGTTTTATTTCTGTAATCAAAGATGTTTTTCAATAAGCACAAAGGCCTTGTACGCTGCTATATGTTTTCAGTGTGTTCACATATTTTCAGTATTGTGAAATAGTGTGTGTATGTATGACTACCATAAATAATTATGGCTTTGTATAATAATAAAATAACTATGGCTTAGAACAGTTGCACTGTTGCCACGAGACAGGAAACAGCCACTAGTGTTAGCTTTCTTGATTCTATTTAAAACAGTATTCTTGGCCATTGTGTATAAGAATTTGAACATACACAAGTTAGCTCCTCCCACATTAGTAAATTGTGTCAAATTTCCTTTCTAAATTTAACAGTGAACTGGGGAGTCAAAGCACTAGAATCCTTATTCTTCTCTAAAGAATGACTTAACTCATGATTCTTAAACATTAAGTGTTAGAATGGCATCTTGTGGATATCACCCACGCAGCCTACTTCGTAGTATAAACAATAGCATGTTGAAATATAGAAGAATGCTTTGAAAGTAATTAAAGTACGTGGAAAAACTTGTCTCACTTTCTCCCTTTTACTTAGTATGTTGAAAGATGACTTAAAACTTAGCAGTAGCGAAGACAGCGATGGAGAGCAGGTATGTTCATTCAATCAGAGTTTCAGAAAAAAAAAATGCATTCATGGTTCAGTACTGCAGCAGTGTTCAATATTCCAACAGCAAAATGAGCAGCTTAAGAGGAGATTTACGATTAAGAAACAAAAATCAAATGGAATGTTTTTAGACAAACCTCAGGTATTCCTAAATGTAAACTTGGGGAAAATTATCTGTTTTGTGAAAACAGTATGCTTTTATCTAGAAAATCTTGTTTTACTGATTTCGAATGGGCTTTCTCTGAACATAAAATAGCAATAGTGTACTTTAAAACATATGTAAAGGCCCACCATTTAAAGATAGAACCCTTCATGTTCTGCCATTTAGTAGCTTGGGACTGTGTTTGGGATGATAGGGGATACTATATCTGTAACTGGCAGTATAGCAGCACCTTTATTTTTATTGAAAAGTCTCTTTTTTCCTCTTTGTCAATATTAACTTTGTGCAGCTTCTGCCAGAAATGGCATTTAGCGTGCTAAATTAAAAATACTTGTAGAGTCTGTGCTACGCAGCAGTAATCACATTCCTCTCTTGTTTCTTTTCTTCCTGTTCCCAGTTCTAGTGCTTGATTTTGTTCATGTGGAAAACTTTGAGATAGTACATGTAGTTGGTTAACTCCTAGTACTCTGGCCATCTCAAGAATAGCATTGTAAAATGTTGAATCATCTGTTTCAAAAAGATGGAAACATGGCATCAGTGAGTGCTGGAAATAGGAACTCTTAGAACTGTAGTCAGAATATGTAGGACTCAGATAATAGATTTGTGGTGAAAACTTGGAGAAAATAACTTTTTCTTTCTGTATAAGGAAAATGCTTATTTAAACTGCTTCAAGTACTGAATTAAGATGCTCTTCAGGCTAAATAATTTAAAAAATTTAAAGGCTCTAAATTGATGCTTTGCAACTTAATTGTATATACAATCCTAAAGTAACTTCTAGAAGCTTCATGCTTTTTTTCTTAATTGCAGGACTGCGATAAGACAGTGCCAAGGAGCACACCTGGAAGGTAGGCATTCCTGGTAGATTGCAGCATAAAAAGCAGAGTGGTGATATGCAGCCCAGTCAGCACTCTTGACTTGATCTTATTTTTAAAATTCATGTTTGTCTTTTGTCTTGTGTTAAAGCAAAAGGTGATTAGAATTTAATCAGTGATTAAATAGCATATATCCCATAAATTAAGCTAACCACTTTGGGAAGGGGGTCGGAAACAAAGGCTGTTGTTTGGTTCTGGGGTGAACTGTTCAATTATGTTGAATTTTCTAGTAAATGTTAATTAAAATATTACATTTTATTCTTTCTAATGAAAGGACTTCTAGGCTATGTTTGTGCCTTGGGAGTGTTTGTTGATTTTTCCTCATTTTTGTTTTCAGTAATTCTGAACCTTCACAGCATAACAGTGAAGGAGCAGATAATTCAAGGGATGACTCAAGCAGCCATAGTGGATCTGAAAGCAGTTCAGGGTCTGACTCTGAAAGTGAAAGCAGTTCCAGTGATAGTGAAGCTAATGAACCATCACAGAGTGCATCCCCTGAGGTAGGATCTGACATGTATTTGGGCTGTCTTCATTAGCTTGGCATTAATCCTGAGTTTTAAAAGCAGAAAAGATTAATTCTTAAACTCTTTAAAAAAAGAAAATAATAGACTGACAAACACGGGATCATTTTCAAGACGGACTATTCTTTTGCTGAAGTACCTGTAATTGGATATGGTAACAATTCTCTATATAAGCATGTATTTGATGTTTGAATTTGAGGTGATTTTTGCACTTTGGAGTAAGTTTTTACCACTTGGTACCACTTTTACCTGTTGGAGAGCGGAAGTTAGATGCAGTAACAGTACCTTAAAAAACTGCAGGCTTTTAGCCTGGAAAGCTATGGCAGCAAATATTGCCTGTTGATAGCAGTTGCTCCAGGTGAAGGAAAAATGAGAGCTGTTATTTGTACCTGTATTCATCGACCTATTTTTCATTTGTTATTTATCACAGGTTTTTTGGTGTGCCTCTTGCTTTGGCATGCAGCATAATACAGCTGTCCCATGGAAAAGATGGAAGAAATGTGAAATATTTTTTCTAATGCTGTTTTTTTATTTGTTTTTAGCCAGAGCCACCACCAACAAACAAGTGGCAACTGGATAACTGGTTGAACAAAGTTAATTCACATAAAGTGTCACCAGCTTCTTCTGTGGACAGCAATATCCCATCGTCCCAAGGCTACAAAAAAGAGGGACGGGATCAGGGGACAGGGAGCGGGTACACTGATCAAAGCGGATCCAAGGATTCGATTTCTTCTACACCGGGGCGAGATTCCAAACCCACCCAAAAGGGCTCGGAGAGCAGTCGCGGCAGGCAGAAATCACCTGCCCAAAGTGACAGCTCAACACAGAGGAGGACTGTAGGTAAAAAGCAGCCCAAGAAAGCAGAAAAGACATCTATTGAAGAGCCTAGAGGAGGTCTCAAAATAGAAAGTGAAACCCCAGTAGACATGGCAACAAATATACCTTCAAACAGGCATAAGGCAGCCACAAAGGGCTCCAGAAAACCCAATATAAAGAAAGAGCCCAAATCTTCCCCTCGGCCTACAACAGAGAAAAAGAAATACAAGGCTTCAAGCAAATCTGCCCAGAAATCCAGGGAATTCATAGAAACAGATACCTCATCCTCTGATTCAGATGAAAATGAGAGCCTGCCTCCTTCATCACAAACACCCAAATACTCTGAGAGCAATAGGACTCCTGTTAAATCTTCCATGGAGGAGGATGACGGCTTTTTTCGGCAAAGAATTTTCTCTCCTATGGAAGAGAAAGAGCTTCTTTCACCACTCAGTGATCCTGATGAAAGGTACCCACTTATTGTGAAGATTGACCTGAGCCTCTTATCAAGAATACCAGGGAAGCCTTACAAGGATGCTGATGCACCCAAAGTGGAAAAGAAAAACGTGCCAGAGAAGCACGCGAGAGAATCCCAGAAGCAGCCGTCTGACAAAAGTTCCACAAAAGGCAAAAGGAAACATAAGCAGGTGATAATTTTGTAGCGAGAGATTTACCTGTTACTTCAGCCCCATAGTGGATTGCTACTGGTGTCAAGCGTGTAGCCCAGCAGCCCAGATCATACCTCAATGTAGTGACTCTGAGCAATTTAGGAGATGACCTTGGCTAGCTGTTTTATGCAGAACACATTGATCATCCCTGTGCTGTTATAGTAGGGACTACTGGGATTTTCTTTTTTAGCAAAGAGGGGAAGGGAGAAGGTTGCACCAGTAGGAGTGTTAGCACTGTAGCTAGAGCTTGTGGAGGTAGTGCAGCTTCTGTACCTCTGAGTAGTGCATCCTGCCCTCTCATGCCTCCGCTTGATCTGGCAGCAGCCCTTATTGCGCTGCAGCCCAGGTCAGGCAGCTGATTCAATGGAAAATTCACCTGGCCAAAAAAAAAACCTAAAAAAAAAACGGGGGGGGAGGGAGCCAGTTTTCAGCTGGATCAGCTCCTTGAACCAGTGAATCATGCAATTACATATTGCCAGGACAAAGGATGGGCCTGGGGCATGGCAGCAGCAGAAACCATAATCTCAGGGGTGCTGCTTTACTGGGAGCAGAGGGATCTCTCCATAATGCTATTTAATCTTTCCTGAAAAAGCATTTCATCTTCCATGATTTTTATTTATAGTTGAAATGCCTGGGGGCAGTAAAATAGACAGGAATCGGTGGGGGAGCTGAATAGAAGTAATACTCTTGGAGAGGGGAATGGTAAGAAGTAGTTGGTGGTGTAATTTTAAACTGCTTTTAGAAACCTGAGAACATAGTCTGTATAAAGAGCAAACCTGTAGCTGTCAGATGAACTCAGTGATCCAATGAGTTTTTATAAATTTCTGGTTTCTGTGAAGTTAGGACTGTGAAGTCCTGGTCCAGGGATTCAAAAATTGCCATGCTACTCTGGACTTCATTCTGAAAATTTCATTTTGACAGGGATTTGGCAGTGGTTGTAAGACTTTGTTGACATGTGGAAATCAAAGGTTTATATGATATCATCCAGAGAGTCATTTGACTTTCCAGAGGTAGATAATTTCAGTTAAACCAGTTTTCCTACTGAGCAACCTAAGTAAACTTGATCACTTGCTGAAATTAGTGTAATCTAGGACACTTGACATGTAACTGCCAACAGAGGTTTCTCCTGTACTGTTCCTAACTAAGATTCCTGTTTTCTCTGGGTAAGGAAATGAAGTGAGAAAGTATGAGCTTTCTTTGTAAAACAGGAATAACTCTGACCAGTACAGTGATTAATTATTTTTTGCAAGTGTTACTGTATGATTCCTAATGTTCATGGGATTGCACTCATGCTTGCAATGGCTCTGAATACACTGACTTTTATTTCTTTGACCAGTACACATTTGGAGTTACAGCATTAAAGATTTGTGCTCTTACACCTAAACCAAAAAGCTTTGGCAAGATCAATTAAATTTAGGCTTTATCTCAGCAAATAGTCTGGTTGTTAATGGTTTTGAATCCTCAGATTACTCTGATGCTTACTGGTGCATGCTAGAGAAGATGCAAGCCTGTTTGAGGCAACTAAAGAAAACCCCACCCTTTCCCCCCACCCATCCAGTTTTTAGGTTTGTGAGTGCTCGGTGTGCAGCTGCCACCACTTGATTTCTACACTTTGTTTGCTCATGTGTTTCCTTGATGATAAGGCTCAGGGTTGCAGCATTGGTGTAACAAAAATGAAACCTTTTGGGTTTGAACCTGGGTTATGTTTCCAGATGACTTCTTCTGTGAGGCCCTCTTTTCCATTTTATTCACTGTATTGATACTTCCAGTGCTTGCTGAAGACAGCTTAGAAATTTACCTTCAAGACCCTTTGACTTTAGGATTAAATTTATATAAAAGTCTAGTCTTCAAGTCTCTGAGCTTACTGTAATAGGCTGTAAGACTTTTACCTTTTCCTGACATTCACTGTGGCCTAACCTATGTTAGGCTCCACAACATAAAATCTGTCTCCTGATCTCTTAGTGAAGCCTTTAGCAGATTTTTCCAGTGTTTCATGGTGATAATATGTTTGTGCTAAAACGAACAACTTAGCTGCTACTTCTTTTATGCAGGTTGGTAATTTAGAAGCCAGACTTTGGTTTTCGTTATGTTCCAATATCAGGGTCTGGTCAAATATTTGATATGGGCTAGATGTTGTAGGGCATGTTTTTGTGGTCTGTATATATCTTATTCTGTACACTGCAAAATGCCTGCTAAATTAAGTCTCTTAATGTGGAACGTTTGCCACTCCCAGTGAAGCTGTAAATGTGGATGTTTGCCTGGATGTTTCTTGTTTGCTTTATTCAGAATGAGGATGAAAACAGAGCCAGTGAAAGCAAGAAAACAAAACTGGAAGAAAAAGCTCCATCAGGACACAAGACTTCTAGCAGTAGGGAGTGAGTATCTTGGCTATGTTTTCAACATTGAAGGCTCAAGGTGATCAAGGAGAAGATGGGTGGCTGTCTTCCCCCCTCTTTTCCTCCCCACCCCCAACAAAGTGTTTCTTCATTATTAATCACTGGGTACAATTTCATTGTTTCTTACCCTTCAGACAGATTTACTTCAGAGTTTCTGCTGGTAGTTGGTGGAAATTAATTTCCATAACCAAAAACATTGGCCAAGGACAATTGTTTTACTTAACAGAAGTAAGGTAATCCCTCATGTGAAGGGTTGGTGTATTGTGGAATATGTGTTTCCTGGTTTTTCGCAAAAAAATTATACCAAAACTTGTATAATTATGTCATGGAAAATATTTCTATATAGTGAGTAACTGCCAAATTACAAATACGTGAGAAGCTGCAGTACGTTGGATGCTAGAAACCTTTTTTGCCCATTCTGAATTAAACAGTGTCTTACTATTTGTTAGGAAACAGATATAGAATGAACGGGTGCATTTCTAGCTTGACTATGCTTTTTTACCTGTTATTTCTGATATTTGCTTGATCGTCAGTGCAGTTGTCTGAAGGACATTTAATTTAAATGAAACTATATGATTTTATAAAAATACTGTGTAGAAATAATTATTATGGGAAGCCAGGAATAGCCAACAGTAGTCCTCAGCAGCCAAGGTAAGAGTGTACTGAAAGGCTACACTGAGAAGGCTTTCCAGTTTCCTGGGTTCCAGAGAATATTTATCTGGACCATCTTTTTTCTGAGCTGTTAGGCTGACTAGTCTGCAACAGACAGGCTGGCGCTAACATTGGCATTAGTTTCTTGTGTTGTAAGTGTTTAGGGTGTTTTTTTAAGAACTGTTGTAGGGATGTGGTTTTATGGTTAGAACTTGTCTGCTGTGTTTTCAGGTCAGAACAAATAAAATGGTGAAAACGAGTTTAATCTGGCTTCGTAGAAACCTATTCACCAGATGATTATTCTCTTTCTTTTCCTCCATATCTGGTTTGCTAGGTCTAACAATAAAAAATCTTGTTTGTTTAAAAAAAATTTTTTTTTTATTATTTAAAAATTTTTTTTAAAGTGTTGTGGTGTTGGGTTTTGGGGTTTTTTTGGGTTTTGTTTTTTTAAGGAAAGAAGCACAAAACCTGAATTTGTTCATTTTGTCCAGGTCTTCAAAGCCAAGTGCTGTTAAAGAGAAGGATTTACTGCCGTCTCCTGCTGCCCCAGTCCTGCAGAAAGATTCCAAGCAAGAACACGGGTCCCGGAAGAGGACGGTCAGTCAGTCATCATCCTTAAAGTCCAGCAGCAACCTTAGCAAGGAGAGTAGTGGTGGCACTAAAAGCAGCTCATCTTCTAAACAAAAGAAGACGGAGGGGAAGGGTTCTAGCAGTGCTAAAGAAACCAAGGTAAAGGGCTTATTCTGTAAATGCCTTAAGCCTGTTTCTTTGCTTTGCAGTTTGACATGCTCAGTGTGATCTAAACAATAATTGGCAGTTCAAGTTAAAATGTAACTAGTTTTAGATATGCATTGTTTCATGTCATGGTGCTTAAGTACCTTGGGAGTCTATAAATTAGAAAACAACTTGGGAGAGATCATGGAATACTAATGCTTATTCCTCCCAAATTCTTATGTTAATCAGTGAAATGTGTTTAGTCATCTTCTGATTACTGATGATGCTTATTTATTGTTTAATTTGTTCATAAGAAATATCACTAGAAAGCTGTTTCCACAACAGTAAATGGAACAATGAGGTTACTCTTGTCTCGTCAGAGCAGATACAGATCTTGTCCTGATTTTTAAGGAGAGCAGGAGCTTGGCCCACGCTCGGTGCTAGGGTGCGGAACTATAGCTCTCATTTAATGACATTGTAGGACCGCAGAAAGATTATTTTAACTCCAGCTCGGGAATGTACAGCACTCTCTGTGGTTAGAGTGGAGAAAACATGGTTATAAAGATGGTGCAGAAAATGTTTTTTAAGAGATTTAATTTAGGAAGATACTTAGATGTGATGGAATTTAAAAATATTATAGGAAAACTGTACTCTTAGGTCACTAAATTTTAATATGCTTTTTCATCAGTATAGAAATGTGTATTACTGGACAGAAATTAGCCTGTGAGGACATCTGAGAGTATGTTGTTGAATACCTGTGATGAGCAGTTTCTGTTGTATAGCCAAATCTTGAGGGTAGTACGTTTAACTGGGGGGGATTTCACCTTTGTCTTTGCGATTCCAATGTGTGCTGCAGGTGCTGGCGCGGCTGTCTCCGCGCTCTCTGCAGCAAAGCCCCAAAGCCTCCGAGAGGCTGTGGAAGCTCCAGTAGTTTGAGGAGCTGCTAAACCTCAGTAGTTGGATTTGTAGTCTCTGAAAAGCTTAGAAGCAAAGTCTGAAAATGTTCCAGAAAGATAGTTGATTTGGGGAGGAGTAAAGCAGCAAATAGACATTAGCGATGGCAGAAAGTAACTTAGTCATCAGGGTGGAGTTCATGAACAACTGAACTGGGTGACACGCTGTATTACTTCAGATGCTAATACCGTGAGATTTTAGAAGCCTGGCAGGGTTGCGTATATCCGTGGCTGTGTAAAACACTTCCAGGTACTATAGATAGTGAATTTACCTTACAGGCTGAGGCTTTGCCCTTTCTTTATTCATCAGTATAGAAACGTCCCTAAGCCAGTTGTTAATTTGTGAGATGTTTATCATTTTATACTTCAGATATGCTTAGTCATGCCTTTCTTAAAGTAGCATATACTCTTCCTGCATTGCACTGCATGTTTTGTTATTGTTTCTACGTTACAATGGTAGATAGTATGTTGCTGTGCAAATCTGGTGCCTTGCAGCTCCAGGATCCTTCTGGTTAGCAATAATCTGATAAATGTAGGTTATGAAATACATCTGTATAGATGGCCTTTGATCATGATAAATCAAGAGAGCAGAAAACACATATGAAGCTGGGGAGTTGTTTTAAACTTTTTAGCTGCTAAAAATGGATTCGCTTAGGATTCACAGAATGTTTCTAGTGTCCAGTCTTTAGCCTGAAGTGTCATGTCGAGCTGGGACAGAGGAGCAAGGACAGTGTGTTGTGAAGACCGCTAACTTTTCTCCCTGAAGATGATGCTTATCCGTCCAATTTTTTTTTTTTTTCCACCAAGGCAAAGACATTCAGCAGAGTGTATTATTGATAGAAATGAGAAATCATAAAAATATTCATCATCTCTTTGTTAGAGTGGAAAAACAGGACTTAGAAACAGTGACATGGGAGATTCAGGGAGGGATTTCCTGGACCCGGGTGTGTCTAGAAAGCCTTGGCTGCATTACTTCCTCTAATGGGGATCTCCTGGTGCATTAGTGAGGAGCTTGATTACAGCCTCTATGTGTACCTCTGTGCTGGCATTAGGTGAAAGCCTCATGAAGCTGTGTTACTGTCTGTTGTGAATGGCAGCTAAAGCAGCTGCAAAACTGACCTTATTGCATATAAAGTGTGAAGTCATGGAGGAAATTTATACAACAAATGCTTTTCTTGAAGGCCGGAGGAGATTTAACTGTTCTTTAAATTTATTATTTGGCAACAATTTTCCTTTCAGGAAAAGATTCTGAACAATTCCTCAAACTGCCCTCCTGCATCTGCTCAGTCTACGGAAAGTTCAAAGTCAAGAAGAGCAAAACTTGTTTTTGATGATAGGTAAGAACCGCAAAAGGTGCCTTTCCCTTTGTGGGGCTGTGAATCTCGGAGTGTAGCCAGCTCCCTGCGGAGCAGAGTTGTCGTTTTGCTTCACAGAAGCTGTTAAGCCAAGCTCACACTCTGGAGAGCTGCGCTTTGTTCCTGCAGCGGTGTGCTTGTCTGACTGCTCCCTCTGCCATTTACTTGGCAGGCAGCGCAGTCCTTGAGGGGGAACTGTAGCCTGCCCTGTGCATTCCTGCCGAGCATAAAAAGCCCACGCAGTAGACTTAAATAGCTCAGGTTGTTCCGTTTTTAAGTGCTGATGGGGCCTTTTCACCTTAGCAGGACACTGCCACTACCTATCTGCCTGTTCTCTTCTCAACAGTCAGGAGATTGTGGTCATTGATAGTAAAGAGGAGCCATCGTTTTTTGAAATTCCGGATCCATAAGAGCAGGATTGGGCTTTAATCCTGTGGGGTCAGAGAAAGTATCTTGAGAAGAAAATAAAACCAGTATTTTACCGTCTTGTGCAGACTTGAGGTTTCACTTGTACCAATTCAAATCTCAGCACAACGCTTGCTCTTAAAGCATTTCTCTTTGTTGTTCTTTAAATTCACTTCACAGATAAAATTATGTTTCTACTAAACGTAAAAGTAGCTTCCTGGTTAAGAAATACTCGGAAGTGGGCAAGCGAGCTGGTTAGTGTTTTTCTCCTGATAGTTATTCCTTAAACAAAAAAAAAGAAAGCTGAGGGAATTTGATGATTAGAGTAAGCTATCAATCATTTAGGACAAAATAGTTTGTGGGGATTTTGTAATTATTCCAAGACAAAACAGGGCCAAGAAATTGAGATAAGATAAAAAAAAAAAAATCTGAATGTGTATTGAAGTATAGGAAGACATAATGAGAGCACCCTCCAAGGAACAGTCATTTTGCTTTGGAATGGTGACGTGTTATAACCTTATGGTTATGATAGATACATTTTAGGATTTCTTGGGCCTAGAACTGATTGAACTAATTTTGTAGGTATATAATCTTTTTAATATTAACTGTTGCTTTGTAATGACATCAATTTCCTGTAAGTGGACAGTTAAAAATGTTGATTTCAGATACCTTTAATTCTTAGACAAGTAAGATAGGATGGATGGGAGAATTTATTTCAAACTGTAATCAACTCATAGGTAATATGTTAATATATTGAAATGTATAATTACACTTTTATGATTACCTTCTCATCTAGTTGTGAAAGTAATTTAGCATTGATTGTCTTGGGTGGCTAAGCAAAAGCAATTAACACCTGAATGCATCTTGATTTATTTTGTATTATTATCATAGTTTTTAACCATTTCACACCCTCAGTAATGCCAGTCCTGGAGGTGCTGGATTAATTTGTTCTCAAATTTTGTAGTTTTTTCTTTCCCCTGCTCCTGTTGTCAGTCAAGCGTTTGGTTTGCTTGGCTATCAAATGCAATAAATTTAACCAAGTCATGTGTACTTCCAATTTGCTTGAAATACTGTTTTGAATTACCTGAAACTAGAGAACTAAATTTAAACTACTTTTAACAATTTTATCATACTGCAACTAATCATACTGGTTAACTGTTTTCACAACTTTTTAAACAGTTTTATCATAGTGTGTAGCTCCTGTAACTTGATTTAGACAGAAAAGATAGGAAATTTAGCAACATTAAGAACTTCAGTCAAAAAAGGAAATGCAATGTGGATGGGGCTGAGTCCATAAATTTGTGTCCTCTGTTGCAGGACTTACTCAGCTGATCATTATTTACAAGAAGCAAAGAAGTTAAAACATAATGCAGATGCATTGGTAAGTAAATCTCCAGTACTTATCCAATGTTTGCACATTGTACTGGGGTTTGTTTACTGCCTTTGCCATTTTGCTGCCCTTCTGTACTGGAGCTTTCTTGTACTTCCTCTCTGTTTTTTGTCCTTAAAAGTTTTTTTCCAATCTCCTCAGTCTGACAGGTTTGAGAAGGCTGTGTACTACCTAGATGCTGTAGTGTCGTTCATTGAGTGTGGGAATGCATTGGAGAAAAATGCTCAGGAATCCAAGTCCCCGTTCCCTATGTATTCAGAAACTGTGGAATTAATCAAGTAAGCATTGCAAAGCATATACAAAAGTCAAGTGGGTGGGAAAGAGGTCTGGAAATCGGAGCTTCTAGATTTACTAAAGTTTTGCCGCCAGCTTTTGAAAACTTTTATCGTTCTCTAATAAAACTGGATCGCTTACTAGTTCCAGTTGCTGAGACTTAAAGTGGTTTCGTGAAGGTTGAGATCCTTTCTGCTAAGGTTCTTGGAGTCTCTCTACAACGTGTAACACATGAGAAGCAAAATTACTTCAATTACTACCTAGCCAGCATTTTGCTTAGGGTCTGAGAGAGGTTCCTGAAATGGTGAAGACAGTTGAAACTAGAAATTCATAAGAAAGGTAGTGTTTTGCGATTGATAAATGATACTGTAGTCTTTATTTTGTTGTTTCCTTGATGTCTTTGTAGATACACTATGAAACTGAAGAATTACTTGGCACCGGATGCTACGGCTGCAGATAAAAGGCTAGCAGTGCTTTGGTATGTGTATTCTGAACTTACTACAATGCACTGATTAATTTCAAATGTTTTATCTACATGAAATGCTGTACTACACTGAGTTCTCAGGTGTTTCTGAACCAAATATATGAGTTTTCCACTTGGCTGTACATGAAGATTAATGCTGTGTATCTGATTACTGGAAATTGGGGCAGAGGGGATGTTGACAACAAGGGCCAAGTCCTTGAAATATTAAGGAGTAACAGCAGAAGGGATGGGAGTCCTTCCTATGTACACACCCAGTGATAAGTCAAAATTTGGACTGGCTGTAAAGAATTGTCACTAGCCTCTTAGATTAATGAAATGGCTGCAGCAGGTGTAGAGGACCAGAATCAATTGGTGTCAAGTGGAAAAGAAAGGGGAGGCCGTGGCAGAATCTCAGTATGTCCTGACACAAGCAAAAAATAAATGAACTCCTTGTCTAGGAAGTAACTTAGTGTTGTCTTCTAAGTTGAGAACTGGATTATATTAGCCAGATCACTGAAAATTATAGTTTCAGCTTAAGGCACACAGAACTATTTTTATTTCCTTGAGAATTTAAAGGTGCTTATGGATTTTTTAGTTGAGTTACAACTTGAGAGTTGGCAGAGAAAGCTTTAAAGACACAGCTGCTAGTTTTTTGAACTTCAGTCAGTTGTGATAAACTTGACTTTAACTGTAAATGTTTTGTTATTCTGTCTTTGGTCAGTCTTCGGTGCCAATCTCTACTATACCTAAGGCTTTTCAAACTGAAAAAGGAAAGTGCATTGAAATATTCTAAAACTCTGACTGAACATCTGAAGGTAATTGCATATGTATTTTATTAAAATATTAAAACCTAATCAAATTAAAGCTCTACATCACTTAAAATTCCTGAATCCAATTCTCAGACTGCTACATGTGAACTTGGAATATACCCTATTCAGAGCTGGACCTTGAAAGTATTTTAAAGTTCAGTAGTTTAAAACTGGGAAGACACAGCATGGCTGTCATAACCCTACTGGTCCTAGCATGATAAGCTCTCTATTAATAATTTGATTGAGCTTTTGTCTTCTTTAATAAATTTAGTAGGCTTCAAGGAGAATTTAAAAATGTTTTTTCTTGCTGCAGATATAACAATCTGAAACTTCACTTTCATGTTTAAGCTTAAGGGAATTCAGGATCTATGGGTGTATTACATGGGCTGCAGCTATTCAGCCTTCGCAAAAGCTGGCGCCAGAGCCAACTTCTAATTCAAAACCAAATTGGTCTTTCTGAATTTTTGTTGTTTGCAGTGGTCTGTTAGATATTTGTTTTTAATTCACCCCTCCCAGTGAATTTATCTAAATTCCTGTGGAACTGATTTAAAAGTGCTGTCAGGGAAAGGAGATTGAGAGATGTCCTTTGAATGAATTTATCTGAATCAAGATGTTGCAGATGAGAAAAACAGTTATGTTACTTCTGTAA
This sequence comes from Haliaeetus leucocephalus, assembly GCF_000737465.1. NCBI lineage: Eukaryota > Metazoa > Chordata > Aves > Accipitriformes > Accipitridae > Haliaeetus > Haliaeetus leucocephalus. The sequence goes on from NW_010973092.1 coordinate 1,816,547, forward strand.
TGTTAGTCAGGCCTTAATCCAAACTGAGATTTTCAAAGGAACACTTGGGGGTATGTAGCTAATGTCACTGGGTTTCTCTGAAACTTCCAGCTATCAATACTAAGAGGAAACAGGCTCATCACATGCCTGACTTCTCTGGTTTTTTGAGACATCTTTAATTGTTCAATGCTAGTAATAACAGATTTCTTCCTATTAATGGGCTGAAGAAACCAAAACGTTCTCGTAAGAGGCAATGGGATATAATGATTAGAACAGAGGACTATTCCAATCATATATATATATTTAGTGGCCTTCTTTGTGTTACTAAAATAATCCCTTAATTCGTGACTTAATCATCAGTAAAAAAGGATATTTTCCCAAATTTGAATTTACTTTGATATTATTCAGAATGTTGGTTATTGCTTAAAAGAAAAACTACAAAAATTAATTTGGTCAAAAATAACCAATTAAATAACCAGATGAAGTATAACTAGTTAAAGTATGAACATAAATCATGTGACAAATTTATTTTTCCTCAAACAGAATTCCTATAATAATTCTCAAGCACCATCACCTGGTATGGGAAGGTAAGTAGTAAAAGCTGTTACCTGTATTTCTCAACTTCTAACTAGTTTTCTACATAAACTGTGTGCCTGGGGTGCTCAAAGAGTAGCTTTTCACTCTTTAAAGTGTTGGGGTGGTTGTTCTAAGGGTGTAGATTTTGATTCAGACGTTTGCATAATTATTCTCATAAAAGGTTTGGAAGACTGCTGCTTGTGATAGTGCTCTGCAGAGAGTTTGTCAAGCAACTCCTTGTTGCAAAAAAAAAAAAAAAAAAAAGGGTCAGTGTGTCACTAACACACAAGTCGCCTATCTCAGTGAGTTTTGTTGTTTTATTTAATGCTTTTCCCCTCAAAACAATAGCTTTATTAGTGCTGCAAGCCCAGAAGGTTACAAGTACTTCAGGATTGTCTGTTCCATAGTATAGCAATTTACTTCTATTCTTTAAAACTTAACAATAGACCTTTGATAGATTACTCTGTGAGTTTTAGGAGGGCATTTCAGATGTGCATCGTGTTATCTGAAAGTGTAATATTACGGCAGTATAGTTACCATGTAGTTGAAATGTTTTAATTATTATTCTTTAAGGTTCAATTTATTTAAACAATGAATTTAAGATTTTATTGAGTTAAAAGATGATGAGGTTTGGTGGTTAAGTTTTGGCCGTGAAGCTAAAATGTTAAGAACTGGAGGATGCTCAGCAGTTGTTACCAGCTTGTGCATTTCATTTGTTGAAGGGCAAATCCTGACTTCTTGATGTGTAAAGTGGGAGTGCTTTAGCACCTCGCACCCTGAGGTGTGGGAAGAGAGGTCTTAGAGGGCATCTTACAGCATGATGTGCCTGAAGTACATATATGTATGCATTTTACAGTTTAATATTTTTCTTTGGATAAGCAGCAAGCCTGTCGGTATGCCGTCTCCAGTCTCTCCAAAGCTGTCTCCAGGGAATTCAGGAAATTACTCTTCCGGGGCAGCCAACCCTTCAGGGAGCGGGTCTTCGGTGACGATTCCCCAGAGGATCCATCAGATGGCAGCCAGCTACGTCCAAGTTACGTCCAACTTCCTCTATGCCACTGAAATTTGGGACCAAGCCGAACAGCTGTCTAAAGAACAGAAAGGTAAGGGCTGGCACAGGTGGATTATAACATCGGATGTACCAGAGTGTGCTGAAACACTTACAGGCTTTGACTTTTGGAGTTGCAGTTAATGGTGCGCAGGATGCTTAACCAGGTCCTCTGCAAAAGTAAGGTGGAAAGTTACACCTTCGATTACAGTGATACCCAAGCTGGTTGTCTTGGTTGTCAAGGTATTGTTGGAGATGTAATGTTTCCTACCAGCTATGTGTTTAAAAAAAAAAAATATTTGTTGCATTTCCTGTAAAATGTTTGGTGTAGGAAGAGGAACTTGGTACATTTCCGTTTCTGAAATACCTAAGTGAAATACACATTTGAGGGGGGAGGCCAAGGAAGTTTTACAATAGTTTAACCATACTCTAATTATTCTTATCAGCCAGTCTTCTGCAAAAGAGTAAAGAAATTGATTAGAAAGGACCTTTTTCCTTTATTTTTATTCTTCCGTCATTCAGCCATCTCTCATGACTCCTCTCTATCTTAATCTAAAAGATCCATGCTGAAAGGATGGGAGGGTTGGGTGTAATATTTCCCATTTAAAAATACGTGCATAGTTTAACTTGTGTTTCTGTTGTTTTAGAGTTCTTTGCTGAACTGGATAAAGTTATGGGCCCTCTGATTTTTAATTCAAGCATCATGACAGACCTAGTGCGTTACACCCGTCAGGGATTACATTGGTTGCGCCTGGATGCCAAGTGATATTTTGAACTGAAGGAATGGAAAATCGAACACATTTTTCTCGCTGCCTCTGATTTATCTCCACAACACTGTGTCATGTCAATAAGGAAGACTGCCATAACACATTGCTTAGTTGACACTAAGAGCAAGGAATGCTTTCACATGTCTCCCATCCTCATTTGTGTTTTGTGTTTTAACCCCAAATCATCTGGTTAATGGACTTCTTCAGTATTCCCATTTTAAGTTATTTAAATATTTTAAAATTTGCTACATTATAAAGGTGTAGTTTTGCTGATCTGTCCTGGATAGATCATTGGAATTCCAGTCATAATACATAAATAGTCAGTTTAAATCCTATTTATTTTAATTTTTTAATTTTAATTTTGAAAAGCCCAGTTTTGGGCAGTTTTAGCTATTTCTTCCCTAAATTTACCCTTTCGAGTACTTAGGAGAAATTAAACATAGACACTTTATTTAAGTACTTTGTGAGCTTTGTTACTCTGTAATGTCTTGTGGTGGTAGAGCCTGTAAAAGGAACTAGGATTGATAGGTTCTAACGTGTAGGGACACCATACTTTTCATGCCTAATGCCTATGAGTCAACTAATAAATGACAACTACAGATTTATTATTGCAGAATTTGTACTAAATAGAAAAGTTCCAGATATTCTTCTACGTATTAAGATACTTCATTTAAATGAATTATAAAGAAATTTATATGGAAAAGTATTTAGCTGGATCTGACTTGGATTGTTTACAAGGCAGTTTCAAAACATCAATTAACACTATAACAATCACAAAACATTACAGTAATTTGCATTTAATGTAATATTGAAGTAATGGTGTAGGAATGAACTTCAGTCTGATAGGTGCGATGCATACAGGAAGGGTTTCTGAAAAGGACAATCTTGTGCTTTTTTGCATCTCTTCATTTAAAATACGTTTTGTTTCTGTGCTTGTCATTTTTTGATACTTAGAAAATCAGTGAACTTTGTGGTTAAAAAACCAACAATAGTTAAATTCCTACCAGAACTGTCATTTGCATCTTTTCCATTGACTGAGAAACCAGTAATCTTAAGTAGAAATCGAGGTCCATTTTTTTTCCTTTTAGGGTCTGATAGGTAATGGACACTACAGGATGACAGTGCAACAGCCATCGTGGGGTGGGAGCACACCTGCTATTACAGGGAAATTGACTGTTTTGATGCAGAATGGATTTAAAACTTGTATTTACCCAGTGTTAATGAAGGTCCCATTAATGTTTGATGGAGCATAGTATTCACTTGCAAGGGAGCGACTTGGTGCAACAGAAGTGGTTCGTGGAGTTGCAATTGACTGCTCTCAAAAAGTGTAAACCAAAGTACCTTTCCATGTAAGGTGCTTGTCTGAGTAAAAGGTTTAAAATGCTACTGCTTTCAGTATTGCTTAGTGCCCCTAACATGTCTGGTGTGCCTTATGCCTTACTTTTAGATGAAGATTTTATGAACTGTTTACAAGATGTTTTACAGCAGGACCAGGTATACTGTATGCAGTGGTCTTCTGCAGTACTTTGGTAAAATTCCATTTCCTTTTTAAAAGTACTAGTGTCCGTCACACAAACTGACTTCTCATTGCGGTGGTCTCCTTTTGAAGAGTCAAACTCTGAATCCTTTGGAGTGAGGTTGTGGAATGCTGCTTTGTTTTCTCTCCCACTTAACCCTTTATTCTGTACCAGATATGAACGTGCATGTTCAGGAAAATTATTGCACTAAATTTTTTGTGTAGTTGTAGTTAAGTGCCAAAATCACGGCAACCTCAAGAGAAGGAATAGAATTCTACGCTACTTAGTACTGCAGTATGTCCTATGGGCTTTAAGAGTTTAGAAGTTTTGCAAATTAGTAACCTACTAAAAGGTAGCTGCATATTCGTAGAGCTTCCTTTGCGTTCCAGCGTGTTTTGTACTTCCAGAAAAGCTTTGCTACGTACGAATTGATACATGGTTAACAGACCTGTGACTTTTCCATGATAGCTGAATTTACTCTTCAGGTCTGTTGGAGCATCCTTTTTATTGAATCACTGTGCAAAGGTCACGTTTCTGTTAGTGTTTGCTGTTCGAGACAGAACTCTGTACCCTCAAACTCCGCATCTTGGTTAATGGGACACTGTCAACTATTTTTCCTTTAATACTCTAAAGTGCCTAGCACACTTTTGACGCTATATAAAAAATACCTTCGTAGAAGTTGCATTCATAGTTTATTTTTTGTGTAGTGCTGCACTAGCCAGCATGGCTGTTTTTTGGCTTGCTCCTTTGTGCACAGTTACCATTACTGTTAGCAGGAATGGTCTCATCTCTGGGAATTTTTTTTCCTTAACTAGAGTCCCACAAATACCTTTTGGTGTCACGCTAAATTGGTCTCTTAAAAATGTATCGCTTATCACTAGATCAGTGGATCTTAAAAAATTGTCTTCAAATGACCAGAAGACTTTTTACATCGTGTCAAAATGTGGACCTGAACTGGTTGAAAGTGTCCCACCTAAACAGTATACTTCGTAGTCAAATATCCTCTAGAGTGCTGTCCCAGGTCTTCTGTCTGTACGGGAGATACGCAGTGGTCTTGTTAATTGACAAGAAATGCCTTATGCATCTGTGGCTATTTCAAACAGATAAATTTAAACTTCGCAATTCCAAAAGCATATCTTAATTTGAGATTTACCATTGTTTCCAAGAGTTATGTACTTTGTCAGATTTCATAGCTTAAAAAAAAAAATGCAAGTACGTAATAGGCTTCCATCCCTCTGTCAAAATGCAGGCGAACGGTCTAAACCTGTCCTTTCGTACCTCTACACAACAGCAGTGGAAATGCACGCCACTTCAGTACTATTGCACGTCACACTAGTGACTAACGACGAGGGAATCCCTAACTCCTGGCTTCCTAAATGATTCCCCAGATGATCATATATTAAATACGTATCAATGCTGTAATTTTAATTCCCTCACTGAACGCGGTCCCAGTTGGTGAATCTTAAAAATGGCTTAATCAGACTAGGCTTGCTCAGATATCAATACTATTTGAATTTGCTGTCAAACTTGCAGGTTCCTAGGTGATAAGGTGCAACCATTTGTAATTATAAACAAATCTTCAGGACACCAGAGTAAAACAGCCCGAGACTTTTATTTTGATTTGAAATTATTAGCCATAAAGCAGAGCATATGGATGGCTCTCCTTGGCTTTTGATGGCAGTATGCAATTTGTATTGTATGTGTCTTTTAATATATATGTATATATATATGAACTCAGTCTGTCCAAAGTATATGTTATACTTGTTTTTAGATTATGGTGCAACTGACTATATTGATATATTATTTATTGAGTGCTGAATCACCATCTTATTGGTGATAAATATTGCATATTATACAGGAGTGCAATGTATATTCCTTTAGATTGCTGAGGCTTGATTGCTGTGATAACAAAAAAATGCCCTGAAATGTATTTATGAATGGCCCCAACATACAGAGAGTCAGTACTTTATGGAAATAATGTAGCACTTGCCTGGGGCAAGTAAAATAAAGCCGTAGGCAGATAATTATGTCGTTTGCCAAAATGGCAAACTACTGGAAAGAGAGACTACCTTTGCTGTATTTAATATTTCATTTACCCAACAGATATTTGCTGTCACTGCAGTGTTTATATTAAGGCAGATACAAAAGGGCCTGAGCAAGTCAAGTTTGAATTACCCATTGGGGAGTAAACAGCTTCCAAATTCTTAGATTTCTGACAAATACTTTGGTCGGGGTTTAAATTACTCCCATCTGATGAATCAGTGTTACGGAAAACCCTGAGTTTCCAGGCAACAAAGTTAATGCTAGACATCTTTAAGTATAAAGAGTAGCCAAAGCTTTTGCTAGCCAACTCAGACAAATCCAGACCTATTCCAGGAGACAAATTTCCTAAGTGGGAAAGTTACGTAAACTCAAACAATCAGGGAACCGTGATGTATGTCCAACTCCATTACTTTTCGAGGAATTGGTCTCTGCTGCCATGATGCCATGTGAAAACAGCAGTGTTGGGGCGGGGAGAGGCAGGGAGGGAAGGGTCAGCTGTACAGTCAATAAATTCTTCTCCCAGTATGCGTGTGGCAGAGCAGCAGCTCTGGTCTGTGCGCGGTCAGCCTTTCGGACAGCGTTGGCTCTCTGCTCTCTGCCAATACTCAGCTGAGTTTCGGTCGAATACGCTATACGGAGCAATTTGAAATGCTGTGGCACAGCATAGAGTTTATGTAGGCTATCTTCATGTAAACGCTTCACCTGTTTTAATTTCATCTGGAAGCTTAATGGAAGTGTATCCATTCCTGGTGTAACTCTCCACACGTGCTAACAGAGCTGATACCGGCAAATTGGAGTGCAGTGTTCCCTGTCTTCAGTTTTTATATGCAGCCCTAATCGTTGATGTAGTTGGGTGCACAGTACTTCTGCAGCGTTTGTTTTTGGCTGCATTGGCATTATACATCTGAAAACTCAACTCTAAGGACCAGGCATGACTTTTGCAAGCACAGTTCCTGACATTTGTATCTGGTCCCCCTTTTAAATTGTTTTAAGAAATTTTGTATATGGAGGATAAAGTGCTTATATATTTATTAAAAATCCTTTATCTTATTTGAAATTATTATTTGGTGAAGAAGGGTTTTTCTTTTGGGGGAGGGCTCGTGGGTGGGGGAAGGTAACTTTTAACCTGTCACTTATAAATGAAGCCCTTATTAATCATACAGAAAGGTACTGTTAGTAACTATAATGGGATGTCTCTGTTTTATGCTTTGTACATGACAAGTCCATGTGTTACATTTTGTTTCTATCAAAATATTTAGGCATCTGTCTTCAACCAAAACCTAAAAAAAAAAAACAAACTGTGATTTTATTTGTTGCAATACATTTGAAATTTCAAAGGGTACTTTGGGGCTCAAAATTAGGATTTCTAAGTCAGTATGTGCATTTCACGTAATAAAGCTGTTAATGGTGAGCAAAGTATTATATACTAACTAGATTTTTTCCACATCTGTATAGTATATTCTATGTATTTTGTGGTATTGAGATTATAGAAAGTTTAGTGTCTGAAACATGCGTTTAATGTGTATTTTTAAACAAATTTATGGCAATTAAAATATTTGGAGAAAAGGGTATCACATTTCAATTTGTAAAGATCTTTTTAACTACTGTGTCATTAAAATGCTTTGTACAATGCAAAACTGTAACTGGAGAAACTAAGTTTAATAAATATCAAATAGATTTTCTGTATTAAACTTCAAAAACACTGTGCTCGTATCTGTTGCATGGGCTTTCTCCTCCCTGGTATTGCATTTTTAAGCAGAGTTTTCTGTTTTGATCCTAGTGCTCTATGCATAACAAAAGGAAAATTGCATTCAGTATTTGTGTCCCAGACTTGTTGATATTTGTCTAATCAAAAGTGGCTTTGTTTCTTTCGGCCCTCCGAGTTAACACACAGCAGGTCAAAATTGGGTTTTGATCAATTTATTTTAAAATAGTAGATACTTCAGTGGCAGAAGTCAGTCTAGGACATTTATTTAAGTAAATTTGATTAGAAGTAATTAAAAGTAAATACTTTTCCTTCCAGTTATCACTGGATATATTTGGGATACTGAAAATGCTATCAGTATTATCGGTTTGTTTGCTCCCTCTTTCTAACAGGCCTTTATCTGAAGTACTGGTAAGAGTTCAGCTGTTGAGACTGAAATGAGATGGAAGCATGATCTACTTTATGCACTTCCCAGGTTGAAGGATAAATGTCTAAAGTCCAGTTTGAAATAAGCACTCCGAAATGCCAGCTGTGCACTCATCATACACTTTGCTCACAGGATACAAGGAAAACCAAGGTATTGAGCAAAAACCAAGGTGGTTTGCTGAATATAAATTTTTAATTCACACCTTTAAAAAAAAAAAAAAAAAGAACCATTACAAAAAACCAAAACGAACACGAGATGCAGAGTCCTTTTACTGAGCTTGGCCAGAGAGTCATCCTGAAGCGTGTGCTGCAGAGGTACAGCCTTGGTTAGGAAATGCTCTCAAGTTGTTTAAAGTCCTTTTTTATCAGTTCATATGACAGAAATGTTAAATATACTTATTGCTTGATTCACTGTCCTAGCTTTTGAACAGTCAATAAATATTTCACAAGTAGAGCGGAGCATTGTTAGCAGTAACAGTGATGGGCGTTCTTCATCGTGACAGGTCACTCTGAGGCTGTTCTGAGGAAACAGCGGTTCTTCCTGGAAAACAAAACATCATCAGGCACTGACGGCTCGGACTGCCAGCTGCGTAGGGCTCAGACATACATCCTCAGATACATCCTTAGCAGCGTTCCTCTTACCCAGCTGTACAGCAGTGCTTGTATTCAGCTCATGTAGCCATGCACATTGTATTCACCTTCTTATTCAGTTCACCTCGATTCATTTTGTGTTCTTTGCTTTACATAATAACTACAAAATGCATGTTAGCCAGGGCTGTGTGGTCTGGCTGCAGTGTAGAAATTACACACAAATGAAATCCCTTTCTGTCTATATCTTCCTGTAGCTGCTGTTAGAGTTCACCTGTGTTAATCAGTAGAACCAAATGATGCATTTCAAATGCATGCAAAATAGCAGGCCGACTACCAGGTCCTATTATATTTACGTAGAGTAGAGAGTGGATATATTCTACCCTGTCTCTGCTTTCTGGTATGTGTACAGTAGGTGCCACACAAAATCAGCTTTCAGTCACTAAGTAGTTATTTTAACTAATCAGTTTAATTGTATGTAGTTGGACAATTTGTTTATGTCTAGTGTTCATGAGAACTAAATGGTTTTTGATATTTTAGTTGTCTTTTAAACTATGAGCTTAAGTAGTCACCTTAAATTGATTAATTTAGGGTAAGACACTGCTTTTAAATAATATGCGCTTTAAAGTGAACAGTATTGGCTTTAAGAAGGATTGATTTTAAGGTGTCTAAGTGATTATCTAAAAGCTGTCTAGAATCCTATGTTCTTTTTTGAAAAGACAGGTTATTTGGGGTTGCGATGAAAGGTCTAAGGCTTGTAATCAAGGGCACTTGGACTCTGCTCTGTTTGCATTGCTTACAAAAGATGTCTAAGTCTATTGCCCCATCCGTATTCCTGGTATCTTTTTTTTTTATGCACAGAATTAATTCCATATCTCGTTTGGGTGAGAATAAGTGGGAACTTCCTTTACATCATATAATATTAAGAGTCGCTGAGCCTGAACATTGATCAGGATTAGTTACCTGCACAGCATTGTAATGCATTCACTATTATCCCTGCACGAGGCTCCAATGGGTCTTAGTGAGACTCCTCTCCAGAAAGGTGTCATCCGCCTCTGTCTTGTTAGCTGGGGCTGTTGTTGGTGCAAGGAAGCGCAGTGTGCCTGAAACAGTTGTAGCACGACTGTCAGAACATGCAGCAGCTGTAAGCGGTTGGTCATTCTGATGCTGAGGTCAATAGTCTTAAAATTAAGTGAAGAACTTGAAATCTTTCTCGTTTTGAGATCATAGCATGCTCTGTTAAAGTATAATTGCTTGTATCCTAACCCCAAAGAAGTAAGAACTATAAAAATTAACTGTTTTTCAGTTGTCTTGGGAGGGGAGGCAGAATTACTTGCCAAGTCATGTCTTGGAGTAACCCCGTATTCACTAGGCTGTTACTCTACTTTTTTATGATGTTGAACCCTCTAAAAGAGCTCTGCTGTCACCTCCAACTCCTGCCCATTGCTCTTATTCACATAGATCATAACAGTTTTTATTAACTACCAGACCATTTCAATTAGCACTTTAAATAGTTATCTCTGTTTACCTGGCTGAGCAGCAGTGAGCAGAGCAGAAAGACTGCCATCACCTTCCAACAGTGCATCTTCACAGTACGAGCTGTCACACTGACTGTAGGACCAGCCTTGGGGGGAGGAGGTAGGAAGAGCCCCAAATAGAACTTCCCAAGCTTCAGCTAGATTTTTATAGACTTCATTCTCTTATCATTTCATCAGCTGTCAGTCATCACAGGAACAAAGTTCGTTTCGGAGCAAGAGGGAATTACTAAGTTAGCATCTGCTGAAGTGATCTGGTTCAAGGCCTGTCTGGCTGGCTAATGATTGACTCTCCTTCCACTTGTACTTTGTCTGGTCAGCTTACCGGTTGCACCAACTCTTCCTTTTTTTTAAAACCTACCTAACGTGTTACCAGAACTCCATGGTGTATTTGCAAGCAAAAGGGTGGCTGGCCCAAAGTATTATGGTAAAGATCAAAAGCCACAACCTTATTTAACTTCTGTGACATTCACAGGGTGTTCAGCTTTGAGTTTGTGAGCTGGGGGTAAGTATTGTCTTACCAAGCTTATTTGGAGCAGAGAATCGTGCTTTTGATTCTGCTTCTCACTCTTGGTACATGAAAGAATCATGAGGAAGTTACTTAACCTTCCTTTCCACGCACACAGTACTCAAAAAGCAGATGTAAGACTTTTCAGATGGGTTTTGGAATGTAAAAAGTTATTTTATGCATGATAAATAATAGACCTCTTTTTCCAGGGACCCTAATGTATAGTTAAAGACAATAATCTCTAGATAGCAAATCCCAAAAGTTGAAGAGACTGCTGCAAGGGTTTTCTGGAGCTGAGTTGCTCCATGTGGCAAGACTATGGTTTCTTTAGATGAGCCATCTCTGCTACAGTCTGCCTCTGTACCTTACAGCGCACTCACAATGGTGCAGACGACTCCCATTGATGTGGATGGGCAGTTTGTAATCAAGACGAATCTTAATTTTTCCATTGTGAAATGAGATTGCAACAGCCTAGAGAAAAGAATGTTTAAGAAGAGCTATTACCTCTCATCTTCTCTATAATCCTCTGTTTACGAACATTGGGACAAGTGGGAGAAGTGTATGTCTAAGATTACCAGTCTGTAAATGGACCTTGCTGGTACTCGCTGCTCCTCCTCATCTGTGAGATCTTGTGCATCTGGCTCCCACATCTGTCCCATGTACACCATCTCTGTCAGGTACAAGATTTTTGATGATTGCAGAGTCAAATAAAGAGAATACTTGACATGAATAAATTGGTATGTGTAGGTTTTGGAGCACACTATGTTTTAAGTCACTTCAAGTAGAAAGATGCTGTATAAAACAATTAAGTATGTTTTAGCTAAATTGTAAACACAAATCTGGATGTAATGGCTTACCGTGTTCTGTGATTGTTTAATAAGGAGGCAGAAGTGCCAGCGTGGAAGGCAAGTTACTCAGATTAAGATAATGCCATGTTGTCAGGTTCCTGTCTACATATGATTACCCCTTAGCCCACACTTCACTGGGATTAAACAAAAACCCTTCCTAGTGTATTGGTGTACAACCACTACTGGAAAATTTGTTCCTTTCCTAGGGTTCTTTGTACACTCTTTCCTCTGCCCTGTTCGTCTTGCTTCCCTGGGAGGAGGAATCGAAACCCTTCATTATTTCACCTTCCTGTGTCTTATGTAGGGAAGGAAAGGGGACAGTAAATGATGGCACATCAAATAGCTGGACTTAGAAGTTTCTTTTACATTTGGCTGTGAATTTCTCAATTGTTTTTCCCATGAAGTCCTTTCTTTACATGCACCAGAGTTCTAATTTCTGCTATTTCCACTAGGCACTAGTATAGAACAGAGAAAGGAAAACAAGAGGCGGCAGCAGTAGTCTTGACTTCATCTGTGGAGCACAGGATTTGAAATGACAGCTCTTTCAACTCTGACAGCAGTGCCCTCTGTAAGTCACGGTTTCTCGGCTAGGTTAAGACTAGTACTTTGTGACGATATGTCAAAATTGCTGTGTGTCCTGGGTTACTAACAGCGTCAGCATATCCCTTTCAGGCAGCAATCTATTTACTCTGTGCAGGAAACTGGGGAAGAAAGAAAAAAATTGAACCGATTGTTTCCACATACGCAAGTCCAGCATGCCAGTAAAAAGCCACAGCAAAGAGGCAGGTTAGAACAATGCAACATAACAAAAAAAGACACGAAATGTTGCTCTGTTGCCACTTCCAATGTTTAGGAAAGGGAGAACTGAAAAATGACTGACAAAATTTCAAGCACCTTGTTCAGATTCTGAAATACCCACCGGCCGAACTCCCAAATGCCAGCAGGAGCTGTATCCCTGCTGGTAGCAGTCTCTGCATCCAGCTCCCTGCCCGGCGGTCTGGGTGAGCGCAGGGGCATGGGAGCCGGAGGGCGGCTCGGCAGGGCTTGGTGGAGCAAAGGGTGAGGAGGCCCAGCCTGCCTCCTGACTCACTGCTGACATTGCAGCGGGGCTGAGCCGCTGCCCGAGCAGTCGCTGGGCTGCGGTGCCTTGGGTAACGGGTCACCGGCTGAGGTGAAGGTGCCACGTTGTTTACAGTAGTCTAGCAGCTGGTTCAGAGGCAGTTCAGCTGCCTGAATGGGGGCAGGGACCTTGTGAGAGAGACCGAGATGAGCTGCTCACCTTCAGCAGAGTAGGCGAGATGAAATGCATTGAAAAACTAGCATTTGCTGAAGCTACGAACATAAAAGTTCACACATGCTATCATTTAGGCTACCCTTCAGCTGCTGTGGGCTGCTTGAGATGTCTTTGCCAGCTCTCACAATCGTAGTAGCCAGTTTGTTGTTCCCTGCTTGCTTAAGCTGCCTAGAAAATACCAACAAACTGAAATGCAGAGTTAAATTTAAGCACAGAGTATTTTTGGCACAACTTGCAGCACTGGGTGACTTGTATTACTCCTGTTTATGCTGACCTCGGACTGCTTGGAGTAAACACAAGAGCAGTAGGAACAGCCCTAAGATGGAGCTTAGTCTTATGTGCTTTTTAAACATTATGTTAAGAGCCCCAAAAGAATAAGGCATTCAGCTATAAAAATTGCATGCCCCCCAAGAGACTGAGCATCTTTATCTTCCAGACAGCCCAGCTTTGAGCACACCAAGTCCCTAACGCAGGGAAATGACGCTCATGGCCTGTGGATAAGATAAACTCTCAGGACCGGCTACAAGAATAGCATGACAGGGAGATAAACGTGTTGCTTTGCATGGTGCATGAGCTTGAGACAGTCAGCTCAAGACTGAAAGGAAAAAGAGGGATGAAGGAAGAGCCAGATGTTCTGGACTTTCAACAGTGAAGCTTTTTTATATGCTCAGAGCCACAGGGTGAATTTCTTTGTCACATACTCAAGTAACTTTACTACTACCATTTGATTTTAAATCATCTTCAGGTATTAAATAGTCTTGTTTCTCCCGGTGGTTTCCAAGAAGCAGCTTCTAATCCAGCCTGTTAACACTAATCAGATATCAGAATTGCAGTTAATCATCTGATTAACGTTAATAAATACAGTAACTAGGTAATTAGTATCACAGAATCATAGAACAGCCCAGGTTAGAAGGGACCTCAAAAGATCATCTGGTCCAGCCATTCGTGGGAAGGGAGCCCAGATGAGGTTATCTGCCACCTGAAAACCTGTGGCAACAGGGGCTCCACCATGTCTCTGAGGAGGTTGTTCCAGCGATCAATTGTTCTCACAGTAAAAAATTGCTTTCTTGCATCGAGATGAAACCTCTCCCAGTGCAGCTTGTCCCCGTTGCCCCTTGTCCTCTGCACAGGGCAACTTGGGGAGAGCGAGCCTCTGCACAGAGGGTCAAAGTCCACGTTCGATCCGAGCTGTCAGCCAGCTCATGCAGTTTTTGTCAATATCAAATCAGGTGGCCTATTTGTTTTTCACATATATCAAGGTTAAAGGAAAAAGCAGTGGCCAGTGATGGAAAGATAAAGAGAGCAATGAGCTGTTATTTTGGATCATCTCCAGCTGAAGGCAGCCTTTGCTACACTAGTTATACTGAGAAATGTTTCACAGAAACAGGAGTCAAAAAAGGCTGGAAATGCTGTCATATAAAAGAGTTTGAGTGCACAGAACTTTAGCCTGATCATCTCCCTTTACAGCGTGAGCCAGACAGAGATGTGATGCTACTCACCTTAAACATCTCAAGACACAGATTTCACACAAAGGCATGGGGCAAAGTTAAAGTTTATTAGACTCATCTCCCTCTCAATACCCCTCTAGTCACGCAAGCAAGCTTAGCAACACGGAGTTGATAATACAGCGAGGTAACAGTCTCCTTATTAACTCAGTTACTGGTCATTTTCATAGTCAGCAGGGTTCTTCCTCTTCAGTCTCTCAAACTCTTGCATTCCCCAGGAGTACAGGAGATAGGCTCCCACAAAGGCTGGAAAGCAAAGGGGACACTCACAAGTCACGCTGCAATAAGCACAGCACAGAACCACCGCGCTCCCGTGACAAAACAGCCTCACGCAAAGCCGCCGCTACACGGACGCCTCCCCCGTCCCCAAAATAATGCCGAGAAGGTAAAAAAAGAAAAAAAGGGGGCCTCGATCCCTCAAAGACCTCTCCCTGAGCCATCTCCCACCGTACTCACGGGGCACCACCTTGAAGACCTGGGAGCTGAAACGCCGCCAGATGTTGGGCAGCCCGTGGGAGAAGACGTTGGGGAAGGCGCGCTGCTCGAAGGGCGAGAGGCTGTAGGTGATGACATGGCGAACCCGCGCCAGGTTCCCGAAGTGAAGGCCCATGGTGTCACCTTCTTCACCCTGGCTGCCGCCGCGCCGCTTCCGCTTCCGGGGGAGCGGGCGGTGGCAGTTCCCTCAGTCTCTCCCCTCACCCCCTCAGCGAGGTTTATGGCCGCCGGCCGCTGTCCCTATAAAATCACAGTTTATATATCACAACCGTAAGAATTTAATCCTGCTGAAATTTCCTCTGAGCCCGGGGGGTGTGGGGGGGATTTTCAACGGCGAGTCGGTACCGCGTTAAGGGGGACACCCGCCCCAGGGGAGCGCTTCAAAATCCAAAGACGAGCTGGTCGTCAGAGAAGAGGCCGCCTTTTTGTGGTTTCCTACGTCAACAGCAAGAGGTCTTGAATATTACTATTATTAGAATAATTATCCCTGCAGACTAAAAATGGTGTAGCAGCATAAACCCGCCCTGGAGAATGCGGTCGCAACCTTTAATCCGGTAACGTATTCCCGAAGCTGCGTGTAGCTGACCCCAAAACGCAGTTTCTTTAGCTTGACTTAGGCATTTTGTCTTAAATAGGCTTTTCCATTTGTGTCACAGAAAGAATTAATTTTACTTTCCTCCTTGGCAGCTCGGTGAAGCTGAATTCCTGCTGTTTGAAAGGCATTAGCAGGGGCGATGCTGTATTAGGCAATTTGAATTAACCCAATCAAATGCAGCGTCGACTGTGGGCTGGGATTTTTTTGTTTGTTTGACATCAAGATATCTGCCTTGAGCTTTTGGTATTTATTTCAAACGAACCTTCAATTAGAGCCAAAGTGAGTGCTATTTTTAGTTCAACAGTTCCAGGCTAATGCAGTCTTCAGTTAGGAACTTCATTTTGATAGAAGCTATTTGACTGTTAGCCAGATCGTATTGCACCTCCACAGAGTGCTTCAGATCTGGAGAAGCATCACACCGACATCGACTAGTTCACAGGGATGAGGTAGACCTTTGTCAGGGTAACATAAAACCAGACACAGTCCTCTCCAGTTCAATCCTTCCCCCACCTGGCTGAATTCCCAGCCCCAGGCCAAGCCCTGTAGAATTCCACAGGTCATGATCTAAGGTTAGGGTCTGGTTAGGTAGCTTATTGTGGAAAGTTAAGGCACTTACGTATCAATGCATTAGCAAATCATCATTTTAAAGGCTATTCTTAATGAGCTTTGAGAAGACAGTGCTGCTCCACAGACTTCTATTCAAAAAAAACCAAAACTAAAATCCCACCAAAGCTGGAGTTTTGTGTGTGAGCCCCATCTAAAGACCTCTTAGCTTGGGTCCCCAGCCCAAAACCAGCATTTTTGACAAAGTTCTTAAAACTAGAAAAGTCTAAGAGAAAATAAATCAATTGTATTAAAAATCTTTTGAAAGCATATAGAATTAAGACACTATAATTTTATTGTGAGAGGAAACAAGGCTATAGCCCCACCTTTTCAGACTACTAAACCAGTTCAACAGCATTTAAATCAATTAATTTAATAGGCTTCTAAAAGCCTTGCCCCCCCCCTTAAACTGACAGCATTGCACATTTCTTTGCAATTCAGAAGCAAGTGGCAGTGTGGTTCCACATGTAGCTATCCTGTGCCCTCACCCCATGAACAGCTTATGGTTTGTTCTTGAACTAGATCAAGTCTTTCTGTTTTTAACAACTCACCAGTAAGCTGGTGCTGGTTCTTACTCAAATAGCTCAGTGATTTAAATTTTCACAAGTTACCACACAGCTGTCCTTAAATTCTTACCGCCCATTGTTGAGAAAACCCAAAGAGTGCAACAGAAGAAAAGCAAGAAACAACCTTGTAACTTTTTACAGAACAGTGAGAAGAGTTGACTTCTTGCTTGGGGAAACTGGAAACATAGTAGGGAAAAAGAATGAAAAACTGAGAAAGTAATTTTAACATTAAAGACTTTCTTCCTAGACACTTGCTGCAGATGTCACACAAGATCTCTTTATATAGAGGAAGACTAGCAGGCACTGGGTGTAAGTGGTGTGCATGATAGACATTTATTTCTTTTTTTAAATCTATAACAAAACCTCTTAAAATAGACATCTGGTAGTCAAAACCTTTTCCACATTTTAAATGCAAAATTATTCCAATAAAAAGATATTATTTACATTTAATTTCACATTCTAGAAAGGCTGAGTGGCTACAAAAATAAGTGCTATGATGTAAACACCTTCTGCTAACTCCATGCTAAATCCTAACCGTTTTTACAGAGCTATTAGAATTACACAAATACTATTCATTTGTTTATAGCTACAGATACTTTGAGGACGCAGAAATATCCAAACCCAGATTAAAATCGATTAGGGTTCACCCACTACCGACAAGTGCACTTGGTAGCTATCATATCTTCGTACTCTTTGTAGACTATGGAGCCATCGGGCTCTATGGTTAAGACACTCAGTGGGCTGTATTCAGCAGGAACACAGGAGGGCTTTGGAACAGAGGAGTCCAGTTTCTCATATATTATGTTCTGTACCATTGTGTGTACCGGAGAGCCGTAACGATGCCCGACAACCCTTGGGCAGTCACCTTTACAATACTGAGGGCTGTACCTGTGTGGTGCTATTATCCATTTGTCCCATTTTAGTTGGCTAAAACTTAGACGGAAGTTGTGAAGCTCACACTCATTTTGAGGGAGCAGAAATTGTTTTATATATTTGCTCAAATTATGAGGTGGAGTTGCTGGTGCTTCTTTAAGATTCTCAGCTCTTCGCTGTCGAGAGGCCCTTTTACCTTGTGAATTCTCTTTTCCTTTGCCACCCGTAGGATCAACAAGCGGACTGTTCCTTTGCCTGGGCCACACTGGGTTTTTCCTTCTGTGTCTAAGTGAGTTCCACCTGTGATAAGCTTGCTCACTGGTATCATTCAGATAAAGAAGAAGAGAAGGGGGAACCAGTGCCATATTAATTGCATTTTCCAGTTTAGTGTTCTGTTGTGGATCACCCATCAAACAAGTGACATTCACAGCCATATGAATATTCCTCCTGTTAGTAGCAATTAGAGGCTGGAGAAAAGAAGTCACATCAATCTCAACCCACTTGCGTTTTCTAACTTCAAATTGCAGGCTAAAAGGTATAGAGTGCGAGAGGCTGGGACACACTTGGCTAGAAGAATCATGCTCCTTAACAGATAAATGGCACATGCATGTAATGGAAGAAGAAATGGGAACTGATGTGTCAAAGGAATAGAGCAAGACAGACTTGAGTAAGTGCTCTAGAGCAGTAACACGATCCAGGTTGAAGAGTAAATCCACCAAGTGAACATCTCCTGAGAAGGGAAACAAAATCTTGTCAAGTTAGTGCATCTTAATTTTCCACCTAGACATGAATACTATCGTGTAGTGGAGAAGTAGAAATAATTCAGCAGCAGAAGAAACCAATTTAGATGCCCTCCCTTACTTTTATTATATGGAATTTCTACTTCAGTCAGGGACATAAGATTTAAGAGTTAAGAAATGACAGCAAAACCAAGAAAACCCATGATTTTAAGAGGTATTAGGATTCATTTCATTAAAAAAAAATAGTACAGGAGGAAGTTAGCAGTTGTCTTTTCAGTGTTTATATGGGGAAACAGGAACTAGATGCTCCCAATTATACAAGCCACGAAATTAAATAGCTAAAGTTTTAAAGTGAATGCTTTCAGAGCTTTTTAGCATTAACTCCAGTTATTCTTCCTACTCATATATTTTTTCCTATTTAAATCTCTTGACCAGCAGCTGCCAGCAAGTCTGAGTAATAACAAGACAGAAATTTATTTATTAGCACTACTTTAAAAAAATTATCATTCTTTCATGGGAGTCACTTTGCTTTTATGAAGCAGAACCAGAGCTTCCAAGTTATTCTGAACACACACTCCTGTCCCATTCACCCCTACTGTAAGATAAAATACTCTTATCTTTTCCCCGATGTTAAGAATTTTCTGGCATTCTTTGAATTTGCTCCAATTTCCGTCTTATTTTGGGATTGATGAACCCATTTCCTGGCCTGTTTTCCAGATGTGGACATAGCCTATGTTTAATATATTGCTTTTTCTACTACTCGCCACTGTATTTTTTCTGTAATTAGAAATTTTTCATTTTTGACCACACAAGTGCGTTAAACGATCTCTTCAAACTTACATAGGCCAAATAATAAGAAATCATATGAGGGCTCTATAGACCTTGATAGACATATATTTCCTGTATTAATGATTTTTTTCTAAAATCATGAATTTGAATAACCTCAATAATTGTAGGAAGTTGGTTCAGATTCAGTCTGCTACTTAATTATTACTACATTTAGGATATATAATCACAAGTTTAACTGTTAATTGTTAGTATATTTATGAATCCATAGATTATACTATGCCAGGAAATTTTAGTCATAAACATTGATTTATTTTTATTTTATTTTTCCATAGTGAATGCTTCTTAACTGAACCTCAGTCTCAAAGTGCTGTTACTGTGCACAGGTATGATGTTTGTCTTTAAGGTTATCTGTCTAAGTAAAAAAATCCAAGTCAAGAGAGCTTGGATCACTTGTCAGCTATCACAGAATTAGAACTAAAGGCCAAGGATTTCTAGCTGCTGTTGCTGGGACCAGCCCATTAAGAAAACTGTGAAACCACAGTAAGTTACAATGTGCCCAGCCATCCTAGTTTTTCAGTCCTGAGCCCAATTTACAAGTAGTTCTGCTCTTCCCTTCAGGATATTCACACATTTGGGTTGTGATTCTTCCCTAGCAACTGTACAAGGCAAGGAGAAAAGTCATCTTGCAATGAGATTCTGGCAGTTTGTTACAAGTCTTATTACAGTGCTAAGTTTCTGTGGCCTTGAAAAAAGCCAGACCAAGATGGGCAGCAGAAGGAAACGTGATACCCATTATGCCTAACCATTTTGTCCACTTTTCTTACTTTACTTAGAACTGATTGTAGAGTTTTCTGTGACTCATAGTAAGATGAGTCAGCCTGAAACATCACTATCATCTTGATTGTAGTACCATTTGTGTGGCATTTCCCAAACTGTGGAGAAGTCTATGTCTAAGCCATTCAAGAAGTAGGTTATGAAACACTCCTACAGTTTAAGAAAAGAGCCATCTGGATTAAAATAGCAACAACTCTAAAGAAATAAGATATTTTTATATTATGCTGCAATCACAGAACACACAGAAAGCCCCCCTTTAACCTTTGCAACTCAGGTCACCTCACACCTACCTTTCATTAGGTCCCTGTGGTGGTGCTTGCATTCAGAACACGGAGTGAAAAGTCGTACAGTGTTATAGAGGTGGCTTTTATTAGCCTTTGGGATTCCCTCCTTGGTAGCAGACATCTTATATAGCCTCTTCATGTACTGAAGAGCTCTGGACCCTGGCTGTAGCCTGGGGGCCTCGCTTTCCCAGTTCTGGTGTCCCCGGTCAGACAGCACCTTGAGAAGGGGAGGCAGGAGGGCATATCCACGTCTCATGCCTTTTGGCAGCTGCGACAACAGATGTAGCTCACTGGCGTTGTCCTCAGGGGCTACCGATAACCCAGAGGTCTTGTCAGAGACTACACGACCCCTGGAACGAGGGGAGCACTGGATGCTAGAAGAAAGCCAATGAAGACAGCAATAGAAACAAACACAAATTCTCCAAGTACTCTCCATGCTTTTTAGGGTTGCAGCCAAAAAAATGCCTCCTCTAAAATATTCAAGGAAAAAGAGTGCCTGAGCCCAATCCCTTTTATACGTTGCAGCTGTGGAATGGGAGGGAGGTTTCCTTCTGATCAGAAACCAAAGAGAAAGATCTGCAGCTGGCTACTGAAACCACATGCTTGTTTGCATTTAGGCTAGAGCCTTTGCCCATTAAAGCATATTATAAAAAAAACCCTCTTATTCTGAGAGTTAACCTTTTTCACATGGTAAATTACAAAACAAGAGTGAGTGCCAGCCTCCAGAGGGAGCTGGGGAGACAAGTTAGTATTGGCTACCCTGTCTAAATCCATATTTATTTGCAGAAATATATATAAAGCTAAATACTATTGCTCTTAGCAATAATAGCTAATAAAAAAGAAACTTTTTCATTTTGTTAACGTATTTCTCACATTTCACTTCCCTATAACAGTAACATCCGCCTGAGAGAGAGGTAACTGTGACTATAGTACCGTCAGATTCGTTTTCATTCCAGCACACAGCACATATTTCCTCCAGTCTGAGGTAAGGCATCCAAAAAGCAGAGTGCTTTTTCAGTCAGTATCAGATATCTGTGGAGTGTGCTCCAAAAGACTCCAAATGGAGTAATATTGATTGCATCAGAAATATTCAGAAACTCTTGTAGCTGAACATAACTACAGGGATGGGGTTTAGTTTTAATTAGGAAAATACAGGGAAAAAAATATGTTTTCATGACAGTTGTTTTTAGTTAGAGCTATGCTATCAATAATCGAGTGAAATGTCACCCATAATCTGACTTTCACATCTTAAGGCTTCTGAGGGAGGATTCGTTGTTCGGAGAGTATTTAATTAACTTACAAAAATGTCAGTCTGGCGTTCTTTGATTTGGAGTGGAAGGTTAATTCAGATAACAATCTATGATATGAAACAATATAACCTTTTCTGCTAGGTTTCTTAAAGCTGATTTGGTTATGTTAAGAAGGGGATACTGTCACTTCTAAGGTCAGCTATGTTTAAACTGTTTTGGACCAGGTGATCTGTACTTTGATTTATTTTAAAAATATATCCTTCAGTCAGGCATGCTTGCACGGAACAAGCTCATCTGCTCCCTCCCTTGTGGGTTTGAATTAGTCCCACTTTACATTAGTTTCAAACACATGTAACTACAGTTTCTGCTGCTCCATGACAACTTAAGCTGCCCTTTAACCCTACCCTCTTCCACAAAACAAACGTGCATTCCTGCTCTCTCCTTTGCAGTGATTTTTGATGTTGTTAGATCTTGTGGTGGGTCCAGTCAGAGAGCTGAAATGGTAGGAAAATAATCCAACAAAAAGTGAATATTTGCTTGGTTGGTCTAGACCTGTGGAAATGTTTAATAGGCCAGTTGATCTGACTATGGCGTGTTGACTACTCAACCCTTTAGAAAATGCAATCATTTCCAGTGCATAAATAGGAGCTGAAATGCTCTGAGAGTGGCTACAGGAATGTGGGGATTCTTAACATCAGTGAAGTCTTAGAGTCTTCCCATGAATGTGTTTCTAACTTTAGGCAGTTCTTGAGCAGCTTCTAATAAACTGGACTTCCTTTGCTCTGCAGTAGCCTATAATAAAGAGGGAGAAAACTGGAGTTTATGTTGCTGTTGATTTTTTCCTCTGAAACCCAGTTCCCCTGAACAGATTACTGATCCAGCACAGTCACAACAATCCCTACGCACAGAACTGAAGCCTAGTGACTTGCAGGGGAGTCAGGAGCTAGGGGAGGCAATGAAAGAGGAAAGAAGAGATCCTTGTAAGCCACACTCGCTGCCAAAGCCACTTTATCATCCAAACTGTGACTTTTTACTGGGCTTCAGGTTTCTCAATGCTTGGACACAATTGCTGAAGAGTTATAAATTGCAGCTATATTTGAGTGAAGATTCTGGCATACCTACAAGTGTAGGTAGTTGCAAATACATGTGCACAAGCATTTAAGATATTAAAGACTTGTTTAGTAAAACACAATGTCCAAGGAGATTAGTTTCATCATAGCTCTTCAAAATCCAGACCATTATTAGATTGTTTGATAGTCTCATGTTTTATATATCTTAAATATTTATTCTCTCTATTATTAATTATTAGATTGCTGCAGCAGAAACTATATTTTCCTTTTTTTCCCTGGAAAACACTAAATACCTAGTGTGTACTACCACAAACTAATAATAATTTTTAAATTCCTATAAAACAGAGCTGAAGAATGTGTAGCTTTGCCCTGTAGCTAGATAATGACGTTTGTTTGTTTCCCACAAGGGAGCGAAAGCATTAATCAAAGGTATCGCTGTTATGCCCTGATAAACAAAGTGTTTTCCTTTTGGCTCACTGAGCTGATTCAGTGGACTTTGAAATATAAGAAGTATCAGGTGCTCTCTGCAGGGTCCATTAATAATGTTGCAGAAACTTAGCTAACTGCCCCTGCAGAGTAACAGCTGAGTTACGTGTCTGCTATACAGATGTGAGCTGTAGCGGTTTCTAACTGTAAAAAGAAGAAATGTTTCCTGATATTTCTAATAGCTTCTTCTTGCCATAAACCAAAAAGATCAAACAAATTATTTTAAAGAACCAATGCATGTATACTTATGTCATTGTTTGACAAGGCAGAATCAGATCTAGAAAACTATGTACCACTGATTTTATGACTACAGTGTAAAAAAGAGATTTTTTTTTTATCACTTATGATAGCAGCCTGTGCTCAAGTTGGCCCATTTTTATCTCCTTGACGGTAACATCAGCAATCCCTTAAACTGATGATAGCCAGAAGATTGGGTTCGGTTTGCCTCTCTGTTCCTAACTGCCTTCTTGTACCTGATTGTTACAGCAGTCTCCATGGTCTATGTAGTCATACCTGCCATTTGAGCCGTTTTTCACAGAGACAGTGGATGATATTTTTCCCATTCTTTATCACATTTGTAATTGTCCCATGGAAGACTTATTTTCCTAGCTGAAAGGTCAGCCTTGAAGAGCTTGGAAAAGAACTGAAACGTCCTAGACATAGACAGAAGCTGTGGCACTGATGGATAGTTTATTAATTCCTTTTTTCTTGCAGACTATTTATCCTACTACGTATGTAGCTGTGCATGTATCATTTGTTTTCTTTATGTTTTAATTTACCATCACTTTATTATCATTATTTATAGAACCTAGAATTTTCCCTAATGGACCGTGAGCCCATTTTCTTGTGTGCTGCATAAATACTGACTAAACTGGCCAGAGAGTTTGTAATCTAAATACAGGACAAGTGAAGGGACTTAGCATACAAACAGTTCTCTTGTATTTGTCAGCATTATAGAAGAGCAGAGTTCTAGGGATTTAAAGAAGATTATAAGAGAGCATTGCTGCTGTTTGCATCAGGGGCAGCATGACGATTGTTTGGAAATTTAACAGGTGAGCAATGGAAGCTGGCCTCATGAGGAGTCAGCAGAGTACACTGGTATGTCCCTTACCTTATAGGGGTGCTTTGAGGATTAATATATTGAATATAATGAACCATTCAAGCACTAGGAAAACGATAGTTTTGTAAGGACCTGAAAGGGATATACACAGCTAGGCACACAGCCACTATTGTGACTGTATCTCAAATATTGTTTGGTGTCTGCAGGATATTGCTGTAATAGGTACATAAGAGGCCAGCAGCAGTGATGATGTACTTTAGAGAGATGGTGAAACACTGTGTTTTTTCCACAGTAATCAGGTTTTAGAACCTAAAATAATGCAAAACTTACAAGTTCTAATTGTCTCGGTTCTTCAGGCAAGGGAAAAACCTGCATGAGGATGATATGCCCAAGGGGGCCTCTTTCTTTGTTTACATGCCCACCAAGGTCCCTGAAGCATCAGGATGAGGAAAGATCATTCCCTGGTGGTTGACTGCAGTGAGGAAGGTGAGAAGGGGAAGGAGATGATCTTTGTGGTGTACCTGGCAGCGAGGAGCGCTCCGAAGAGAAATACCCCTCCTCCAGGGGTGTCTCCCCCTTTCTCTATACCTGAAGACAACTGGACTCAGAACTGCACCCCTTGTAGTGGTGTCAGCTGCTGCAAAGGCAGTGGCTGACTGGCTCAGGGGGCTGGGGGAGACAGGTCACCCACCCCTTTGTTTTCATAATTGCCATCTGTGGCCTCTCTGTGCCTTACCTAAAAAAGACTGCCTTCTACTATATCCTTGTAGAGCTACGGGGACCAGGCATATGCTGCGGATTTATCCAGTGGCATAATAATATTATGTTTTATTCTCCTGCCAAGGGCACAGAAGTGAGTCAACCAAAAAGAAAACAAACATTGCCTCTGCCTCTGACTGCTTCACTAAGGCATCCATATCTAAAGTACTGGATTGCCACTTTACAAAAAAATATATTCTAATGGTGCCTAAAGTTAATGAATATCATAGCTACACTTCCACTGGTCACAGTAGGTATCTATTCTTTGTTGCTACAAGACCTAGCTATAGATGACCCAATAGTCAATTTAATTCTTGTATATAGAGTCTGTAGATTTATGAAAATAAATTCTAGATTTATGGAAGTATCATTTTACTAAATATTTTAGTAGTTCATGCAGTCTGTATTGGATTAGGATATTCTGACCAACAGTGAAACCTGATATCTGGTTTATTGTACTATTTTTATGTCCATAAAAATAAGTAACTCTTTCAAGTGTTACAAAATATTAGCTGATAGATGAAACAGCTTGGTCTGAGTATGGATAAAAATAGTGGCTTCTTAGGGGATGCAGATGAAGGTAGTGCCAAGCTGGAGTCGTGGTACATTTCAGAGTTCCTGAGGCCATTCCTTTGGGCCTTTTACCTTCCTTTTATCTACGTGGCATTGCTGTAAGCTGACTGTGTAATAACACTAAGGAGAAGTGACCTTGTGGACACTTTGTACAACTGGAATTAATAAATGTTCTTGACAGGGTAATCAGTTAGTTGGTTCATTTAGTACATGAATTTAGTGGCTTAATAGGCAGCAGTGTGAGAAAAGTTTTACTTCATCCTGTTGTGAAAACAAATGATTAGCAAAGAGCAACCTGACAGCCTCACTCAGCTACTGAAAATGAGCCCATTTTTTTCCTTTGCTGCTAGGCTGCTGGTGGCCATTTGGATATTGGTGTGGTATCTTTGTCAAACCTCTTCAGTTTTACTGACGTGAGGGTACATGCTTCTGGAGTGCTTTCTTAGACCTCTTTTGTATCAAGAGTTTAGTTTACAACTCATTCACACATTACTTTTCATCATCCATGTGATGATTGGGGAAGAATGTAGATATTAAATGCTAAACTATGGCACTCACAATTTTACCTGCTAAGCAAATATCACATGGAAAACTAGTAGGTTTCTCCTTGCTGTAATCAGATATTCTTTAAAAAAATAATGAGAGCTCCTTCTCTGAAAAGAACCAACAGCTGCAGAAAACAGGTCCTGTAGGTAGCAGAGCAAGGTTCCTAGAGGGGCCCTTCAACAGAGGGACACCTCCATTTATGTTACTTCTAGGCTGCATAGCATCTAACAGGTATATAGCAAAAATATAAAAGTTAAGGTTTGGTATGCACTATCTGCAAAGAGTGAAATTTGTGACATTGACTTATTTCACATAGGTCTTTGAAAGGCTATTATAGGGCAAGTTTTGTGCATACTTACACATACAACTGCCCATGGCGAACCTGGATGAGATAGTCTTTTAATATAGTTAAAATTTTATTGAAATAAAACTTCTGAAGTTAACGAACAGAACTGTCATTTGTTTGCACATACTATTTCTGTTACAGGGAGGTGCTATACATGTACCCATAAAATATGGCATTCAGGTCAAGTTTCAGAATACATTTAATGCAGTCTGAAAGCTACTGCTATCAGGGTGAGTTTTGCCTTTTCCTCCTTGCCTTGTGGCCTTTTTCCGTGTGTTGGTGGAATAGTTTTCACCTGGTCTGTGAGCTGAATGACCCATTCCCCAGCTGCACGCTCAGTATAGAGTTGTGGGGCAGCCTAGTCTGTGCTCTTTGTTAGGAAGAAGGTTGGAGGTGGTGACCTGCTGGTTTGAGAGCATTGTATAGTTAGCTTAATAGCTTAATTGAGGTGTAATGTGAAGTTATACAATACTACAGTCAGGTCCATTTTAGGTACTATAGGTATCTAGAAAGCTCAGTGAAAAAAAGGAAATGGGTAGGTAGAACTTAGTTGGGCTTTTTGTTTGCTTCTTGCCCCCCAAACATGCAGGACTTCTCTCCCTTCCCTTTTTTCAGAAGAGAGAAAGAAAATATTTAGAACAAACTGGTTTAAAAACTAGAAAACTGGGGTCTTATGTTGGGTATTCTTCCTCTTGCCTTGGTGTGCTGGTGTGGAAAGCTGAGTTTGCTAAACTTGTTATTACCACTTTCAGCTTTCCGGATGTATTTTCCTGCCCGACAAGCTCTTGTTTACAGGCTGGAGAGCCCTGAAGAATAGAAGTTGTGAAAAATGGAGAGCCTGCTGCTGTTACCTCAGACAGCATACAGAGCAGGTAAATTGCTGTGTACCAGATGTGATTTTTTTTTTTTTTTCCCCAGAAATGTTTTTATTGCTCCTAAGTAAAATAACAGTTCTGGCCATTCTTGCAGCATCTCTGCTGTAGGGTTTGAGGGTGGCTATAAGGTAGGAATTGGGAAACTGTGTTTTTCATTTTGTTGGGGTCTTGTTTATTTTGCACGCCTATCAGCTATGTTTAAGACGCAAGTCCTCATGTGACCCTTAGTGAGAAAAAAGCTAAATTGTAATTTAGCTGTTTAAAAGTGCAGGAAAATAAACTGCAGAATTACATTCTTGTGCAGTCTCTCGGTTCTCACACGTGGATATGCTCCTGGTAAGCGGCTGTGCGTTAGGTTTACGGTCCGACTCGAAGATCTTCGGGATCTTTTCCAACCGGAGTGATCTGATGATCCTGCGAGCCGTTCCCGTGCCCTGGGGACCCCGGCTGGTGGTCCCTGCGGTTTGGGGGGGGGGGGGGTCGTACCCCCTTCTGCCCAGCGTTTGCGGGGGGGTGTGGGTCCTGCCTTCCCAGGAGGAGAGGGGGGACTCCGAGAAACGCTTCTCCCCTGCCGCCGGGGTCCTTACCCTGACCCCACCTCCGTGCCTGCCCCTGGGCAGGGCTCTCCCTGCCCGCTACCTTCGCAGCCTACAAGTACCTCCGGCACCGCAGGAGCGGGACGGGCTTTTCTCCGTGTCCGAGCTCGGGAGAAGCGTCCTGCCTGCCGGGGGAGCGGGGCGGGGGGTCCAGGTAAGCCTGTGCCGGGGTTTATGGGGGGTGGTCGGGGGGAGTGGATGCTCAGGGGGGTGGCTTTGTCCCTGCAGCCCCGGCAGAGGAAAGTGCAGCCCGAGGGGAACGAGCGTTCGCGGTGATTGATCCCCGTTCTGTAAATTACACTGATTGGTTCTAATGACTGTAACCGCGCGCAGCCGTCTGGAAATGCTTCGCTTCGGAGAAGGTGAATGGGGGCTGGCGGAGGTGGGTGGCTTTAGGAATGCTGGAGGGGGAGGAGGGGAGCGAGAGCTGCAGCAGCAGCAAAAAAAAAGCCATTTAAAGTTCAGCGAGCCCTCGAGGTGTTCGGAAAGCTTTACCGAGCGGCCTTCTCTCCGAATTCCCAGAAAGTCGTGCCGCTGGTGCAGTGCAGCCCCGTCTGTCTTCTACACAGTCTCGGGTGGGAGAGGAGGTGGTGTGGGTTGTGTTTCTTTGGCATGTTGCTTCTAATCCTGTGTATGGTGTTAAAGGCACACTGGCAGATAAGGTGCTGTTGTCTGCTGAGAGCAGAAGAGTTTTTAACAATGGTTTTATCTAACCTGATGTTATTTCAGTGGTAAAAAGCATTCTTCCATAGTTTAGAATATGTGGAATTACAGTACTAAAACAGTTTGGATGTGTAACAATGTGGCTTATTTATGCTGTCTTCAGCAGGAGGGGTTTTAATCTTTCTGTTAATTTAAAGACCTGAGCTACATAATCATTTCCTGCAAAAATCACAGGGGCAGTAATTGCCTGGACCCTTCTGTTCCTGTTGTGCAGAGACCTGTTAATAGGATTCTTCTCTCAGAAAGAAAGGTCTCCTTAGCAGCATTTAATGTCAAGAATAAAGCAGTGTCAGGTAGAAACTGGATGTATTTCAAAGAAGAAGTGTATTCTGAAGAATTCCAA
This sequence comes from Haliaeetus leucocephalus, assembly GCF_000737465.1. Taxonomy (NCBI): domain Eukaryota; kingdom Metazoa; phylum Chordata; class Aves; order Accipitriformes; family Accipitridae; genus Haliaeetus; species Haliaeetus leucocephalus. The sequence continues at coordinate 1,845,292 of NW_010973092.1, forward strand.
ACTTAATTCTAGAGTGTTCGGTGTTTTGCAAAATATTTGTAAAGTGATGTATTTAAAAAGTAGAGACACCTACAAATGGTATACACTTAAGTGTGAAAATTAATGAGAAAATATCAAAGTTAAAACTTGAAAAACAATATAAGTGTGCATTTAGAAGACAGAAATCCAGGTTGAATAAATAGGGGAGGTGACAGAAAGAAAAGTATCTTCAAGTGTGTGTGGGAGGGAATCACAGAAGACTTTCCAGCCATTTACAAAAGGTGAGAGAATATACAAATGTATTTATTCATGAATTTGCCTGAGAGGCTTTTTGTATGCTCTGATACTGTTTCTTGTTTGGCCTTATTTAGTGCTAAGGTGCAAGTCCAAACATGCAAAGGGTCGGATTCATCCTAACAGGGCTATTCAGGCCTGCCAGGGTCCCGTTGCCTGCATATGCAGTGCAGGGCAAACTGTGGAAACTGGAAACCACATCCAAGCATCCAGTGAAAGGAACTTCAGGACATGACTGGAGAGGGCCTGGAGCGTGGGCCGCTGAGCTCCCCTGTGCCCCGGAGGTGTACCTGCCCTCCGACCAGCCACAGCCTCTCCATCTTAGTTCTGGCTCAAAGTTGAAGGATGAACGACTATAGCTGTACATGCTACCAGCTGTTTGGTACTTTCAGTTCCTCATTCTGACTTGGCCAGAGTTTTTCATCTGAGAATTTGCATTCTGGTTGTTTGCTCTGCCCAGGATTTTGGGAAAATGAGGACAAAATGAATCCTATATTTCTAAGAAGCAGCTTAGGGAAAAAATTATGTCTTGCCTTTTTTCAATACTCCTGACCTGCCACTGAACAGCTTTGTTTCCCACGCTTTGGAGAAGCAAACTAAATTCTGTTTTGCATGAGTTTGCATCAGGGGTGTGCTTTTTGTTGTTCTCTCTGAAAATCTTCCCAAGTCTGGCCAATTAATAAGTCTCTGAAATATGCACATGTTTTTATTTTTTTTTTTTTTTTTTTTTTTTAAATTTTTTTTTTAGTCACTTAAATGTCTGAAGATTCTGTCCTCAACGTACTGGAATCTCCAAGAGCTTCCAGTCATGGCTGGGCTGACTCTGTGCCAGTCCCAAAACATAAATGAAGATGCTGCCTTTGACCCGTGGCTTCAGATGATAAACCAGATTGTCACCATCGTGGCTGGTTCCAGTTGGCCTCAGCCAGTTTGGAGCTAAGAGCTGGCACTGGCTGAGCCTGCTGTGGTGACTTGATGGGATAGTTGCTAGCATAAGACAGTGAAGATGGATTTGTAAAGTAATTGAAGGGTGGGGCTGACCCAGAAGTGGAATAGGAATTCTGTGAGTGTTCTTTTAACATAATTTCATATGTATAGAATTTTAATGCAGAGTGAACAAAAAGCAAAGGGGAGAGGGGAAAAAGTACTAGTCATTGTTAGGTCCTCTTTATTTATAATGTTTTCCTAATCTTAGTTATTAAAACGATGTTTTAATTTCAAAAGTTATTTGCAAAGGAAAAACTGTGTTAGAAATATCATTGATGTAAAATTTGAATGTATCTCATAAACTTTATTCTTTGAAAAATTCCCTCTAATTTCTGTTACCTGGGATTTCATCTTTTTGGTATTGTGACAGCAGCTCACTGTTTCTGCAGGTATCGTGCAGAATATTCTGGAGATCCAGATTTCCACTGCTTGTGCTGGAAGTGTTGGCCAAGTGCAAGGCACTACTCATTTCAGTGCCTTGAGCTGATGCCAGTAGCTGTGCACTCCCCACCTAAGGCGCTCTGCATTCCCTGGCTACCACCCTGCTGTGTTTCAGCAGAGCTTTTTGCTCTTTTTTTCAGTGTACCATTTGCACACTCAAACAAGAGAGAGTAAATGTAAACTTTCTTTAAACAGGGGATGTATTTATCTCAAGGGTATGCAAAAGATTAATTGCTTTGGATATTTCCTGCCTGTTTGTTTGAGTCTGATTTAGGTCTGATTCCAAATGGTAAAATCAAGGTAAAGATGCCATTTACTTCAGTGGGCCTTGAAAAAACTTTTTAAAGAATAGCAACAGAACTTAACATTATGTCAAGTTATGTACATCTTTAAGAGTGAATAAGTGTACTTAAGTATTCCATAACTAATCTGACAAGTGCATTTTCTGGTGACCTAGAAGATCCTTCACTATCAGGAGGGTGATGATTTTATGACTCCAAGTGGTTTTATTTTTTGGCATTGAATAATGCTGGGTGCCAAGGTGTGAGAATGAGCATCTGACAGTCTGACTTGGAAGTAAAATCAGTTACACCAATACTGAGGATGATGCTCCTGCTGATTCAGTGGGTTTCCTGTTCCTATGGTTATACAGTGCATATGAAGCCAGAATGGGAACCAGACGTTTAGAAAATTATGCCTAAATACAGTCTTGTACATCCTCACAAGTGATAATAGATTTACATTTTTTTGCTCTGTCTGCATGCATGGGAGTAGACTATCTGTCTTGGAATGAGATTTATAATTTTTTCTTATGCAAATTAACAGAGTGCCTATACTTGCTCTCATAGAGATGCATCATTCTATAAATACAAGCATGGCCTGCCTTCCAGTCAGAACAGCGGTTAGTTCAGGGAGGTATTGGGTACAGGATAGAACACGTGTTTCTTGTGCCTCGTGTCTGTCTAAATGACATACACGCTGGCTGAATTAGCTTGGGGATCTGCCGTGAGCCTTTTGCTATCCCCAAAGACTCCTCACATCTGACACTGGAAGCACTCACAGAATAATGAGGAATGACAGAAGGTGGTCCAAGAATGAATACTTTCAGACTACTGCATAGGAGTGTGTAAAGTGTTTGAGCTTGGAAAATCTTCATACAATGAATGAAGTGCAGAAAAATGTGCAAAGTGAATGAATGTAAATAATCAAATGAACTAATCATAAGCAACCGTAAGTTAATGGACTATTTAAAAACATGGACTTGTCAACAATAGACAAGGTCAAATCAAAGTTAAGCCAACCAGATGCTTTCTCTCTCCTTCCTCTCTATTCTTTCCAGCTCACCATCTTTTGACAGGCATTTTATTTGTCTTTTTTCCTGTCTTCTGTGATGTGACCAGCTTCCATCAGCCCTCAGAGATAAACAGTAACAGTCCTGAGGCTGCTTTAACCAGCCCTTTAAGTATCCTGGAGTGAAGTCGATCGGACTGGGACAATCTGAGGACCTGTAATTTATTCAGCTTTCTAAGCTGTACTTTCCCTGTTCCAGGATGAGTTCTTACACTGTGCTGGTAGTTTTCATTAATGACCAGAATGACCAGCTCATTTTTGGCTTTTTGAACAAAGACTGTAGCCTACTTAGCAAGAATGCTCTTCCTTCTCACTGAGTCAAGAATACATAATATTCCCTTGTTTTTATTAGTTTAATTTTATTTTGTATCTTGGGCTTTGAGATTTTGTCCATTTCTCTTTTTGCCTTAACAGCCCCTGTTCTCCTGCTGGCTTTTACTGTGTCTGCCTGCCTGGGCTGCAACTCTACCTTGTCACTCTCTTAATTCCAAGCCCCAATCTTTTTGTCAAAACAGGCCCTGACTCCCCTAGTTTCCCATCTGATCTTTGTTGTCATCTTCATCCTTCTCCAAATTGGCATTTCTGGGTTTTTGGTGCCTCCCAGTTAATTTACTTTACTGGGTCCTATTTCAAGCCTCCTTGCTAGGACAACCTTACCATCATTTTCCCTCTGGTCTACCAGTCCAGCCTCAATACACTTTTACTCTACTATATTCCACCTGATTCTAGCTCTTCTCTGAATTTGGTGATTCCTTTGGTCCACCTGACTGTGATCCAAGCAGGACAGAAATGAGAGCACAGCTGAGAGGTGCTCTGGTTTCACTAGTCATGGATGATGCTGGGCTTCCAAAAGAAATTCCAACAATAGCCTTGTAAGCTGTGTATTGACTGCATGGAAACTTTAATACATGAATTTATGCAAAGTGATTGTTCAGGTATTTAAATTCAGCCCCAAATTTAGATTACTTAGATTTCACAGATAAATCAAAACCAAGTACTTGGTGCAGTAGCTATTCCTTGCCACATTTTAGTATGAGCTCTGAAGGACAAGAGCTACTGTTTCATAAAGGATTGTCAGAATTTGCTTTTAACCTTGAGAAGACAATGTATTATCCTGAGACTTGTTCTTAAACAGCTGGAACACTTCATCTGACAATTTAAAAAAAGAACACCCAAACCCCATGGACATATCTCCAGCTGGAATATTCTAGTCAAATGGATAAACATTTGTCAGAATAAGTACCTATAGCAGGACATGTGAAACAATGCTGATATGCACAGGACCTTTCTAGAATACACAAACCTGCCTGTTTTTCATCCTGAATATGAAATTACATCTTTCCTCTTTGGGAGTTTATTCTTGATGCAGCATTCCATGCATGGAGCTCTATAAGATTATTTCTTGGATCATGGACTTTTCTGCACCTGTCCCTGTTACTATATAGGCTTCTAGCTTCAAGAACAGAGAAGGAGTATGATCAGAATTTGAAAATAATATCTTTTTGCTATTAATCTGTCCAGGAGTAATTATGCATTGGGCTGTCCACTGAGCCTGTATCTAATAACATTTCGATCCTGGTTTGAAGCAAATGTTTCTTGTTAATTATTTTTTATGATAACAAAGATAAATCAGCAAAAGGTTTTTTTGGTTTTTCTGAAAAAAGTTACTAATATAAAATTACAAATAAGTATTTATTTTAAAATTGTCAAAAAACTTTCCATGAGTTGTAAAACAAATGGTTTAGATAGTCAACATAGTCTTTGAGCTGAGTTTTGTGATAATCTTAGAGCCTGTAAAATGTAGAGGTTTGACCCAAGGGTTTGTCGTACTTATATGACTAATTACCGTAAAGCTAATCTCTGAGTTTTTACTGTTCTGTCTTTGAAATGGTCACATCATGTTGCATATTTATTGATGAAGTTGAATTTTCTGGTATCAAAAATACCACAAGCTGTTTTTACAGGACCATTTGTAGAAGACTCAAGAATGACTTGACTTCATATCATATATATTGCAGAAATCCAAGCATTAACAATGTAATGCTGCTTGTATGCTACTGACACTATCAAAATTGTCCTGAGAAGTGACCGGTGTCTGTTTTCCAAACTGCCCCATTCAGCTCTTCACCCAATCAAACCTTTTAAGGGAACAATATTCCCGGTACCACAAGGTCTGATTTAGGAGATTTATACAAGTCCTAGAATGTGGTGCCCACCCCACTTCGGCATGCTCAAAACAGCAGCGATGTGATGCCCCAGGATCTCAAAGAGCTGGAATTCTCTGCTCCCTCAAATGCTGACTCTGAATCTCGAGCGGGAACAGCTTGGCTTGTGTCAGGAATGTTTGTTTCATCGAGGCTGAAAGGAGGTCATCTGTGCCGATTCCCCACCATGGCCGTACGCACATATTCCGCATTGCTGAGGGATTTATGCATTCAAGGGTCCATCCAGCTTAAGATCAGATGAGCTTGTATGATTTGTATTTTTGTCTAATCCAGGCATAGCGTGGTCTTTCTGCGTATGGCAAGTGTGCGGTTTGCACCTGTCCCTGCCTCCCTCCTCTTATTCCTTCACCTGTCCCTGCTGCTGAAGACCATTTGTAGAGGAAGCTCTAAGACAATTTAATTGTAAGATTGTAGGGGTAAGAGTGCTGTCCTCACAGTGTCTGCTGCTTTAGCTACTTCCAGTGCTGCTAGGAGACCTCAGTAGGAGTTAACCACCCAAGGAAGTGTCCTGCTTTCAGGTGCACATTGCAGCCCTTGCCAGGTTACATGCTGTTCAGTTACATTGCTGACTATGTCCACAGTTTGGTGGTTCTTTGATGGTTTTGCATGTCCTGAATACCTTGAAATAAAATGTTTAATTTTGGGTGGAATTGTAACATTTTATTTGGCACAAAACAAAAGCTCATACTTTTAAGGTTTTGGTAGACAAGCTGAAAAAGTGATTTTGATATGAACTGAATCAATTCTTACTTAACCAATTCAGTTGTCAAACTGAAAATATCTATGATGGGACAGCGCCAGAAAGTTGTTCCTGGCAGATCTTGGCTGGCAAGGTTTGTGTCTCTGATGCTTCTACCAAAGTGAAGTTTTGAGTTTCCAGTCCCAATCTCATGAGATTTCTCTGCAAATCCTTGACTGAAATAAGTTGTTTAACTGGAGAATATGACTTTCTCAGTAAGCAGCATCTGTTCCTCAGGAAGCTCGGCTACTGTTTCTGCCATGTGGCATTTTCCAGTGAGGGCTGAGGAGCCCCACGTATCAGACAGATGCAGAACCATAATCAAGCTTAGAATTACATGGGTGAGAGCGATTCTGGGATGCTTCAGTCCCTCCTTGTCCTTCCTTTCGAACCAGCTGCTCTCCTTTTCCCTATGGCAGACTGATCTCATGCACTAATGTAGAGAAGATGCCTAAATCCATATTAAGGCCCATGGTAAGCGGCATGGTTCCTAAGAGTTGCTTCTGTGATATTTCAAAGGTGTCTTGGGTGGTGTTTCAGAAGGGTCAGTAGAACCTCTTCTAGCATGCTAATGGAATATGAGCATACTCTCAGGTCTCTTGGGCTTAATGATCTGAGACCATAACCTGAACTGACCTGTGAAAAGGCACCCCCAAAGCTTGCCTGCTGTGTGATTATCGAAGACAGGAAATCTGGTCTAGTCAATAGAGTAGGGAACTGCAAAATAGACGACTTATTCTCTTTCCACTTTTGCCATTAACTTACTGCATGAACGTGGCTAAATTGCTGTCCATTGAATAGCTTCCATTAGCTCTATGTCTGAGAAGTGTTGAGTTCAAAGGACCTTTATATATACTCATATATATATATTGCAAGTAATTTGGCTACATCTATATAAAACAGACTGGTAAAACAAGAAAGATTTGGTCATATTAAATAAACCTTTCCAGGTTTGTGGGGTTTGTTAGCAAATTGTCAGTCATTAGATGAGACTAATAGAATTTCACATTGTCTATCTAGGACAATTGCTTCTTTTAATACATAAAATCAAATTTTAGAAGTGGAGATCAGTTGTAGCATCTTATGTATCCACTTCTAGGAATTTCTAGAACAGACAACTTCTGTGATTGCTGTTTTCTATTAATAACTTCTTACAACTTTACCACATTTAAAACATCTTGAAATTTGTTTCTAAGTTTTTTCTGTAGTGAAAACTCTCACAAAAGCTGTTGTGAAATTTCCAGTGTGCATAGCTTGCAGAATAAGGTCCTTATTAGCAGAAAAGGCTCATAGGAAAGAAAATGTATGCTCTCTGAAATATTAATCTTAAATGTAAAATGGCTTTGTATATTATTCTGTCATCCCAATGCATTCTGAAGTTCAGGGAGACTCCAGAATTTAAATGATTAACTGGCATTTCCAGACTGCTGGCCAAATGAATGCTTACCAAATGTGAAGCTATGTGATTAATGAGCCGGCTTTGCTTGGAGACCTCCGAGACTCTTTTTAGTGTTTGATTATTAGAATAATATTGCTTTTACTTGTGAAAATATGTGTGCTTAAGTGGTGTTGCAATTTTTTTTCAAAAGCTATATTCAAGAGACATTAGTTCAGATCCTGCGGGTTTTATGCATTTATAAGCTTTGCTACAGGAAGCAAAAGCATATGAGAGAGAATAATGACTGATAACAGGTATTTCTGAACTGAACTGTACTTAATGCCCAGACCTTCATGTTCTGTATCTCTGTTGACCCTGTGTAATTTTCGCCTGAAAAAACCCCACACGCTGCTGGACCAAGCTGCTGGCAGAGTCTGCCGCTTCCTTCGCTGTACGTTGGTTTATTTGGGAGCATGGCAGAGCTGCCTCGCTCTGTATTTGGAACTTAATCGTGTAATGCTCCTTTTCTGTATGACATCTAATGGCTACATTATTTATTTAGCCTCCCTGTAACAAAGACACCATTGTACTCGAGTGTTGTGAGAGAAAGCAGAGAGCCTGCCCCTGCCTTTGCCGTGTAACTCTATCGACATACCACCAGAAGCCCTTGTTATTTATTTATTTTTCTAAGTGCAGAAAGAGAGGAGCACATACCTGATGACAAAAGAAGGCAGCAGCTGGCATTTCTGCTCTTCAGCCGGTCCCTTGTCCCAGGGGAACCATAAAGTCCCTCTCTCCTTACTTCTCTCACGTTTTACAATGCTTTAAAGATAAACAAATAGATAATCATTCCCTTGGGAGTTGTTTATTAGCACCCTGCACTATTTAATACTTAGATACAAGTGTGACTCCTGAACAAATTTTTTAAATGTAGTGACAAGTCTCATTTAAATTCTAGTTTTATAGTTATCTGTGAAAAAAGAAAGCATACAACTTCTGACGAGTGACACATTCCTGAAACAGAACGCCCTGTTTCTTTTTTGAATGCCCTTGCATTTAGGCAATATAAAGAAAGAGTTTTGTCATTGATTTGAGTGGAATCAATATCACACTCGAAGTGGATTTCTGGAAGGCTCCGAGTGCTGGGTACACCTTGGTATCTCAGGTACCGCACCACCACGGGCACACCCTCTGCCATTAGCTCGGGTGATCGCAGATGGGAGGGACAGGCCCTAATGATTTTTGTGGTTTGCACCCAGACTCTGTTTTATATCGAGGGAAGCTCGGCACAGCGCTAACACCGTAGGCACGAAGTGACTTGGGATGGATTTCCATGTTATGGCACGAGCTGCTGGGATGGTTCAGTGCTGCCGAAATGCAGCCGTCCTGTCCGGCAGCATGCTCCTCTCCTCTCCCCTGGCATTGACTTGACCTTCACCCAATTCCCCTGTGAACTCTTTCAGCTCAGTAAACCAGCAGAAAACTAAATAAAAACCCTGAACAGCTTCTTAGCAAACAGAATTAGCAAACTGAATGAACTCCACGGAGTCCAGCGAGTACTAGAGCTGCAGCAAGGCCCATGTTGGGGATAGGAAAGAAAGAAATGGGAAGAGAAGGGGTGAAGGCAATCTCCCCTTTCAGCAGCAACATTGACTCAGCTGCATTTCCATTTAAATGGTTTGAGCAGATTCCACTCTGAGGCCCAGGGATTTTGTATGAGCCATACAAAATGAAGTTCAGCTGGTTTGAGAAACAATATTAAACAGTAAAATTAAAACTACTTATCCAGGCTGGTACAGCCCCTTGATTCAGACACTAAAATGTCCCAGCGTTGTGTGATGCGGTGTTCTCTAAAGATTTTTCCATGAGTTCAAAGAGTTCAGGCACTGGTGGTACACCATTTAAATATGCTGACAACCTAGTTTCAGTTGGGAACCTTGTTCAGCTAGATATTATTTTATTTTTCTAATGAGGCTTTCAAATACAATTTGATTATTCTCACCGAAAGACCTACCATTACATATTTTAGCAGGGACAAATCTTGTAACCTTCCTCAGTCAAAACCCCCAGTGAAGATTTATGTGAGTAAAAGCATGGCTGTGCTGTTTGGCAGCAATACCAATTTAAGGTAATTTTTGGCAACTGTGCTTTCCCCAGTGTACAGCTGCTTGCTTCTGCTTCACACTGCAGCAGAAAACTCTACTCACTGCAACTGCTGATATTGCTGTGAGTTGGGAAATTGGCCTTAAAATGAGCATGAGCAAAGGAAACTTCTGTAGGTTGCTTTGGCTGCAGAACATTTTGTATCAAATCAGGGCCTGAAGGAACACGGGGACCTGTCTTTGATCCACAGTACATCAGTATGACTTAGAACAATAGTAGTGGCTTTGCGTTACCTTTCTTCTATAAACTATTACCAAACAATTAACTAAATAAGAGGAAATGCTAAAAAAATATTACGTTTGCTGTAATGTCTTGCAGAAAGATTTGCTCCTGTAGGAATTACTAGATTCTAGTGAAAAAATAATCAATATGTGTCTATAATAATACTGAGTCCTCTGCCCTGCTGGCTGGTTTGGGTACTAGGTAGGGCAGCCACATCTGTGAAGTCTGGGATTGATGAAATCTCTCAGGGATATTATTTTGTTGATTAGGCTGCTGTTACTTGGATAGTTTTGGTGGGTAAAACCCAGGATTTTTATTTTTAGTTTGTATCTGTGCCACCATTGACCTAGTTTTTGAAGCCAGTAACTCTGAGCAGCCATCTGTATCCCAGCTGATGCCAAGTAATGAAAATAACACTGAAAGGTAATAGCCCACTGGGTGATTGGGGGGTTTTATGGTAGCATTTGCTGTTTGTGTTGCTTCCCCCTTTTGAATTTCTCTTTCCAACACCTAGTAAAAAAGGCTGGGAAGGCAGATGCACAGGGAGCAGCACTGCGGGGCTGGAGGGGGCTCTGATTAGCCCTGCCTGGAGCTTTTTACCTGTATGTGAGATGGCCAAGGAAGCACCGAGGTACCTCTGGTTTTTACTTTATCCTGCTACCTTGAGGGTCTCACCTTAGTAACCAGTGACTGATTTGGTGTATTTGGGGCTGTGTGAAAGAAGGCTGACACAGCCATGAGAAATTATTTTAGTGTTATGTTTATCTGATACCCCTATAGTCTGTAAATGTTTTTGTGATGTTGGTACTGTATAGCTAGTAGTAAAAGGGCAGCAGCAGGATGCGAGATGCTGGTGAACGGTGAGCAGACATCTCCCTCGGTTGTTGTTGATCACTGATGTTTTCTGTGTTTTATCCAGAGTTACAGGTCCTTGCCTTCAGGAGCTGCCCACAAGTGCAGAACACATCCTAGCGATGCGCAGATTAAGCAGAAGATCTGTAAAGTAGCATTAAGAGGCAAGTTTTGGCCTGTAATCCTAATTATTGCTTTTCTACTTCCAGGCAATTTTGTGCAGTGACTGTGGCAGTGTTCAGAAATGAAAGGCATACTGATGGCAACTACTGACATCTTTATCTTGAGTATTATGAGATTTTATGCATCTCTGAAAGCATTAGTTGTAAAAATTCAAGGACTCCTTGAAAGTCTTAGCTCTCAATTAAGAAATCCACTATGTATATCAATATTTCTGGTTGTGAAGAAGAGTTTGAAAACATAACTTAAACGCACTCTAAACATTTAGGAACCCAAGGACAAATAAAATGAAGCTCAGCTCTGTTGTTTTTACAAAATCCTTTGATTGTTTTTACTCTTGGCCCTGTTTGTTATTGTTACCATGTAAGTTTATAGATAACAAACCTAAGCATGCTTTTTCATGACTTGTAGATCTCCCGCAAATGCTTCAGTTACTTCCTACTGCGGATGAATGAATGGCAGGTGTACTTGTGTCTGACACGACAGTCATGTTTCTGCCTTGGTTCTGTCATATTCTCTGATTCTAATGTATTGTGGTGTTTTAATTGCCAAAAGCAGCTGTAAATTCTCTCTTTTGGGCTCTCTCCATCACATCTCATTCAGTCGTTATTAGTCATTAAACATATTATCGCATTTAAGTTGGGGCAGGGCTATGGTTAAACCCCATCTCTCAGGAGCGCATTCTTCTTGCTGTCCCTCCTGAGCAGCTGGGCTGTTCTGTGATTGAATCTGAGGCTAGAGCAAAGGGCAATTATTCAGCCCAAATCTACAGCACTTCATGCAAAGGCAGTGGGAAGGTTTAATTGTTAATACTTGTAAAACATGGATTTACTGTGACAGTTGGGGCCCTAAAGGAGCTCTAGCCCTGCTCCCTGTTAGCTCTGCCTAGTATTTCATGTGCTTGTGGCTGCACAGTCCTCCCCAGTTGTAACACAGCTGAATCCAGCCTTGGAACAATTTGCCTTTGTGAGATACAAATCATTAGAGCTGTGGACCATATATAATATTTAACAACTTCTTTACAAGTCAACTGGTTTATAATTTAGGAGGAGCATTTGTAGGCACGTGATTTATCTTTCGAAATAATTTTATAATTGGTGAATGCTATTATTGTATGCATAGTACTGTGTATTATTGCAAGTAACTGGTAAAACTTCTGCTGGTTTAGAGCTCCAGGTTACACGATATTGTGCCGACAGGGCCATTTGCCTGAGGCTTTGCACTGTTTGCAAAGTTTCAAGTGATTTGCTCCAAGCTGTTGCTGACACTCTCCACACTGCAGAAGCTTTCAGCACCCTCAGGTTAGGAGGGAAGTTGCATTTGTTTCTGAGAGTCTCACAGTTTCTAATGGATTTATCCTAACAACAAGAGTGGCAAGAATAGTGTTGTTATCCCCAATATATATACAAGAGACACTTCATTTAAGGGGCCTTGAACTTGGATGTCTGTACAGTTCTTGTCTGGAGCAGTCAGGAGACTGAAGCCGGGCACTGTGCTGTGTCTGGAAACGTCTGGACACTATCTTAATTTTATTATGTTCAAATGTCTTTAAAAAAATCTCATCCTAATATAAGGGCCAAACCTTACAAAGATCTGTGGCAAATCCCAGAGCTAAACTGAACTCTCCAAAGTTAAAAGCTTCGCTGCTGAATTCAGCTATCCCCGCTGTGCCTGGGAGGGGCAGGAGTTAGTGCATTAACCCGCTGAGGCGTAGGGTGGAAAGATGATGACTTTGGCTTTACTTATTTTCTCATGTGGTATGTTTGAACCTTTATTATTCATGTAGGACTAAGGTCAGATTTGTTTGCAGCACTTTAACAAATCAGTCATCTCGACATACCTGCACAAAACTTACTGTTACAAAAGAAATGCACAAAACCTCCTGCGCAGAGAAGGCATGACCAGCGTTGCCAGCTCTGTCCCCAAATGAGAGCTTTGCTCGTGACCTGGTAGGAGGAGTTGCTTAGGTTTGTCTTTTTCCTTCCAAGCTGGCATCACGCAGTGCAAGATTTTTTTTTCTTCTCACTTCTCGGACCATTGGAAACGGTCCCGTTGCCTCCTGTTGCAGAATGCTTGACTCGATCAGATACCAAGGCACTGCTTTGTGAAAACAGTATTTAATGTAATGACTGAACACTGAGTTAGTTACTGAGTAACTTCCTGGGAGCCCTTCTCTATCACATTATGTGCTGGTGAAAAAAAAAAAATTAGACTTAGGGATGGCCTATTTGTGTACAGGATTTTGAAGAGGAGCCTGGATGGTTGCTTGCAGAAAAACCTCAAACGACTCCTCAGTGAGCTGTATTCCAGAGGCTCCTCTGTTCTCCTCATGCACAGGAGATGTGGAGTTGAGATTTTTCCCAACAAAATGATCCCCATCCTCTCCTGCTTCTGCTGTTCAGTAAACCAGGGATGGATTCTGAACTCTCTGTGGTGGCTTTGGCACTGCCCGGCTGGAGAGAGCGGTGAAGCCAGGCAAAACCCAAAGGCTGAATCTGTGTCCCACTGGAGAATAGTTTACTCCTTGCTACCATGTAAAAATTGAACGTAGCCACAAGTGAGCAATTATTTGTGTAGGAAATGTGGAAGGAATCCCCATCTCTCCCTTGAGAGATGATACATAAGAACAAATCGGAGAGCTGTTGCCTGCATGGCATTATCCAGTTGGCAGCTTAGTTTGAGGAAAAAAATAGTGGGATAAAATCGGCTTATTTTTTAAGCCCAGCTGAAAACTAGTGGGAATTCATCTCACCAGATAAGGATGTTATAAAATGTAGTATCAGGCTCCATCACATATATTGGGAGGCAGGAAGGAATTTATCGCAGAGGCTTGAGTTGATTCAGAGTCACACAAAATAGATGAAAGCCTCAATCTGTGTGCCTTCTGTGGTGTTTTATGAACAAAACACTTAAACAAACAAAACAAACCCCGCCAAAAAACCTGCAGCATATAAAACATAGCTTCAGTGTTTCCTTGAACTGTATTAACTTTTACTGTACAACCTTTTTTCTCTCCCCCTCTGAAAGTCATACATAGTTTTTTAGGAAAATCAAATTAACTACTTTGTTGCATTAAATCTAACTAATTTCAGTTTGATTTAATAAGCTTTTGTCTAGTAGTGCTTCTCGGCTGCCCCAGAGCAAGGGCTCTTGGCCAATGTACTACGACCCTGGGCTGGGGACAGCAAAGGACAAGGTGCGGTGGAGTGAAGGATGCTCCTCTGGTGATGCCGTCCTGGTGGGATGCACAGGAGGGAAGTGCGTTGGGTCCTGGGGGGCGAGGGCCTCGCCTGCTCTCTCCGCTGTGGCCTCGGCAGCATCGGCATGGAATTTTTCAGTTGTGCCCACGCGGGAGTCGTGGCCACTGCCCAACAGCTCAGGCAGAAAAAGCACTGTCGTTAATAATTGACTGGTGAGATAATGAAATAGTCGAGCCCGCTGTTTGCTTTTCTTCCTTTTCCACTGCCACCGTAATGCTCTGCACAGTGGAATGTAAAAAACAAAGTGCCATTTCCACCAGTGAGGCAAAGGGTTTGGATATGAAAGTTACTTGTGCATCTTCAATGTCCGTGCTGTGCGTGGAGCCGCCCGCTGCCTCTGAGATGTCCCGGTTGTGTGGCGGGCTGGGTGAGAGATTGGGAAATCGCCTCTGACATGGTATGAGTTGCATTGAAAACACTTCAGATTCTGATGATTACAATTTCTTATCCACTGTCTTTCAGATCCTTTGCAGACATAGCTGGAATGTGGGTCTAAAGCATTAGCTTTTGTTTTCTAAAGAGAAAATTGGAGGTAGAAAAACTGAGCTAGCTATACTTACTGTGAAAGTGTATTCAGATCTTAGAGGTAACGAAACTAAACATCTTTTCAGTGCGCGTGCATGTATTTCAGATGGCTGTATCTGGTATATATTGTCTCTCTGTAATTCAACAGTTGCTGTGATGCCTATCTGTGTTATTTGCTTTATGTGAGCAAAGAATGAAAATAACATTCTGGTCACTCTGTGTTACTCCTATCTTGTTTGCTTTAAATCTGGTAGGAACGGTGATTCTGCTGCTCCGTGGTCTAAGTAACTGCTCCTTAATGTCCGGATAAATGCGTGTCTTTGGGGAGGGAGGGAGGAAGGTTCAGTAAAATCCTGAGAGCAGACCTTTTTGAGGGTCCTTGGACCTCACAGGGTTTAATGCAGAGTTTGTATGATGTTATGTGGTTTAAGTGCTTCCAGGTGCACCTGGCCATGCCCATGCCAGTGGGTGCTTGGGGCCATCGTGGCAGCAGTTTACAGGCAGTTTGTGAGGTTGCCACAAAACAGGAGGCACGGAGTGTGTGCTTCAGTGCCCAGCTCTGCAGAGCCGCTGCTCGCACATGAGAATGATCATTAGAGACATTTTGCAAGAGCACATCCAGACCCAGGCAGTGGAGGTGGCAGGAGAAGAAAGGGTAACATTGGAAAATGAAGTGTTGTGTTTTCCATTGATCCTTTCTCCCCACCAAGGACTAACTTGGCTCTCGGGTTTCTTCCAGAGCATCTGCTGCCAAAGTCTATCTGCTCCCATCCAGAGGCACCCTTCTGTAACAGTCAGCAGGAAAACAGGTGAAGGAGCAGGATATATCTTGGAAAATATTAAAACCACATTTTGAAATGTTTAACCTAGGGTTGCAAGCAGCCTTAAGCACATGTGATTACACAAGGCTGCCCGAATTTCAGGGCTTATCCTCTGTATCTCTGTGTGTGAAAGATGACATTTTTCATAGGGAAATGCATGAATGTAACCAAATAATTGAACAAGGGCAGAACTGAATTCATACCAGAAAATTTTATCATTAAAATGGTAAAATTATTAGTGTGTAAGGGACCAATCTCACATCTGTGGTGGACATGAACAGTCTAGTGTGTCACCTCTGGTATGACGGCCAGTCTAATGCAAACACAGGGGCTCTGCTCTATCCTTGGGTGTGCAGATTAGGCATTCGTTTGCAGAATTAAGAAAATCTAGGTCTGTGTTAAATAGAGAAGGTAAGAGGTCTGGCACTTAGACGTTTTTTACAGAGAAAATAGTTACCTTGGTACGAATGCATGTAATGATCCTCCAGCATAGGCAGTGTTTAAGTGGCGAGGCTGATGACGAAATGCAGGGTATGGATGACCAATTTGGGAACTTGAAGGTAAAGTTTCCATAGACAGCTTGAATGTAGAAAGCCATATCCGAAAAAACCCACACCTTTCTATTTGGATAGGGACTAATTGGCGTGAAGTGTTACGGACAGGAAATTGCTTGGTCTCTCGTTTATATGCTAACCATGTGATCCTCAAAATGACACTTCCACTTCTCTCTGTTGAATTACTCGCGTATTGTCAGAGGTTGAGTGACTGCCCTGGCCTTGGCTGGTTTGTTGAAGTCTCTCTCGTTATTGCTCTCTAAATTTATGCTTTCCCCAGTCATTTTCCCCTGACATCTCCTGTGAATTTTGCAGCACATCTGAATACTGTTTGCAGACCAGGGGTTTAATTTCTGCTGGTGATTCTGAGCAACTTGCACCCCGTCATTAAACCTGTACTAATATAACTAATAGATATTTCCAGCTGAGTTTTAGCTGCTAATACAGTTTCTCATTGTTTATTATGGGAACCAGTGATAATAATGTTTAGTGAGATTAAGAATAAATGCTTATGAATTCTGCCCAAATGAAAGATACGGGAAAATACTCGAATGCAATACTTGCCAAAGGAATGGGCCAGTCTAACATATTATGTCTTGTATATATTTGATGTTTTTTCTCTTATTCCAGTGGATTGTTCTGTAGTAACTGGATATTACATTACTGTCTCCTTCAGCCCAAAGGCAGGCACAATTATGTTTAACATCTGGATGAATTAGACTGAAAACAGACATCCTCTGGAAAGGAATAGTTTCTGTTTCTTATGTCAAAATAAGAAAGCTAAAGAGCTAATAGCTTTTTTAATACCAAATTAATCAATATTAATTCATAATCCTTAAGTTGTATGTAGGAAAATGGAAGTGCTAATATCGTTTGCTAATTACATTTTAGACTGGCAATGCGCTATGAAAGAATGGAAATGTTATAAGCTTTGTTGAGTGTAGTAAGTTATTTTAAAAAATAATTTGTATTTAGGAGAAGTGCTTAGGAGGCAAGAGTGCTGGATTCTGTTCCCATTTTAGGACTCTCAAACAATTTTATGGTAAGGCAAATAGTCCTACTGGTAGTGACAGTATGTGATTAAAGTTTGTAAGATAAACTCTGAGGTACAAGGAGATTGTTTTGTTAGGTAAAGCTCCATTGCCACATCTCTGCTTTCTTTCTCTATTTTTCTCACATGCTCAGTCTCCTCCTCCACTGAAGTCTCCACTGAACCACCTGTGTTCAGTGGTTATGGAGTTTTCCAATTAACACAAGCTGATTACTGTGCTCTCCTGTTGTCTGGGAGAATCTGGGTGAGCCAGTTGGCTGTGCCACTCCTCCGTTCTGGGAAAATCTGGTAGGATTCTCTGTCCAAGGTTTTACATGTAGGTAATCACTAGATGGGAATGACTTTGGGAATACAGTGAAGGGAGTGAGTGTTTCTGTATCATTCATGAAGTTCATAGCACACAGTCTAAAGCTCGCCAAGTTCAGCAGAAAGCTTCTCATTAAATTTAAGGAGCAGAGAATAAATTGTTTAGTCCATTTTTATTACATCTAAAGGCCATAATCTAAATATACACACACATACATATATGGATATTTTTATACATAAATAATATATATAATCCCACTTGATTAGGTGGGAACTGGACACTGCCCTTTACCCAGCCCAGTGGCTCGGATCAACCTGGTCTAAAGCTGGAGCCGCAGCAGCAATGTTTGTTCTCATGGCAGTTTTTTCTGTGGAAAACATAATTAACAGCACGGATAAGTTGGAGTCTACAGTCTCTTTCTGTCTGGGCTTCTTGGACTGTAGTGACAGAGCTATCCATTAAGCTTCTGAAAATAGTTTTATGTTATAACAGAAGAAAGCATATATAACTGCCAGAAAACCACTATTCTTCAAAAGATAAAATGACTTGATGGCATTTCCTAGCCAGCCAACTCTCACTCATAAGTTTGAGTGAGAGTTAGCTCTCCCAGAGCAATAATAAAAGTCCAGGAAAGGCAAATTCTGATCCATACGACACTGTGAATTTGGTTTGGGATGTGTGGCAGTTGCTGGAGCTGCCTGTTATAAGCACTTGGCTTTTTCTAATTACAGTCCGTTAATAAGGGACATGTTTTTAAAACTGTCTTGCACAGAGTGCTAACCAACTTTTACTGTTAGTTATACTGGAGTCAAACCACATGTCCATGAAAGGAGATGTTGAACTGGATTTCACCTATTTAGGGGCCAGTTTCCTCTCATGTGGTCTTGACTTGATGCCTAAGCTGTGGGAAGCTCAGTGTAGTCAGTAGCAGGGCAGGGTGACTAT
The DNA here is from genome assembly GCF_000737465.1 of Haliaeetus leucocephalus. Taxonomy (NCBI): domain Eukaryota; kingdom Metazoa; phylum Chordata; class Aves; order Accipitriformes; family Accipitridae; genus Haliaeetus; species Haliaeetus leucocephalus. Next base: position 1,863,565 of record NW_010973092.1, read on the forward strand.
GAGAATTTTATTTTTCTCTGATGTTTCTTGGACAGCCTTGCTGGCAAGCAGTCAACAAGGTGGAAATGAGAAGACATCTTCTGAGACTGCTCTGACCACTCATCTATGAGCACATGCTCATGTTGCAGCTTCCCCTGTTCCTGGAAATCAAATCTCATTTTCCTTGCTATCTGTTAAAATATGATGGCTTATCCCTCAGGGAGAAAGCAGTCCTCTGAATGTGTCCTGATCTATTTGAGATTTCTTGCCTATCTATTTGTACTGAGTCAAGCAGGGGAGAGAAAAGTAGTTTTCTGCCCTTGAAGAGCAGCCTTCTTCCTAAACCTGTCGTGGCGGGGGGGAGACTAGTAAAGGCTTTTTACTTAGTTTGAGTTTTCTTCTGTGTTCTCTAGGCTACTGGATATTATATAATAATTCTAAAGGAACGTGTCTGAAAATGAACAGTATCATTAGGTTTTTTTCTTCCTGAAGTTTTCAGTTCTTTAGAGTCTGTAATTCTTTAATGCTCTTGAATATTTTTGAGTCTGTTCTTGCAGCCTGTAAAAGCACTATGGATGGTAAATTTATGGCCTCAAATGAACTTGATTAGATTTAAAAAAAAAAAAGGAAAGAAGGAAAATTGTGATGAAGTAAGAAGGGTTGAAGTGGAAACAATTGGAAAGAAATGCATATGTTTGGGATGAAGCTGTGATTTCTGGAAAAAGCGTTTTTTTGTGAAGTGCTTCAGAGGTAGAAACAAAAATAAATGTTTGGTGTTTAGTAGATTAGGGAATCATGATGATGGAAGCCAAGAGAAATTTTTGAGGCTGAATAAGGAAAGTCAGGGAATTCAAGGACAATGGAGAAGTATGTGGCGGGTGACTGCTCTAATTAAAAGGTCAGACTCTGTTGGGTGCTCAGAAGAGGTCTCTTACAGGGCTGTGAAGAATTGCCAAACCTGATCTTCCTCATTAAATCCTTGGCCAGAGATTGGACCATGGTTCTCGGGTCCAAAAGCATTTTATTTGGGCCACAGCTTTTCGCCAGCTAAGCATGCATGTTATTGTAATGCCAAGCGTTTGTGTCCAGCAGTGGATGTCATTGCTGTATGGGAAATTACTCCAGGGAAGGTGTAGGATGACCCATTCTGGCATCGTGGCTCAAGGAAAGCTCCTATGCTAGTCAGCAGGAATCTCCTCCTTCTCTAGAGAGGTAGGCATAGCTGGGTAAGGAAGTTTAGGGAGTCTTATCTTCCCCCCCCCCCGCCCCCCCCCCCGAAAAGGGATATTGAGATGCATTATTATTTTAATCCTCCTCTAAATTACTCAAGACAATTCCACAGCTCCAGAAAGCCTGAAGTCTGTATCGATGTTTTTACTGGAAATGTTTACATTCCTCAAGCTATGGTGAAATTTATTTCTGTGCACACAAGGCATAAACCTCATCTAAATCCCATTTAGGCTCTGTTTTGAGAATGTCTGACACTTTGACTTTCCCTGGCTCCCAGTAGCAGGGTAAGTTTCCCACTGGGCCTGCGTACGCCAAACTTGAAAGTTTGTCCTTGGGTTCTGATGTATATTATCCTTGGCAACCGTTAACTACCTGCATGATAGTTCTGGAAATTGCACTAAATGAGAAATCTGGTTTTAGTCTTCAGAAATCTTTGCAAGAAAAATACAGATTAGCAGAAAGTGTGTTTTCCAGTCATCTAAAGGGGATGTCATCTGATATGTTCTCTTATGTTGCCTTCCTGTTTGAAACCTAAAGCTGAAAGTCCTAGGGGATAAAATTGTTGATTATAGGCTAGAAAAATAATAATAAAGGGAATGTATCTATTTAAAAAAAAAAAAAAAGGCAGCAGCTAAGAGAGAAACAGTGACTTTCAGAGACGCTGGGCACAAAGATAATCAGACAGCCACACTTTCCTGGATGTAGTATCCTTCCATTTCTCTCACCCTTTCAACAATCATGTGAAAGTGATGGAATTTGAAGACTTCAGACATTTGTCTGGAATTTCTGGATGTTTCACAGTCTGGTCAAAGGAGCAGCTCTTATTTCCAGACATCTCATGTCTCAGTAAGACATACAGTCACTGAGAAAGCATGGGTCACCCATGTCATGAGTGTGACAGATTTCTGTCCAGGAAGTCCTGGATGGAGATCTGGGAACCTGTGCCGGATCAGCAACCGATGACCTACAGCAGGTGTCTGTGATACCAGAGACTCTCTACGCGCCCTCCCCAAAATTTCAGACTCTCCAGACTTCCCTGGGACAGCCAGTAAGGTTGCCTGCTAAACCAAGAGTCTCACAGATGATATTTTGGTCACAGTTAGATCTCATGGTCCATGAAACAGATGGGTCAGGTGCTGCAGACTGTGCAACTGATTGGAATCTGAAGAATTTCGGCTAATATTTACATGAGGTGTTTACCCTTTGATAAGAAACAGGTCATTCACAAACATGTACATGACATAATGTTGGTAGGTTGGTCACGGTGTTTGCTTTGCATTTCACACACTTACTGTTCTCGTTGCTTGGAGAACAGTTGCATATTGTAGTTTGATATGGATTAATAGCTGTGTTTTGCCCCTTTATTTCCATGGAGCCCTTTGTTAAAAAGGGCAGTTTTACAGGAACAGATCTATGAAGTTTTACACAAGCCCAACATGTTAGCAGGGTGTTGCCTTCATCTCCAGAGTGTTTTGGAGGAGAAATCCTGTCGGTTTTCCAAAGTTACAGTTCCTCACCCATAAACACCAATAGCCAAGTCTCAAAAGAAGGTTTGAACTCTGCTTGTGTTTATTAAGGAAGATGCTCATTCTTGCTTCTCTGATGGAAAGATTGTGTTGGAAAACTTTAAGGGAACTGCACAAGTCTGCAAACATACTGTGTGGCTGTGTTCGGTGCCGGGAGCTGTTTCTCCTAGGTTGTTGAGGATAAATCAGAGACTTGATAAAGAAAATACATGTGTTTCAGATGGGTGATGCATTGTTTGGGCAAGCATTGTATATAACTGCAGGTGAGTTACAGATTAATTAGTAGTACCTAATACAATCTAAATGAGGTCAAACAAGAACGAACTGTAGGTAGAAGAAAGCTTGCCCTTAAAAGACAGGTAACTTGTTAACTGACTGCAGTCTAGAGTCGCTGATTTTTCTCTGTACAAAGTTAATTTGCCAGAGCCATGAGGCTTTGACCTACTAAGTTGATTGCAAGGAATTCAAGATTGTGCAATACAAACCACCTTTCCCTAGAATTAAGAGGTTGAGGTGGTGGGTGGTATTTTAACAGTGGTCTGTGGGAGACTGGAGACTGCTGCAGGACTTGAACCTGCACTGAATGCTCAGGGACTGTATTTGATAATGTTTAGGTGAAGTTTCAATGCAAGCAGTGGTACCTGAGCTGAGAAAATGTACAGCATGGGCTGTAACAATGTGAATTTCTTGGCACTGCCTTGCCACTACTATTATTTTTTTTCTGTTGTTATTATGGGGGAAACTTGGGACAAATCCTGTTTTGACACAGAAGACATCATTATCTTAGCCCAGAGACAGCCCAGCTGCGTGTACACAGAGTCCTGTGTCATCTGTGTTTTGTTCTTCCTCGGCCATCAGCCTGCTGGGAAGCATTAGACAAGTCCCGTTCCCTACGGATACCCCATTTCTCTTCTGTGCTTTTGTTCATCTCATCTCTGTAGTTTGTCAGATCTATAAAGCAAAGAGTGTGTGCTTTATATTTGCAAACTGCTTTGCATAGAGGGCTGTGCTCTGTGTAGGGTATCCTAGGTAGTACTGGAGCAAATATAATAAATCAGCGGATAGAAGTCAAGTTAGCCTCTTTTTAAACAAACTAACAAACAAAACAAAAAAAAAACCAGCTTTTTTTGGACCTTAATAGGTCCAAAATAACCTTAATAGGTTGTTAGTGGCTTTATTTCTTCCTTGGGCATAGAGTGACACATTGTTAATACACTTCCCTTCATCTTCTGGTGTTCTTGGTTCTCATATACTTTAATTTAACGTTTTTCTTTTTGCTTTCAGAGGTTTACAATTAAAATATTGCAAGCCTGTCTGGAATGTGCACGTTGTATTACAGCCTTGCCAGAGCATTTCTAAGACCCGCAAACAGTGTAGTCCATGAGGGTCCTGTACCACCTACCAGCAGAGGAGAACAATAATGTCATTGTTAATGTCAGTTAAGTACATCAGTGGTTTTTTTTTACATGTGAAAGAGAAGGCAGTTTTCACATAGTTCTTTAAACACATTGAGATCAATGATTCTGCTTTCAGGGTTTAGGAAACATCTCCAAAAGAAATATGACAGATTTTCCCTAAGATGTGTTTCAGTATCATATTATTTAAATTTTAGCAGAGACTTCTGGAGAACAGTATATTACTTCAGTTCTTATCATTTTTCAGACACTTCAAGGATGTGAAATTGCAAACTTGGTCTTACGCAAAACAGATATGCAAAATGTGAGCCACGGTAAGATTGGGACCAGAGGGCACCCAATGCGGGGGGAAGTCCTCTCGCTTATTTGGCACTTCTCCACAGAGCAGAAGGAAAGGCTGCAGGTAGCTCCAGACAGGTGACGGGAGAGACTGCAAAGGAGGAGCAGACAGAGGAGGGAATGTCCCACGAGCTGCAATGTCCTCCTGCACCTGGTGCAAACATGGACTTGGTGCTTGCTGCTGCTATTTCCAAGTCAGATGTTCGTACCTCGGTCTTCTTAGATATTGAAATTATATTTCCTATTATTTCTGGTATCATCATAAAAAGTTGAGACAAAAATTCTTCACTGTGTTGCTGACCTCACTGTAAATCATGAACAGATAGCTTGAACGAGAGGAAATGGCCTCAAGTTGCGCCAGAGGAGGTTTAGTTTGGATATTAGGAAAAATTTCTTCACCAAAAGGGTTGTCAAGCACTGGAACAGGCTGCCCAGGGAAGTGGTTGAGTCACCATCCCTGGAGGTATTTAAAAGACCTGTAGATGTGGCACTTAAGAACATGGTTTAGTGGTGGTCTTGGCAGTGTTAGACTTACAGTTGGACTCAGTGATCTTAAAGGTCTTTTCCAACCCAAATGATTCTATGCTTCTATGAAATAATGGAGGAAAAAAGATCTTGGGAAACACTGGTGTAGGAAACCAAGAGAGTACCTTCATTGATATACATAAACCAAAGCACAACTGTTATTTAAATTCTACACATAGCCATGAAAAGTTAGAGCCAAATTCTCATCATAAATCAGGGTGGCTCCATCAACTTCAGTGGAACAGTGCCAGCACATCCCAAAGACATGGCTCGGTCTATTAATAGCAACAGTTGAGTAATAGAACTGCCTGGAGAGGTTCTGGCTGGTACAAAATTTTGATTAAAAAAACAGAGACAAAAATGACAGAGGAATCTGCCTTCTGGTTCTCTTGTGGAGTGTGGCTCCCGTGGGGTTTGATCCTGTGCACCTCCCAGCACCTCCAGAGACCACCAAGCTTGCACAGCTCAGTGAGACGCAGCAGTGACTGCGGTGGTCCAGGTTTTCAGGTGCAGTCTGTTCATTTAGATAATGTAACAGCACTGTGATAGCAACTGTGGTACAGTCTGATTCTGCATTTAGTGTCAGTGCAATCATTCTCTCAGCTGCTTTTCTTTCTTTGTAGCTTCAGAAAATCCACAGTTTTCCTTTCACCAGATATCTAAGGATTTTATTGCTTTAAATCCTTCAATCCAGCATGGTGAAAAGGATGGGGAATGTCCGTCTTCAGCCATTGATGCTTTGTGTTTCCTATGTGACCCTGTTATTCAGGGATAGACAATTAAATTTCACAGCTGCATTTTAGATCCTCTCTAAAGAGAGAAAGAACTTCTCCAAGTGTTCTTGAGTTGGTTTCTTACTGAATTTCCAAAAAAGCCTAGCAGAAATTCCCACTGTGTGGTGTTATGCTGTTTTCATTTCCCAGAAACTAGTTAATTTATTGTGCCCCACCAGTCCAAGTTCCCTTTATAGATTAACTTGTGTGTTTTGGCTCCTATCCATCTCTTCCTTTGGCTCAAAATGAATGATACCAGGACTGTCTTTGAAACAAGGCAGGAATGTGAAGTTTTTTGATTAAACAGCAACATCACCCCTGAAACCGCTCTTCCTGCCAGCTTTATGAGGCCCCACTGCAGAAGTACGGTATTGAGAATGGCAGATGAAGGTCTGGCAAGTTCAACCTTTTTGAAGAAATTGGGCATGTAATATTCTGGTAGGATTTGGAAACAGTTTGCATCTCCTCAGATGGTGTGTCACTGGAGCAGCTTGTCACTGAAGGTTTTCAAGACTGTTTGCTTTCTCTTAATAACTAATCAGTCTTTAGAACTGGTTTAAATGAGAATTACTAAAAGGTCACTGGCTAGCACCTATCTGCCTTGCCAGGTTCAGTCTTTTATTAGGGGCTCGTCCTGCCTATGAGTGTGTCAGAGGGGCTTGAAGCTGGCAGAGGTGGTTGAGGGGGTCACAGTTAGTGTGACCATCTCCTGTGTGTCTTCTGTTGGCCTATTTAAGCAGGCTGCTTGTAGAGATCTCAGTTGTTAAACAAAACCTGCATGCATCATCTGTAACAATCAAAGAGTAAATGTCAAGTGCTGCTGATAAACACAGGCTGTTTTCTAGACTCTGCAAAAATTGTGTATTTCTTGTACGTGAACTCTAAGCTGGTGCTTTTTTCTAGTACATTTGGTGTGTTTGCAGGGGAGATCTTAGCATCAGCCATAAAAATATTTGGCTGTCTTTTAAAATCTATGATTTGTTACTGACAGCAGAATGCCTCATCGAGATACTCTGTCGATCTCTCATCAAACCACTTTCTATGAGCCTATGGGAAAGGTTTTCCAAGATGTGTATTTTTGAGCACGGATGGAAATGGCATGGAAACTCACTTAAACGACAAACCATTTTCATCATGTTCATGAAATAAAGTATAATATGGTTCTTGCTTCTCTGAGAAACAATGGAAGCCTTTAAGGAGGGGGGAGAAGGCTGATAAGACTGATTCTGAGCATGATTTCTTCCTATTTGATAATTCTTCTGGCCTAATCTGTGCACTGCTTGTTCAGTACAGTTATCCATGGAGCACTGACATGTCCAACTAACTGTCTGTGTGCTCATATTTCTGTGTGAGATTCTTTTCTGAAAGGAAATGTGGAGGCACTGGTGGGGTTTGGGGCACACTTTGTGTAATGTCACTGCAGTCATGTAGTTGGAAACCCTGGTGCTGTTTAGAACCACCCAAATGAGAGCGAGGCACTGATCCACGGTTGTGAACATTTCTGGAAGCACAGCTCGAAGTCACTTTGCAGCTTCAACCAGCCAGGTGCATGTTGTATTCAAGCACCTCCAGAATTAGGCAGTATCTGAGCTGGGATTTTCAACCCCTCATATTTATTTCTAGGCAGATTCAGGAACTAGTTTTGATTCTGACCCTTGATGCTTTGCACATAGTGAGAGGGTATCTTCTAACTGTATGTATAGTCTTTTAGATTTAATGAAAATCTAGAGAACTCTTGTTATTAAAGACTTAGTTGCTCTGTTTGTGATAGCAGAAATGATCATTCCAAGATCCTGATAATTACTGAAGCCAGACATTTACTTCTAGCTACTCTAAATACTATTTTCAAGTTCACATCTTGAGCATGTATGCGATGCTTACTGCCTGATCCCCCCAGGTGTGATCAGAATCCTCCCACTGAGTCTTTTTCATATGTTTCTCTTTCTTTTTAGGATCCTCTAGATATTATTGAAATGTGACTACAGAGAAAAATGTGCTTTTCTAACAACTCGTTTGTGGACATTTTCCAGAAATCAAAGTCTGATTGATGCTACAACATGGCTTCATCTGGGAATGAGATAGAAGGATGGACTCACAGACAAGGTGGCAGAATTGGAGAGCTGGTAGATGCCGTGACCTCTCCTGAAAATGGTAATCGTCTTTCGCCAGTGAAGTCGATGGGCAGTGTAGACCATCTCTTGCACCTCCCTGGAAGAGTAGACTCTGCTTACAGCTCTTTCTCAGGGGGATCAAATGTTCCAGAGTATCCCACCCCATCGTGTTACGGTGAAAACTGCTGTTTGCCTCCAGAGCAGGTACCATACATGGACTCAGAATACGTAAGAGGTATTTATAATCTCAGTGCAGTAAACTCTGACTTCAGATGCTTGCATCCGTACAAAGCACCAGACCTGAGCATCCATAATAACTGTCACAGCACCAGACTTGCTGAATGCTGTGGAAGCACTCCTACGCGAGGGACTTTAGATCAGGGACCACCGCCTCTGGCAGCACCTCCGCCTTCTCCTCCCACGCGACTCGATAGCTATAAAGTCACCAGACATCTGGAAAACTCAAGAGGGAGATGCAACTCTGGAAGTCACAATGAGTGTAGTGTGCATCCAGCTCCTTGCGTGCAGGACAATCAGCTAGCAGATAGGGACATATCACGGACCCAACACAGGGATGAAGTTACAGAGCAAGATAGAGTGGCTGCTAGGGGAAAGACTCTGGAAAACAAGGGCCTTTCTTCTGATTCTACAAATGAGGTATCTATGTCAAAAATTCAGGGGTTAAAGATGGATGAAAATGGAGAGTGGAACCCATCCCAACAACCTTTAAAGAGAAGGAATCCACACGTTTTCAGCAGACCTTCTTCATTCATTTTTCAAGAATATTTAAAGACTGACTCTGTGGCTGATGTCCCTAAAATACTTTCTGCTTATAATTCAGTTCATGCTTATAAAATTCCTGAAGAGATGAACTCCAAGTCCTGTCACTCAGTGCATACCAACCCTAACACTGTTAATGATACACAAGAAGACAAACAGTATCCCTGCAGTGTACGTAAGCCAACTTTCAGAGAAGCAGATCGGCAAAGCGGAGTGCCAGAACCCACCCAACGAAAAGGATCCCTGCCCTGTGCTCCGTGCCCGCTCCATGCTGAGTTGCATTCAGATGTGGATCAAGATGTGTTTGAGGACAGCTGTGACTTAAAATATATGGAGAATGCTCTTCTAATTAAAAATGCTCCCAGGAAGCTGAACAGTTGTACAGATGAAAATCAGTGCTATGACTCTGAAGGAAAAATTGGGAGTGATGTAAGGGAACCACTCCTGAATCAACAAGCCAAAATGCAGAGATCATCACCATCCTGCAGCTGTGATACTGTAGAAGCGGAACACCCTTGCTGTGAGGAGTCATCAGATCAGGCAAATAAGCAATGCTATGATAATACTAGCCAAACGTCTTTTTTCGGACCAAAGGAAGATTCCACATCTCAGTTTTTACATGAAGTCAAGAAAGAAAAACAGGCTAGTAACAGCAGTCCTGACCTTAGCATGAATCTAGAACAAAAGGAACCTCCTGTTCCTTACCAAATATATCAACCTAAATTTCAAAAACAGCTCTTAAGACAGCTACAGGATGATCTTGCTGGTGAACAAATAACCAGGCAGATGACTCCCATGCTTTACTACCTTTCTGGGGGGAAAACCACAAACATCCTGCACCACAGCAAACTCACCCAATGTCAGGAGGGCTCGAGGAGCTCACCAAAGGACTTATCAGCAAGCAGCTACTCTGCCCCAGCACGGTGTCTAGAGATAGAAAGGGAAAGCAATCAGCTTCAAAGGACCAGCCATCACCATCAGCGCAGTGCTGATGATCTCCTGTTTGAGACTGAAGATCTCAGTGTCAGGTGTCCTGCTTTATCCATGGATGAGAGTTTCAAGAATGATTATAGAGAGAAACTTAAAGTGGCTCAGAAAAAGGTTCTGAGAGAAACCTCCTTTAAAAGAAAAGACTTACAGATGAGTTTGCCTGTTAGACTGAGACAGAAACCCTCTAAAAGGCCATCAATTGAACACCTTAGGTCTTTCTCGTTATCCAGTGCAAGCGAGGATGCCAAACCTGTTCCTTGTTCCCCTCCTCAGCTAGAATCCTTGGAAAGTTTCAATAGAGATGAAGAAATTAAGAGGCCACAAACAGGTCGAATAGGGGGAAGGAGAAGGGTAACCAAAGAGCAAAAGAAACTGTGTTATTCTGAACCTGAGAAACTCGATCAGCTAGCAGATAAGGAAGTATCATGGAGTCAAGTCAGGGATGAAATCACTGAGCAAGATACAGTAGCAGCTAGGAGAAAGACTCTAGAAAACAGAGGGAGGGCACTTTCCAGTTCAAGTATCTCCAGGACAGAGCTGAAACAAATCCAGCATACTGCACTTATTGAATACATGGAACGAAAGATTAACCAAAGACCAAGTAGTTCACAACACCTCCCACTGCATAAGCCGCCCCTGCAGAAGAGGCTGTCGCATCCCAAATGGCCTCCTGGTAAGATTTCCAATCCAAACGGGAGCAGGACGATGCAAAACAATGAGGTTTTCTGCCAAGCTTTCTCTAAAGAAAAATTGCCAGATGTTTCTTCTCCTTTGGCTTTTGTTCCTCCACTGAGCGTGACCAGCAGGTGCAATCCCAGCTCTGCTACTGCTGGTACAGCGACCTTGAAGCACGACCCGTCTCCCAGCGAAGTGGACGACAGAAGCTGCACCGGCAAGTGTGCGTCAGCTGAAAGTCTCCCACAGGCAGGTGATCCTGCATCTGGGAGAGCTCGTGAGAGATCAAAATCAACTCCTTCTTCCACACAGGTAAGAAAGATATTAAGATAGTAATTAGTGTTTGAGCCTGACTTATGACTATCTACCTGTTTTAGAGAACTGTGGGACTATTCACATGAAAAACTGCTGAACATCACGAATGAGGAATTAAGACTTTATTTTTTAGTGTGTAGTGGGGAGATGATAGAAGTGGGGGAAAAGCCACTTTTGCTTAATATATAGGAAATGCTGTGTAGCTGTTTGAAAGCAAAATGCATGCTCTGCTTTGCAGTGTACAGGAGAAATAATTTGGGGTGATTCTGGGAGAAGTGCTACCAATTTTAAAGTGTTATGTATTTATGGTTAATGATGACAGTTCGTTATTCTCGAAAGTATTTTGTAAGAAAGTATTGCAGAAAACAAGGTGTTCTTTATTGTGAAAAGTTCTAAGAGAATTGCATAAGAATGGAAACTTCCTAACAGCTGACTGAAATACATACTCGGTTTGGGCAGAGTCACTTGTTATCATTCAGCAAGTGCACAGGTAAAGGCAGGGAGGAAGAGGAGTGTCTGCTTCACGGGACATGCTGTGCAAGTGCCATAGGCTCTGCTTGAGGGCTGGACAACGCTGGGCACGTGAGGGTCCCTTCCAGAGCTACGGAAGGACGTGCGTGGGGTCTGGCACTCAGAGATCACATTTGCAGAGAACACGTGTGGTACGCAGGATGATGCTGTTTGCGTTTCAGCAGTCACTGTTGTTACCTACAGCAACTACATTAGATCCCTACCCCAGAAAAGGTTGTTACAGAGACATTTTTATAAGTGACCAACCTTTTTGGCTTCTGAATTTGAAGGACAGTAGCTGTCAATATTGTTGTTAAGGAGAATAAAGAAGATAAAAGGGTCAGAAAACAAATAATTTAATATAGTACTAAAATTGCCCAACTGAAGAGGCTGACAAACTTCCACAATTCTGCCTGGTTTTTGAATTTTTATGAGAGTCAATGAGAGTGGAGTATATACTTTGTTGCCAGCTGTTCTTTGGTTTTCTAGGGAAAAGGGATGCTACCTAGGAAGAGCATAATAGCAATTTCTTTAATAAAAGAAAATAGACACACTCAAAAATAAAAACCTTGGTGAACCTGCTGAGAGATCTACTGTTGGCTTCTGTTTCTGGGGATAACAAATGCAGTAGTAAAATTAAACAGCTGCCTAGTCTGAAAACGCCGGTTGTCCCATTGTGCTGTTTTCACTTCCAGGACACTTACAGATGTGCCAGTGGTGCAGCGGCACCGTCTCGGCGTTGGGAGAGCTGCCTCGGCACCCCCAGGTAAGGCTGCGAAGCTGGGTTCTAGGTAGAGCCTATGTCCAAGATGTGTGAACTCCAACAGCAGTCGTGGGTGTCTGCTTCTGTCCTTGTGTCTTGGGATCCTTCGTTGCCCATACGGGAACATTCATCCGCTATGCTATTTGTTTCATTTTGGGACATTCTTTAAAATAATTTCTCCTGTGTGGAGCAAAAGTGGAAAATGCAGAGTGTAGGTGAGCGTCTCTCCCTGCAGCAGCCCGGCTGCATCAGATCTCTGAGATCACAGCTCCCTCGTCTGAGCTCCGGCAAAAACGGCACCTGCAACAGCTCGGATATGCCCAGTCTTGAAAAATGTGTGTACTTACAGAGTGGTGTAGTAGGGGCTTTTGGTGTGGTTTTCTAAAGGAAAAAAATATTGTGCCCTTTACACACAGCTAACTAGAAAGTTTGTATGTTAACTCTCCATATTTGTTTTGCTTGTTTGAGGAGCACCAGGGGAGAAAAAGATCTGAACTTTGTCTCAAGAAGGCAGTGACACTGATAACTTGTGCAGTAAGAGAATTTCCACTGTTTCAGTCATTCAAAAAGATCTTAATGGTTTCTGGAGGCTTGATTATCTTAGGAAAAAAAAAATATTTTTAGTAAGATTTTGAAGTTTTTCTTAGATTTCCTAGTTTAGTTAAGAGGCTTAGCAGGTCAGCATGAATGTATCTGGAAGTCCTGGACAGAACAGTAACATCAGAAACATATTTGCACAGACCTCTATAATACGTACTAAGTAATGAAAAGAAAAGAAATCCAGAACTGGTTTCAGCAGTAATTAATTTAGATTATCATCTTTGGGAAGTAGGTGTAAGTACAGGTTTCAGTCTGTTACAGCTGTATCTCATGTTTTTTCTCTTTGTTTTCCTCCACAAGAAAGTGCTGCTGAGCTGTGAGAGAAAATCCAGGGTAGACTGGACATGTTTGCAATATTAATTACTCAAAAGTTCCAACCGGGACCAGCAGGCAGAGCAAGCTATGATCATTACCCACACCCATAGTGTCCATGGGTTAGGGAAAAAAGCTTGAGGACATCCTCATGTATATCTTGCATCCATTCAATTGCACAATGTAATTTTGAGGTAGTTTTCACTGGTATTATCCATTTTCCCTGATAACTGCTACAGATGGTTTGTTTAGCCTGCAAGCTGGTCCTACCCCCTTCCATTGCAATGAGGCCTGAGAATGAGTAAGAATAAGGCCTGCCACTGTTTGCAGTGATTTTCTTGGGTGTCTCTGTGTCTCTTCCTTTCATCTATCCCTCCATAAACATTCATCAGTCCATGTTCACAATATTGCATCATCGTCACGTTAATTTAGGTATCACGGTACAGCATCACATTGCAATGCCGTGGTGTTTTGCAGGGGGTGTTTTTAGCACCTTTTTGATGGAAAGGCTGTTCCAGCATTAAGGGCATCACTAAATCACCAGAACCAGGTGGTTCAAATCAAGGTCAAATGAGGTTTTTATTTTTAATTGCAATGAAAAGGTGCACATAATAGATAAGATAGCTCTAAGTGACATTGTTAGTCACTATCTAGTACAAACTATGATTAAATTTCCCTTTGCTAAGCTGACTTCACTTTTTGATGAAAAGCTAAAAAGGCTGTGTTAAAGCTGGCACATAGAGTGTCTGCAGACCTTGAAGAAGAGAAGCTATGGGAGAAGGTGGAACTTCAGAAATAGCAAGACTTTCATTGCTGAGCCACAGAACAGCTCAGTTTGGCCACATGAAAAGCTTTATGTCTTGCCAGTGCCTGCTTGAGCTGGGTAAACGCAGCTCAGCTGCAAACCATCCACGCTCTCCCCAGAGCCCCACGTCTGTGTCAGGAAACCTGCCCAGACAAGCAATGGCTGGAGATAGTGTGGGGCTCATGGGATTAAATACAATAGTCCAAGCATTTGAAAGCTTTCCTAGCACAACAAAGTCTGGTATTTTCTCTGTGTGCATCCCTTCACTGGGGGTACTGCAATCTCTGCTGTTAGGCATTAGGTCTCTTCATCGCTCTCCGCTGGTCCGGTCTCCTTCAGGAAAAGGAAATGGCTACCTTTGTATCTCCACATATGGCTTAGGAAAGACTCACACCATCCACAGGGACAGGGTTAATTAGTACCTTTAGGGGAGGGAAGGACCGGTTCTGTCCCAGCTGCATTGTTTTTATATGTGGCCTTAGAGAAAGAGCTAAACAAAGGTGGACAAAACTTGCAGTGAGCTCTCTATGCCTGTTCTGAGGGAGGACATTTTTGCTTTGTGCCTACAACTTTGAAGATCATCTGCCAGGTTAACATAGTTAAATGGAGGCTTATAAATCTTCCTTCAGTTTAATCCCTCTAGCTTTCCTCTCTACTGTCCCCTCATAATCCTGTTAGGTTATGAAAAATTTTCCTAGAGGAAAAAATAGGTTTGTTCATTCAGTCATGATTAATACAATAGTATTTATATATACACAGATGTACTGACTATTCTCACAAGCAGTTACATGGATGTATATAGGAACATCAGTGATTGCAGAAGATGGTCTATGCATACTCCAATCATCTTGTGTTCAACAGTGCCCTTATATTCTTGCAAATTCTAGTCCGAAGTGTGTTTTTAAATTACATGTATTTACTCACTCTGTCATCATTAATATAATTATTTATGCCCTGCAGACATTAGCTTTTTCCATCAAAGTTTCTCCTGAAGTGTTGCATCAGAAAACTCAAAGCACTGAGTCAGACTTGCATTGGTCAACTCAAAAGTAGAAGTTTGATCTCAAAATGGTTAACTGAAAGGATTTAATAAAACTTTTACTGAAGTCTAATGGCCAGTTCAAAAGAGAACCCTCAGATGAATAGCGTTTCCTCTGTGTTGGTATTCAGTTTGCCTAAAGAGAAGGAAGCACTACGTGTCTTCTCTAAGAAGGACCGAGAAGTGGGGAAGGGAGTGGTGCGCAGGAGACAGTGATGGCGTAAACCTCTTCTCACCCTTGGGTTGAAACATTCTCACTATAGAAATAAGAAGGTGTAAGGAACAGGACAGTAAAGATTTGCCCTTTTGCAATACAGTCGCTGTGTTACAATAGGGCTGGTGGCGGGAAAGGCAAAGTGCAAATCGTCCTTCTCTGTTACTGCCAGGTGGTTCCCAGATGTGGCCCGAGGAAGGTCTCGGCCAGCCCTGGTCCCCGCGTGTGTCTCGTCCCGTTGGCAGCGTGCTCACCAAGGCTGGTGGGATGGCTGCGTGCTTGTCAAACATTTGTCAAACAGCATCAGTGTGACATTTTAGGGTGTTTTTACCACAGTTTTATTTCGGAAAACGTGTATGTTGGTCATAATTAGAAAATGAGAAATTTAATGGGGATTCAAACAATGTAGACTGGTGCAGCTAGACATTTTACACACTCCCTCTTTTTCCCAAGCAAAATTAATAGATATTATGGAATTTGAATTTAAAAAACTTTAATAAAAACAGGAAGCTGGAAAGATAATGACAACTGCTATAGCTGCTTAAACAGTCTGCAGAAGTATCTGTTGCAGAGGAAGTGTCTCAAATAAAAGGAAGTGTCTTCTTTCTTATAGTTTCTGTGATCCTGAGAAAGATGGATGCGAGAATCATGAATATAAAGACAATGACGTAATTGGACGTGCATGTTGTCAGGATACTAAGGAGCTGACTCCTGAAACCTCTATTCCTATCCCAAGAAGTGGAAGCAAGGAAGATGCTCACATGGAGCAAGAATGCAGGACTAAATCTCTGAATGGCAATGCTTTAATAAAGTGTCCAGAGCAGCAGCCTGCAGCTCCTCAGGAGCAAGTAATGTACTGCCAGACAGCGTTAGCTCAGCCTCGCCAAGGAGACAAAAATACAGCTAAAGGTTTAGTTGCAAAGGAAACATCTCTGCACAATAGCCAACATGATATTCTCCCTGAGAGAGAGACAAATCTGCCCAAAAGGAGACTGCCGTCTCCTGAAGACCAGCGATACAAAGAACTCGCTATGGAGATCATTGCCAAAGACAATTCTCTGGTTGATATTCTCATGCCTCATCCTGTTAGAAAAACTGCTTTAGACCTGATGGAGGGTCTGTTTCCTGTTAACATTTCCATGCTGGATAAATCACACAGAAAAAAGGGAGACGTACAGCATGTGCAGGAGAATGAGTAAGTAGACAAAACCGATTATCTAGTATTTTAAGCTATTTTAGTGTATGAATACCATGTATATACTAGCAGTAAGGTGACTTGAGCATATTGTTTTATTTTTTTTTCATTAGCAAAATATTTTAGCTTTCTGATTTACATATTAAGAAATATATGAGGCTATGGGTATATGACAGAAGAAATGCGGTTCAGTGATACCTTATTAAAAGGGACTGTGACAAACCTAGGCTGCAAATCTTTTACTCTCTATCTTTTAAAAAATTAGAAAAAATACTGCTGTGAGAGTGATTCTGAAGTCAAGATGGATAAAACCATGAACACAATGTTTGAGAACAAAACTCTGAAGCGTTTGCCACAGGTTTTTATTTTCTGTTCCAATAGCAGGAAAAGTAGTAGAGATGCAACAGAAGAATGTCCTGAATCTGAACACGATGCCAAGCAAAGGAGCGAAGGTCCTACCTCTAAGGGAAACCAAGTCCTGAACAGGAGCAGAGACAGCACAAATGACCTAGATGACATCACATCTAAGAAAGTATGTGGATGGCCGTCAGAGGAACCGCTCTTTCTTCGCCATGACAAAAAAGTTATTATTAATGTCACATATATTACTGTGGATATTTTTATTCATGACTTTTATCCCAATAATAATGTTTTACAGTTAACTTTGAATCCAGTAGGTGCCAGTAGGTGAAGTTCTGGCAAATTGGCATATTGATCATAAATGGTGGCATTTAAATCCTGCCTGGTTTGATTCAGATCTGTCCTCCCACATACTTCTCTTCAGCAGGTGATCGGGGATGGGTTGTACCTGGAACAAGCACACAGGGTTGGTTATACGTTTCCTTGCAAGGCCAGCTCCTGTGCAGTAGCTGACTCACAATTTAACACTCAAATCTGGTCTCAAAATCGGTAAAATTCATTACAACTGGCAGCCTAAATAAGAAATATCTTTTACTCTGAGAGAACTGGCAGCAGTTTCTGCATACTACAGTACCCTATTAATTTCCATATGCACAGGGAGTAGAGGTAGCTTGGACATAGCTGGACTGTGATAGAAATATGGCTTGGAAAGGCAATATGTAGCTTTGAAGAATTACATGGTTTTTTTCCCCCTGTAGAAACCTGGCCATGCTCCATCTCAGTTAATGACAATCTGCCTTCCTGAAAGTCCTACTGCTGTGCGTGTGGTGATATTCTTCATTACCCACTGTCTAACTGCTGCTCCTGTTCACGGTGGCATTGGCTGATTTCCAAAAAAGCTGATAGGGTTCTTCTCGCACTCTGGTCTCGGTGCCTTTTTCCATATCAACATTTCTGTATCAAACAGCCTCCTCTGCTTGCTTCACTACCTAGGCACTTTGACTTGCTTGACTCACCCATGGAACTGACTTTTTCTGTGCATATTATAAATGAAATTCCAGTCGGTTCTTGTAAAGCTTGGTAAAGCTGTGACTTCATGCTCGTATCTTAGAGCATAACCATCTGTAATCATGTTGTAATCTTTATTGCAGTTCACTTCTGACTGATTGGAAGCTCTCTGAGCTAGGGATTATATCACCAGTTAAGGTGATTACCAGTAATTTGCTTTTCAGAGTTTGAGAATTAAGTACAGCTTAGGAAATACTTCCTTTTTTCTTTTTCTTTCCCAGAGCTTAAAATTATTTTAAAAGTAAAAAATTTGGCAAAGATGATGTGAGGAAAATCCATTCTCTAGAGATGATATGGATTCTCTTTAGCAATAACAGCTTTCTATGATTTTTATTTTTTTCCCTTTGCAGCTGGAACTCATCTCCAGCCTCCAGTCAAAGCTGCAGACCCTGTGTGAGGAAAGGGAGCTCATCCTCTCTGAAGCCAGGGAGTGTGCCAAGCGAGGCGAGGAGCTGGAGGCAATGGTGCGGGATGTCTGCAAGCCCAATGAGTTTGAGCGCTACATGATGTTCATCGGCGACCTCGAGAAGGTTGTGAGCCTCTTGCTCTGCTTGTCCAGCCGCCTCGCCCGAGTCCAAAATGCCATGAGGAAGATCGATGACAATACAGATGCTGAGGAGAAGGTGAGTGACACGTGAGCAGGGTATTTAATTTGTTTTGTTCACTTCTTTCCAGATGGGGCTGTGCTCACCTCATTTGTCTGACAGCTCTAAACAAAAGTTGTAAATTATTCATGAATCCCAAACAGCCGTTGCCCAGGCAGCGTTTAGTGTCATGCCACGGGCTGTGTCTCCACGGCTGAAGCAGAGTGGGCCTCTGGTGTGGAGCACAGGTTCCATGCTGGAGAACAGAAGTGCAGAGTGAGCTCTGCAGCTTGGTGCTGGGGTGGCAGCAGCAGCAAAGCCCTGAGAGGGTCCAAGCCAGAGCGGTGGCCTTTGAACCTCGGGCTGCTCCCTTAGCTCCAAACCTGTGCTTCAGAGGGGTTTTTGTTGGTTTTGGGTTTTTTTTCCACCGGTAATTTCAATGCAGTAATTACCACCTTTGAAATCGTATTTCACTTAATGGGCTTGTCTTAACTATAGCGAGCAGGAAGAAGATGTGGTTGTAACTTGAGATAAAATTCCCTGTAGTTTCACTCAGCTAGCCAGTTTTTCTGGAAAATTAGGAATTGTCTCATGTCATCAGGAGATCTTTTCAAGTCTGAAAAATCTCTTTTTTGCTAGAGGAGACAAGCCAAATTTATTCCAGGAATGATGCTTTCCTGCTGTCCTTATTGCTTTTAGACATGTTTTTATCAATACAATACCTGCTGTTATCTCTCATTTGGAAATTGGAAAAGCAGAGAGTTAGAAAAACTGGGATTTCCTGGAGCTGTGCTGCTGCCTACCTGTAGCTTGAGAGGTTTATTGTAGTTCACGTGCAGAAGGGCACAAAAAGAGTCCTGACATGCAGTGTGATATGGAGAATCAGGATCTACCTGCTCCAAAATGTCAGTCATGTTAACATGAATAATTTTGAGCAGTATTCCACACTGACTTTGGCTTTGTGGTTGGCAGGGGCGGGGGGGGGCTGCTGTTTCTTTAGTGTTATGTTTATACTCTTCATAGTAAATGCATTACAATAATTTATTCAACAATTTGAATAATGTGCTCAGTAAAAACTTCGTTATGTGTCAGCATTTTTACAACCATCTCCCAGTCACTGCAATTGTCCTAATGTTAGCAAAACCAGCAGTCTTGATCTTTGACTCTGTTTTTAGGGTGTCGATGGTAACCATTGCTCTGTGTTATATTTATGGACACGGTCCTGAAACTGGGCATTTTCCAGCAGTGCTATCCCTGTGAAAATCATTACAGCTGAAAGAGAATTAGCTAAAACGTGAAAGGTATTAAAATCCTGTAGAACAGGCAAGGCTTGATTCTCATGGGTTTGTTAAAAAGAAACCTTTGATGAACAGTTACTGTCTGCATCATAAAGTTACTTTATCGCATGTACCTTTTAATAGAAGTCACACTTTCTTTCTACTATGACATTGGAGCTCTGGCCACACGCAACTTGTGAAATACAAAGCTATGTGCCTTAAAGAACTTCCAACTGAATGAAGATGGATACAGGATACTTTAAAATTACCAAAATGTTAAGTATATTGATTTTTTTCCTGAGGGCAGCATGGAAGAAGTGAGCCTTGATGGGGTTTACTGGGTGTCTTTTACCTTAGAAGCCACAAGAATGAGTAATTCAATTGAGAAAAAACTTGTGTGGAACACAAAGCCCACAAGAGGAAGTAATTAAACTAAATTGGCAGTGGCTTCCAAATGAAGACCTACAGTCTGCCAGGAATGGTGAGTTTTCATAGTGTGCTGCTTTGTTTTTTCATTCTATTAGCAATCGCTGAACGAACGGCACAAGCTCTTGTCTAGACAGCGGGAAGATGCAAAAGACCTGAAAGAGAATCTAGATCGTAGGGAAAGAGTGGTCTCTGGTATCCTTGCCAAATACCTGACTGATCAGCAGCTCCAGGACTACCAACGCTTTGTTCAAGTCAAGACCTCCTTGCTGATTGAACAGAAGGACCTCGAAGAGCAGATTAAATATTTCAAAGAACAATTAGAAAATCTTGAGAAAAGCATCCCCCTCTAATACCCACCAACAGACCTTTTTACACATTGTAATTTGTGACGTTTCCCTGGAAATCCACAGGCGCTCACTGCGCTGGGCTCGGTTTGGTGAATTCTTGCAATCCTGTTAGTGCCACAGTATTGACAAGTGCTTAGATGCTCTGGGCACACACTGGACGTGCCTTCCCCTTTGGACGGGCCAACTGACAGCATCTTACAGTATGTAGCAGACTGCATTTTGGAAATGACTGATAGGATATGTTGCTCCTATTAACTTGGCGTGTACTTCCCCTTCCTCTTGTCTGTCCATCTGTTTCCAGATTGACATAATCTCAATAAAAGAATGATACAAATATTTTCCTCTTGTGGGTGGGTTGAGTGTTGGAAATGAAAAATTATGTAGGTGTTCAAATTTTAATTGGAGATTGCACAAAGCTATAGGAAATGTTATGGACCATTTCAGTGAAACTCCTCGTTTCTACTGTTTATATGTATGACACAGTAAAAATACACTGCAATGGAAGAAAATAATTATTTCCTTTCTTGGCAGTTGCCATCCATGAGTCTCTCCTGGCTCTGCGTAATCCCGGTAGGCTGTTCAGTAGTAGGTCTTAGGAGGTCGGAAAAAAGGGTGGTCCTCACTGACACAAAATTGCCAATCAGTGATGAAGGCAGCTTAAATGAACACTTTGGGGAATGATAAACTCTGAACTTATTCCTGCATAGTCATTTGCAAAGTCCTCGCTGTGCTTTTGAAGTGTTTTATTTTTCAAGCAGCACCTTCAGGGGTTTGTTTTTAGGTACTTTAGAATTGTCGGCCTGCACAAGAAGTGCTGAACATGGGGGAGAGCTCCGCTTTGTGAGGTAGGTGGGATGAGTGGAGGAAATTATTTAGGTTCAGTGAAGCTTTATATAAATCCCTCAGCAAAAATTTTATAAACTAATGTTGTGTGTTGAGTCAAACCAGTGATGTTGCTGTATTTAAAATTGGAGTGTGTTTTGTTTGGTTGGTTTTAAGTATTCAGTGAGAGGAATATTCCGTCTGAGCTACATACTTAGACCATGAATAAAGGAGCTACTAATCGAACTCAGGTTTCTTCCACAGGCAAAATAGATGTTCATTGTTACACGATGTTAGACTTTACCAAGAAATGTTGTACTAGTGGTGTGTATCCTGACTACAGTAAGTATCATCACCACTGAGAGCAGCTGTCCTGTTCCTGAGGCATCTTCTCCTTTGGGATTGCGTGAGCTTTCAATAAACATACAACCAGCCAGGATGGGGAATTGACGTAGGTTTAAATTGATGGTTTGGGTTCATTTTACCTCAGATTGCATTCTTTGTCTGAGTTTACCCACCAGGCAACACGAATGAACCGATCAAGAAACGACAGTGTACGAACAGGAGACCACTGTATGCATTCTGCATGAGCGACATTTGTTAAGGATAACTTGCCAGCACTCCTGCCTGCTGAAAGAGGGCACCAGGGAGGGTACAGTGTGCTGCACTTGCCCACGAGCAAACTGTGAGGTGGCCTGGGAGTTACACGACAGTGCAATAAAGCACAAATAGCTTGCCAGACTCCAAGGTTGTCAGCTGCTCTGTATTTGTCTTCAGAACAAACAAGTGTGTCATCAGGTGCTGTTCAGACTCCAACAGATAAGCGTTGTTCTGTTCTGAGTTTGCATATTTATACAGAAGTACTCATATCTGTAGCCCTGCTCACATTTCAAGAGAAACAACATAGTACCCTGAGTAAGGCTGCGAAGACTTGGCGTCAGAAGTCCATTTTGTGATGTGTACCAAGTATCAGTAAATATGTTTGCAATAAAGTGTCCAAGTGGATGGTATATAGCAAAGAGCAGTTTTGTGAATATTAACATTTTGTTCTAGTGATTTGAACAAAATAGATTGTGCTTAATGCTGAAAGCCCTGCTTTACCAGGCACAAGTAACTCCAGGAGTGCAGTGACCAAGCTGCCATGTGTGCTGTGGTTATCGCCTTAATGCGTGGGGGAAAATGGCCAGACACCGTAGATCCTGTGAGTAGATCTGCTCAGTTGTTCTCAAAAGGCCATAAATACAGGGTTTTAATATGTTAATCTGAAGGCTGCCTTTAAATGGTCTTTAAAATAACAGAAGTGATGCTAACAGAATCAATGGAGAATTTAAAAAATATGAGCTATGTTAAATCAGCTGTTTTCATTATTTGAGAAGCCTGACTTGAAGGTGCACTCTATTATTATTATTCCTAGTTGAGGAAGATCTACCCGGTTGGAAATAAATGTTTGATAATTGAAGCTAATGCTTGCCTTTAAGGGAAAGAATGGGTCTGTGCTGTTTAGTTTCTTACCTTTTTCATCTTTTGTGTCATGGAGAAAAAGATTGCTGCTCCTGCCTCACTGGCACTCACAGGTATGCTTCAAAGAGCAACGATTAGAAATAACTTTTAGTCTATTTTCCAAAAAGTCAAATATCTGTGCTCCTTCTTACTTCGTTAGAACTCTGAATTTCAGACAAAGTGAAAAAGAGATACAGCGATGACATTGAAACCTCTTTGCTGGCAAGCAGCAACCCCCTTTCCAAAGCACCCGCAGATTTGGATCGTCAGGTGGGTCTCAATTTTGATACTTATCATTTGTCATTGATTTATTACCAGTGGCCAAGCCTAAGGTAATGGTGGTAGTTCACACTGGACCTGAGCCATGTGCAGCATTCCTGGCACACCAACATACTAAGATGTGGGCTTTTAAAATCAGTCTGCTGTGTAAATGCAAATAATGATTTAATCTGATCTCAGATGAATGGCGAGGAGCAGCCCTGGGTACCTCTGAGACTGGTGAAAGACTTTGGTTGCTCAGAATCGCAGCCATTACCTGCAGGAGGAAGAGACACTGTTTTTAGTGATGGGCTTGCATCTCATTTTAGCAGTGTGGAGTGGCACCGAGGTGATGTGTGCTGGCCAAGAACTCCTTCTAAAGAGGCCAGGGCTCTTTACTTCTTAGCTGCTGGGAGAGAGGACTGCATCAGGGAGGTGGTGTCCACATCCTCCGGGTGATCTTCTTGTCTTCACATCAGTTTACATTATTAGCTTAAAAAAATCTTTCTCTGAACTGGAGCTTGCGAGCTGAGCTTGTTTGTGGGGCTTGCAGGACTCTGTCCCACTGAGCAAGACCTTGAATCATCCCATAGCTCAGCCAGTTTTACATGCGTTGAGCGTCCCTCTCCACTCCGGTCAGCTGTAGTCTTTAGAAGTACAGGCTGAAGTCAAGAAATGGTTTAAGCACCTGCTTTTGAATCCTATTTGGGGAAAAAACTGGGTTTGCCTTTTTCTGAAGTTTTAGTATTTAAAGCACTAATTATATCCCCATAACAACAACCATTGCTTATGTAGCGGCTTTTTCCCAACTTCAAGTCATGCCATTTAGCTGATACTCCCTTAACTTTGGGGAATAACATGAGAAACTTCCTATAAACAGGCAGATTTCCTACAGCCTTCCCAGGCTCTCCCTTCTCCAGCCGTGGTGCCTCCTTCCACAGGTTCCTGCAGCAACAGTGAGAAAAAAACCCCAAGTACCTGCATGTGTCTGCCATCGCTGCAGCGCAGAGGCAGCCGACCCCGGCCTCAGCCGGCACCACTGCTGTTGAGTTCACGCAGTTCCCCGTTTCTTCTGCCTTCCTTTCCTTCCTCTTGGAGCGCAGAAGCCAAGAATGCCAGAAATGCAGAGCACCTTCTTTTTACAAGACTGTGATCCCACACTGCTCCAGACAGTTTTTCTGACCCTGTACAGGTAGAAGACAAATTTAATACCTGAGCTGTAAATAGCAGTAACCGGTGGTCGTCTTAGCGAAGCAGATCTTGCAAACATAAGGATTATGGAAATGAAACCCTGTGCAGTGCTTGTGCATTATTACTATAAGCACCACTAGCCTTCTGTCTGTGACTTCTCCAGCCGTGATACTGAGTTGTCTCTGCCCAGCACGCATTAGACCAGGGAAGCCTTAATGCTCTGCGCTTCTTCCCAACTGCTGCCCAAAGCCCTGGAAAGCTGTTGGCTTCCAGGGGCTTCAGGGCCTTGGTAATTCCCCAGTGCCGAGACCTGCTGAGACGCTTCTTATGCAAACAAAGTCAGGTGTGTGTGTCTGTGTTGGGGGAATGCAAGGAATGAAGGAACTCTCTGCTACCTGACCCTCTGGGGAGAGCAGGCAGGAATTCCCCGCTGCTGCCCAGCCGCAGGCAGCAGAACGCTTGGGAGTCTCCTGTTGCAGCCTGCAAGCTTAATACTTTCTTAACATCCCAGGTAGAAGGTAATGTGACCCCACCACGAGGAGAGAACTGCTATCAGAGACCTGCGGTGAGCTGTCTGTATGAATTAATTACAGCTACATCCAGGAGAATGCAAAGTAATAGTGCTGAGGAGAAGGAAGAAGGTGAAATGCAAGAGCCTGGATCTCCCGTGTGGGGTTCTGGCTGTGGGGAGGCTGGTGGGATTCCAGGAATGATCTCTGTAACTCATTTGGCCATCCACGCACAAGCAGTGTGAGGGAAGAAACTGCAGTAGCTTGTGTTCTGCTAAGCAAAAGCAGGTGGGCCTGATTTCAGGGTAAAAAGATACCTTTTATTGCCTAGAGCCAGAGAGATGAGCCAGCATTACAGGTGTGGGGTAGAGCAAGTGGTCAGTGGGAGCAGACAGTGCATCACACCCATCTGACAGTGTCTTGGCAGCAATTGCAGGGATTTTAGACATAGCGGCTCATTTAGAATGTGATTTGACACCCACTGCAATGTGTGGGAGTCACTGCTGGATCAGGAGCTGCTGTTTCAGCCTCTTGCGCTGAAGGATCTTAATTTTTATTTTTTTTTTTAACCCTGGCCTTGTTTTCTCCACTGGGGCATTATGCTGTGGGACTTCTGCATGTGGAGCTAATTAAGGAGCGGAGGGGTGCAGGGGTTAATGTAAATGTACTCTGCAAAAGATCTGTTTGGTGCTTGTGAGAGCTGTATTTAATAAGTAGAAGGATGTTCTCTCTGCTTTGGGAATTCATGGCAACCATCTGAACAAAATTTTAAAAATAAACTCAGAGCAGTATTGCAAAGCTAATCTTCTACGCCTGAAGGGAGCCCACGTATACATTAAAGAATAATCAGGCTGTAGGAATCATGCAACCTCTGGGTTTCACAAAATGCACTCAGGAAGCAGTACATGAATGTCACTGCTAAACGAAGAGAGGCATTGAAGGTTATCAGAGAGACTCTAAAATGTCACATGAGCCTTCAAGCTGAGTCAGCTCATAGATAAATCCATGGAGAGAAAATAGGGCCTGAACTGATAGTCTTGATTTAGAGAGTAAGAGATGCTCCTAAAAATGTGCATAAACAGCCAGAGGTCTTTCTAATGGCTTTCAGCCGATGATATAAAGAACAAGAACATCCCAAACTACCTCAAGAAGGAACCGCTTGTGAAACAATCCCTCCCGAGATCCCTGCCCCGGATGGGGGCTCCTAATGGGATGGCTGGTGGCTCCAGCACCCTTTTCTGGGGTCCAGCTGCTCCCTCCTGTGCACGAGGTCAGTGTCACCCAATGTCACAGCGGGAAGCAGGAGCTGGCGGTAGGAGAAAGTGGTCTGAGCAATTCTCACTGATGGGCAAAAGTCTGTAACAGAGTGCAGAGGTGGACAGACAGACGGCTGCATGGAGAGGAGCGAGCTGATCCGGCCCTGAGCTGACCCGAGCTCGGAGCAGAGTCGTCGTGCTTTGCTGCAAAGGGGGTAACTACTGCGGGAGAGTGGTGGAAGGAAATACAACACAAAAAACACGGTGAGAAAGTCTGTTGGTACCACTGCAGTGTGGTGGTGTGACCGTATCGGTGAATCTTACTGGTGTGGCTGTACTGAGACCATCTGCTTCACGTGGGATATAAATCGGCCAGCAGTGCTGCCTTTCACAGAGAGAACGACAGCACACCACGCTGTGCACGGGTGACATGTTACCACCACCGCGCTCCATCTGAGGCCCATGGGAGCCTAAGTGTCTCAGTGTTTCTATGCCATGGAGTGTTTTCCATGTGTTCCCCTCCACATCTGCACACTCTTTAAAAATGCTATTTATGGAGCAAAAGCTCATGGACTGTGGTCTCTGCAAGAGCATTTCTGGCAGTCAGGGATGCAGAAGCCCCCCCTCCCTGGTGTACCCCAGCGTTGGGATGCTTTCAGCAGTGGGTGAGGACAACCATGGTGCCTGGAGGCATGCTGGGGAGTGAGGGCCTGGCACCACAATACCATGACCTTGCATCCAGGGCTTGTGCATTTGGGTGTTGTGTTTTATTCAGTGAAAATGAAGGTTATTTGGTTTGTGTCAGCAGTGAGCCCACAGTGCTTGCTCCGCTTCTCAGCTGGGGTCTCTTACCTTGTCTGGAGAGTCTCAAGGTGATGGGGATGGAGGTGGAGGAAGGAAACAGGGCAGGATGAAAGGAATTCCTCTTGGGAAATGGTGGTTTGGCTTTGGCTGGAAACTTGTGCTCTCAGATGAAGAAAAAGAATAATGCTCTACCTGGGGCAAACACAGAGCAGAAGTCCTACCTAGGAAGAGAAAGCTGAACAGTGCCAGCATCATTGTTGTTGTGCACATCCATAGTTTTTTCTTCACAGAAGGGGAAGAAGACATACTAAAGCTGTGCTAATATTAATAGTATGGATCTGTTTTGCCTGGGCTCAGAGGCAGATTATTGTTTTAATTTAAGATCAGAGCTTTTTTTCATCACAGTAATAATTAAAAAAAAAAAGCCCTGAATGTACTGAGCTGAAAGGATTCAGATTTGCAGCACTGTGTGACTGCCGAGCAAACCCTGCATGGACCAAGGCAGTGCAGCTTTGCCTGTGGACAGTGGCTGTAGCAAGGCTGGAGCTTTCCCAGCTCGGCTGTGGTGGTACTGGTCCGTGCAGCACCTTGACTTGCCGGCCCTGCTGAGGATTGCGACACAAACGAGCATGATTTCAGCACACAGTGCAACATCATGGGCAGCGTTTGAGTGTGGTGTTATTGCCACCAAAGACCCTTTAAATCTGTGCTTTGTTTCAAGCCTGGTAAAGCACAAACACGCACTCTTGGCTGTCTCGAGTTGGCTAGCAGAAGGAAGGATACTGCGGCGGCCAATTCAAACAGGACGAAGAGACTATGTAAAATGATGGGTGTGTGGCAAGATGTGAGGTGGGGACTGTGGAGGTAAGCGGTTGGGTGTAGCTCTGGCTGTGCGTCCTATGTGTTTTCAGAGAAGTTGCCAAGGCTCAGGCTAGCTTAGGGGGTGTTACTGGCAGAGCTGCTGCAGTGAATCCTGTCCCAGCCCCTGTGCTGGGTAGATATACTCAGATTGGCCAGAAAAATCTTTTTTGCTGGTATGCTTTATTTCACTTGAGGAATCGTGTGAGTTCTACACAGAGAAAGTCTTTCCCTTGTATGATCTGCATTTCTACCAGAAGCGTTTGTTGATACAAATCTACCCAAAAATGCTTTGCGGTGCAATTGGCTTTTTTCTTTTTTTAATGCCCCTTTCAGGGGCAGTGAGTAGGACCAGACTGCTGCTGATGGGGGCTGCACCATGCGCTTCTACAGCAGGTCTGTTTTAGAAACCCTTGCAGGTGTAACGGTGTTCATCAGTGGAATGAGTTTGGTGAGAACAGTTTATCTATCTCTAAATGCCTTTTCTGAACTAGTCTAGGTTATTTGGCAAGGACACTCTTTTACTGCAGGCAGCTGCACCACCATTAGAAAGTGTCTCCTGATGGGACTTTTCTGGCAGTTCACTCCAAAAGGGCTAGCGGGTGACCAGCCACCATCGTTCAATGGCCAGCAGTTGGTGATGGTTCGTTTTGGGGTTGCACACGCCATATATGGGCTAGATGTGCTTAATGATTTGCTTTGTCTGATAAATTAGTGAAATAAACCTTGGAACTAGAATAGAAAATGAATGTTCCTCATTACGATGCAGAGCTTTTGATCTGTGTTGTCCTGCTCTGTCCCTGTTCTCCTCCTCCAACAAACAAACACCATGCTGTTTGTGCCCGTGCTATGTGCCGGCCAAGTCCCTATTAACAACCTCTTAATTTGGGGGGTCCCACATTAGTACAAATCACTGGAAAGAGCAAAAACTGCCATGTTGCCATTTTACTTAGATTAATATGCAAATCAGGAGGCAAATGCATCCAAGGAATGTAGGTCATAGTGGAAACGTGCAGAGCGGGAGGAGAAGGGACGAGCAATGGGGAGTCACGGGACTGTCGAAAGGCCTCCTCTACCTTCAGCTGGTGGTTGCAACTCCCATTGGGTCTGTTGGAGTTATTCAGTGACTCTTCCACTGGACCTTGGGTTTGTGATGAAGTCGAAATCTCGTAAAGACTCCATTGCGGTGCAGGAGCGGCATTTCCCAGGGCTTTCGTAGAACAGGTGTTTTTTCTGTGCAGCACTCACAAGGGGATGGAGACGGCCAAAAAATTTATTTGAGCCTGACCGCAACCGCACTGCCTCATGCTGCTCAAACAGCCGCATGCAGGAGGACAAAGTCTGTCCCTTTGTATAGAATCACGGCTTGAAGCTTGTTTGCTAACCTCTTCAGTGCAAGTTTCTGAGCTGATACTCCTCGGAACAAAATGTGCCGAGGAGTGGATGAAACAACTTATCTTTAGAAAGGCGGACTGAGCCAGGGTCAGACAAACATTAGCTTTGCTGATCTCTGATGCTGCTAAACTAAAATCTGAGCTCGTTTTATTTGTGTAGGTGCTCCACTGAATGCACGCATTCACAAGTTGTGGATGACGCTGCTCGTGCTGCCTACAGGTCTAAAAAAAATTATCTTGATTTCACTTTGGAATATCGATACTAACTGTGTGCTTTAAAGAAGTGGCCAGGGTGATTATCTCCATTTTACAGCAGGAGAACTGAGACGTGGCAAGTAGGCAGGCTAGTAACCAAGGCAAAATACAACCCCAAGCTCCTGAATCCCGGTCCTGTGCCTCACCTGCACCTTCCATCTCCAGCCTTCCGCAGCTGCCAGCCTTCCCCCACCACGTAAGCCATCTCCACAGGGCAGAAGCAGAGCCCAGGGGGCTAGGGTTTTTTGGTTTTATCCTTTCCTGCAATCAGCTTTGATGGTGGGGAAGGCAGCTCCCGGCTCTGGGCTGGGCCAGAGGTTCAAAAGGCTGCTTGCCCAGCCCGTGGAGCACGCTGCGGCACAGCCTCTGCCCCGGGCCAGCGCACTGACGGGAGCCACAGTCCTCCTCTTGGCTCTGTCGCTTGTGAAGGCATCCTGGCTAAACTTGACAGCTCTCACTCATCCAGGTGAAAATCCTACTGTGTTCAGCTGGATTTGGGCTCGACATTGTGGTATTAAGGAGCATCTATCAAGCCAAGGGATTCATAAAACAGTCCCAGCCTTAGTCTCTGCCAGGAAAACACTGCCGTGATTGTCCTACAGTGTCCCTTCCACAGTGTAAATGGCAACATGCGAAAGCAAAACCCAGAAAGGCTGATAGACTGGTTTTACTTCAAACTAAAGGCAATATATATTTTTCTAAGATTACAGCAGTGCATTCTCAATACCTCTCAGTATTTGTTTGTTTGCACCTGAAGTCATATGGCACTGGGTATACTAATCACAGCCTAGCTAAATACTATCTTTTCCTTAATCTGCTCAACAAGGAGGAGGAATGAGCTGAGTCACTGCACAAACTTGTTGGCAGAGCCTGACCCACCCCACACACAGCACCCGACCTTGTGAGCTCCCCACCTTTGTGTCGCAACCTTCCTGCCAAGCCTTGGAGCACCTCCCCGGGGAACGCTGTAAGGAGGAGGGCTCTGTTGTTGTTGCTGGGCATTTTTCTATCACGCTAGCTCATCATTGTGATGCCTCTGAGGAATGAGTAGTGCTGAGTTTCCTTGATGATACGTGCTGCAATGAAGTCTTATCTCAGCTGTGACTTCTTGCTTTTCCTTTGACGCAACAATACAGGAGCAATGAAACCTTCTCCCTACTTTCCTAATGGTGAAGTCGTAACCACGCTTTACAGGTTGGTCAGGTTGTTTTTTTTAACCAGAAAACACTCTATCCTTGAACCTTGCCTCCGACTCAAGTAGGCTTTACTCAGAATTAGCACTAAAAATTCAGCTATGTTATTTGAACAGGTATCAAACATATAGCCATAACTAATGAACAAACTTCCCTATCAGGCTGAGTCAAACCGGAGAGCATTTCCAATTCACACAGAATCAGAACACTTTTACCAGGCAGCGTTAGTCCTGCCAGTGCCTCAGATGCAACACGAATGCACACGCATGCTTCTGTAGTTTCAGTAAATACAGAAAAAAAGTGTTTAATGTCAGTAAATTTGGAAAGACTTCTTAAAACAGAGCGACAGACTTTTTTTTCCTGGAACTCTGCGAGCTGACACAGCGTAGCACAAGTCAAGGCTTCAACTGACCACGCTGGTCAATGGTCACACCAACAGCTATGGCTATGGAGCAAATAGGATTTTATTTTTTTTTTAAACCCTACTCCAGATATAGAAGTCATGAGGTGCTTGATCATTAACGTTTGCTTAACAACTTAATTAGTTCAATACGGAAGCAGACCAGCGCAGAATAATCCAGTCTCTTCCGAGAGCAGGTGGATCAGACCCCTCTGCAATCGCTGATTACCCTTACAACAAATGTCACCAACTCCGGGGAGAAGGTAAAAGCGGGCAGTGCCTCCACCTTCAGCACAGTCCTGTACAGCATTCTTTGCCAAGCATTTGGGAGAAGCCAATTACAGCCAATTAGAAGTACTAAGCTTGATTCAAGGCTGAAAAAAACATTCCTGAAGTCACTGACTTGGAAAGAAAGGCAAAGCATGCAAACAAGTGTTTCAGTGCAGAAACCAAAACACCTGACGGGGCTGAAAAGCAGAGCAAGCATAGTATTGCTATCACCTTTGTCACCTCTGAATTACACAGGTTTTTTTAGTTACATTTTTAGAGAAAATGAGACAGTTTAGCAGACTGGCCCCAGCAGTCAGACAGTTTCTGTTCTTAGCTCTGCCTTTTCACATTAACTTTAACCCAATAGTAATTAAAAAAATAATAATCTCACTGCAAATCTATTACTTAACCTGCAGTTAGCATGCTTTTTGGAGCTATGTGTAGTTCTATATATAGAACAATTATGTTTATGATATAAAAGAAGAGTTAGTTTTAAGTCAATGATTCATGCTGTGGAGATAAACATTGCTTTAAGAGATCATGCAGACATTCTATCATGAAACACCTAACATAACCTAAAGCCCAATTTTTAGAAATATTTATTGTAAATAGGTCAAAATCAAAGGCCAAGTTCTAAATAAAAAGAATCAGACATACGAGCCTAGCTTTGTTTCCAGTTGGCTACTCAGAAAACTCTGCAGGATCCTATTCCCGGTTCTTTAGTTCAGTTTTTCACTATCAAATATCAACAAGGTTTTTATTCAGATTAAGTGACTGAACTATAGACAAGTTCAAATGTTCACAGTATCATCAAGACATGTGGTTAGTCCCACCTAGGAAGTCTTTCAGGAAGAGAAAGAAAGTCAGAAAGTCTTTCAGGAAGAGAAAAAAAAATTTAAAATGCTAACCTAGCTTTCACACTGAGGTAGACAGGTCATGGTGACTTGAGTGCTGAGGGTGGGGTTTTTATTTTTAAAGTTGTTAATCTAATAAAATGCATTAGGCAAAAATTGAGATTGTTATGTTAGTATTTCTGATAGTGAGAAACTTTGTTTTGAAAAAGTTAAATACAATTTTTTTTTAAATAGAAATACTCCTCTTCTGTTACCAAAATAATCAGAAACATCATAGAAAACTATGCATCTTTCCTCTAATAATTTAAGCCTGCTATGTAACAAGCCATGTTAAAGTAGCCAGCTACCAGCTCGCTGTTCACAGTGTAGAATATGCAATTCTTTACCTTACTTGTGCTCTCCAGCCAAGGAACGCCGGTCAAGAAGGCTGTACCTTAAGCATTTTAACCTGTCTACGCACACAGAGGTTGTTTTAGTTTTTCAACCGTTAAGTATAAAGTTTGCAGTCTCCACCGATACATCAGCACTATGGTACATACAGCGTTTATAACACTCCCTGGGCAGCTCCCTTTCCACAGGCGTCTGTGGGCTGGGTCTCAGCCAGTGGCTTTTGGAGCCAGACCCTATCGCTGATTTAGTTAAATATCCAAAAAGAGAGACACGGAGAGAAGAAATCCAAGCTGCTTCTGCGAGAGGAAATCGAGACCCCAGTCACATTATTAAACAATTTCGATCCCGAGAAGGCTAGTGGCCAAAGAACAGCTCAGAAACGGGTCTGCGTTTCACAACGACCTCCTCTTCCTCCTCCTCCGTTACCTCGGAGAGGGAGGAATAGGAAGGGAAGCCCCCTCTAGTCTTTGGCTTCCTCCTCGGGCCCGTAGTGGCAGCCAGGAGCTTGTTTAAGGATGAGGGCTTCCTTAAACCTTTGGTGAGGTCGTAGAAAGCCATGTCATCGGATATGACCCCCAGGAAAGTGCTAGTGGAGCTCAAGATGGAAGCCGCAAGCTTTGTGGTCTTCTTGATGGGCGCGGAGGGCTCCGCGTTGTGGGGAAGGCTGGGGTCCCCCAGCAAGCGCCTGACCGCGGAGGAGGCCCCTTCCTTTAGGTACTGGTGCGGCTTCTTCCCGCTGTAGTCCCTCAGGTCGGTCTTGGCGTGGTAGCTGTAGACCAGCATGGTGATGACCTTCTCCTGGCCGTGTATGGCGGCCAGGTGGAGGGCCGTGTAGCCGCCGTGCGACCTGGCGTCCACGTTGACGCGGGTCCCCCCCTTCTCGGCCGCTCTGATGACATTCGTCACCATGTCGCAGTTGCCGCTCTTGGCGGCCCAGTGCAGGGCGGTGAAGCCTGAGATGAAGTCCCTCCGGGCCGCCAAGCTGGCGTCGCCCAGCAGCAACCCGTGCAGCTGCTGGGTCCACTGCCCGCCAGCCGCCATCACCAGCCACCGGTGCTCGGCCTCCTCCAGGGGCACCGCCGCCGTCTCCTCGCTGGCCCGATGGCTCTTGGGCCCCCGCCGCAGGCTGGGCGACCGTGACCCCGCCGCCTCCTCCTCCT
>NW_010973092.1:1897252-1905197 GCF_000737465.1 Haliaeetus leucocephalus
CGGCCCGACGCGGTGCCGTTGTCGTTCGTCTGCGCTTAAATGTCTCCCTCAGGGAACTGAGGAGACGCGGGTCGGTAAGGTCAGCGGTGTGTCGGCTCCTCGGAGACCCCTCAGGCAGGGGCGAACGCTTGGTTGATTTACTCCTCTTCCAACTCCCTGAAGCGGTTGTTTTTGTTTGTTTCAGTAGGAACTGAGCGCCTGCAGCTGTAGGTCTCTGCAAAGGCAGGGCTCCCTTCTCCGAGAAGCCTCTGGTGTTCTGCGGCACCTGCGATCCTTCTGGGTTAGAGCCGCGCGCCCCGAAATAAGTCGGAAGAAAGATGGACGGGTCATTCTTTTGCAATATATTCAACTCGATGCGATGCTCTGTATAGCATCGTACCTATTCTCTGTGTGCCTTTTATCTGTATTGCATCTGCAATGTACATACGTGTACAACTGTATCCGTATAAACGATGAAATCTTTACAACATGCCCCAATCTATTCATGTACACCTGGAGAAGAGAGAGCTCTTTTTATAAAGAGAGAAGCTGTCTGTGCTGCCATACCAATTACTTCTGCTTAAGCATTTTACATTACTGTTCTCTATTCCACTGGGGAAAAAAAAAAATCCCAGACAAATGCCTTTCCCCAGGTGAAGGAGTGGGACTGAAGACCTCCTGGAGGGATGACGTTCAGCCTGCAAACTTGTTTTCTCCTCCACAGAGTGTTGCAATTAAGATCACGAAATTGATTCCTGAATGACTGAACGGTTTGTCTAGGAAAACAGCAAGAGAGGCTGAACACAGAATGAACAGTCAGTGTGGTATGAAGACAGATAAAAGTAACTGTCTGTACAAGGATGGCTCAGAAAATAGATTCGGTTTTGTTTTCACTGTCTTAAAACTTGAATAAAATGGAGAATCAGCCTATGCCAAAGTCTCCATTTTGAAGGCAGTTTGAGGTGTGTTGATCCCCATGCAGTGCATCTCTCTCCCTTCTCGTTGATGCTGACCTCCCTTCTGCCTCTTCATACCTTTTACTGGTGGTGGAAGAGCCTCTTCCCACTGATTGCTCAGAGGCTTCCTTTGGCAGTCTTTCCCCTTCTCTCTCTCCATCTTTGTGCAAATCTCTGAAAAGCTATTTTATCTCTTGCTAACAAGCTGGCGCTGAGCCAGTTCCTCAAAATCATTTTGCTGCTCTAACCTTCTTTCACATAATAGCGTGTAATCTTCGTGCTGCTTGTAGCAATTCAGTATTTCTACGTGAACCGCACACCTCTTATTACTGCCTTTTTACATGGCATACACAGCAACCTCGCCCTCTGCTGAGGCAGCTACTTGCGTCTAGTGTTCTACTGTTTTAGCAATGCTTTCTAGCTTATGGCATCGCCACAGTTCTGCCTGGCTTGCTGTAGAGAGCTAATAATGAGCATGCATCCAAACATTAATTGCTATGCCTTGCTTTCACTGTTGATTTCTTTTCCTTACTAGAATCCATTGCGGGCATAAGAAAATCTCAGCAGTCTGTGATGTTTGCACTGCAAACTTTCAACTATACCCTAGGATTATTCATATCTGCAAATGAGCGAGAGGAGGAGGGAAAATAATTCAGAAGAACAGGCTCTTTTAAAAAACATTTTCTTATGTTACAAATGTTAAGGGAGAAGTTGTTCCTACTGCTTGAATTGGTTCACGCGCGGCAGGGTATGTCCTCAGGCTCGCTGCTACGCTGAGGGTCTTTCTGTGGGTGCTTGCAGAGAGGTGCCGCGCTCCGTCCCTGCCTGCACAGGCATCAGCCTTCTGCACCCAAGTATCCTCTGAGACCTGCGAGGGTGCCCTCAGATCCCACCCGTTTTATCCCTAGCATGGCACCTCTCCTGCAGAGGGATCTCCGTGTACCAGGCCCCCAGGAAGTCTCACTGCTCAGCACCCGAGGGGCAATCCATGGGTTGTTGAGGTCCCATCACCTCTCTGGGGGCTTGCGTTGGGTCGGGGTCCCAAAGGAGGGGTGTTACTAAGACCATTCCCCACTGCAGGTCCTGGCATTCCTCGTGGCCGCAGAGCGGGAGGGCACATCCCCAGGAGGTCATAGAAGAGGGGAGAGGATGTCTACAAGTGCGCCTCGTGCCATGCCAAGCAGGAACTTGTTGCTCTCGTTTAACTGCCTGACGCAAGGAGCTCTTTCCCCAGGTAATTTTCCAGTGATGCATCCAACCGCCTGTCCCACCTGCGCTCGCTTCATCCTTTGCGGGCAACCTGTGCTGTGTGGTTGTGCTCCTTTTCGCAGTCTGTCTGTCAGTGGGTGTTAGGTTCGTCCTATACTTTCTGTAATTAAGAAGGAAACAACACTTCTGGCTAATCCTCCGTACCATTTCCAGACCACAGCATGGGGTGCATCGTGTTTGCCAACCTTTCCCTTTATCTGTTGATGCCTTTTGGTTTCCCACCTTCCAGGCTAAGTGCCAGGTACCAAGAGACTAGATCCCAGTGAGCTCCTCTTAGTTTACTGAGCGCTGGTCATATTCTGATCAGATTGTGCACCAGAAGTTAAGGTGTCTGAATGAATTTTATTAATATAGATACTAAAAACCCTGGAGCATTATGGGTGTTATGCTCATCAGTCATCTGAAATTTCCAGCCTTAAAAAGCATGAGAAGTTTTGCCTCTTTTTCTGTGTCACCAAAAACCTACAAAGCAAGTATTTTTTGTGGGGCTATTTACAGAATACTGTGGGCTGCTTTGTAGGAGATTTCAAGCCAACTGTCTTGATATTTTTAATTTACTGGCTGGGACAAAAACAACGTACAGAAACCCATGATTAAATGAATTTACTACTACTTTTTTTAAACACAAATATTGCAGTTTGCTAGTTCTACGTCATAAAGCTGGCCTCTATTAATAACTGTGTGACTGAGGAGAGTTACCTTTCCCGTGACCAACTTTCCCAAACTATCGACATTACAGTGTAGTACAGCGCACAGTGAGCCTGGGGCCTTTTCCCACCCCCTCAGGGGAGGAAAGTAAAGGTTATATGACTGTAATTATTCATACCACACAAACCCAGGAAATCAAGCAAATAATCTAGTCAGAGCAAAGAAGTTTCTACTGACACTTCAAAACTGAAGGAGATGGTATCCCAGGTCCTGCTCCTTCCCGCATGATATTCTCAGAGCCACAGGGAAAGGGAGGTGCCAGGTTGGAAGCAACAGAGGAAGACAAAGGGAATATGGGGGATAGTCTCAGTCGGACAGGATGCTGCTGCTTTGCAGAAAGGTGAAGCTTAGGTGCTATTGACTATGGATGGGATTTGTACCTCAAGCAAAACTTATTTTCCTCCGAAATGAAAACAGGGCTCCCAGAATAAATAGGATGACAAAGCCCATGATTTTCCACTTTCCTTGTTGGTATTTTCATGTGAAACAAAGAGCATGCATTGTGAAGGAAAATAGCTCTTCCTTTGTTCCATGGAGAAATGCAGTAACCTTCCATAGATAAACAATTGAGCAAAAGTCTGTGAAGGGATGGGGGGATGGGGTGGAGGGGAGATTATTTGCAGATAAAAGGCATTTTCTCATAAATGAGCAAGGTTCAGCTGTAATTCAAGGACTTCAGTAACCACTTTGGACGGTGTTTCTCAACAGAAACCATTCAAATGCAGCTTTCCATATATCTCAGAGTATGATTTATTAAAATTGCTTGTTCCACACAGATGATGCAAGGACCCATCCCAAACATCCTCTGGTTTTCAGATGGTGCCTGCGAACTTGGTGGGATTCTAGCAGGATAATGCAAACCTGGCATGAGGTACAGTGTGGTAATACTACCTTTTAACATTAAAAGGCAGGGAAATTTGGAGTCTGTTTCCAGCCATCCCACTTAGATTCACCAGGACCACTCAGTGTGCATAGGGGAAATGGACCTACAGCTCCTATTGACTTTCAGCTTAGAAGGATAGCACTTCTGTCGAAAAGCCTTGTAAGTCCCATATATTGTCAGTATAACCAATGAAAGTTTAATAAGGTGCTTGCTGGTAGTGCTGCTAAAAGAGTAGCTATGAAACCATTTGGTTTCTAATAATCCCCAGGAGGACACATTGCGAGAAATGAATAGTTTCCAATAAGCTGATTCCTCTGGCCTGTGTTGAAAAACGTGAAGGGGTTCTGTTTATCTGCACCACCTGGATTTGAAGATCAAGGATCTTCTGAAAGATGCAGCCATCTTCCAAAGGCCTTGGTCTTGCTGCTGTATTCATGTGGCAGGTAGGATGATGGCTCGCTCACTGTAGCTGCGTGTGAAGTAAACAGGGCTGTGATCACATTTATTTCTCTCCACTTTCATTGCCTGTACCTAGGGTCACAACGTGAAGAAGTAAAACAACTCCTGCTGATCTCCCCACCATCAGAACTGTGCTACTGCAATGCCACCGTCCACGCAGCGAGGGGCATTTTCCTTCTTCTCTCCAGGACAGAGAGGTTCCAGGGACACATTCGTGCCTCTCCAGTCCTTTGTATTCTCTGCCCCAGCTCTTCACCTGCAGAAAATTCACAGCTCATCCTAAATTCACTGTGGATTTAGCAGGTACAAATATTCCACAGAGTTTAAAAATCCTTGCAGGAGCATCCAGCACTGTAATGTACATTTAATTCCTGAGCCATTAGGGATAATTTGCATAACAACCGATGCCTTAGCAGCTAAAGGAGCCACCAAATTAAATTCTCTTCTCTTGAAGCAGTTTTTATGCATCTGAAGCTTTTGAAATTAGCAGGGTTTCTCTTGAATTGGCATTAGAAATAGTGTTCTTTTTGAAATAACAAGGTGTTTAAAAATAACTGCGAGCTTTTACACAGTGTTCTCCTGTCACAGAGATCTGCCCCATGCTGGTGGCAGTGCTGATGGACAAAGGCAGAGAAGACTCGGGCTGCAGAACCTCTCAGCAGCACAGCTCAGAGAGCCAGGTGACAGCAGTGTTGTCCCTTGATGTGTTGCAATGTCTCAGAATTTCCTTTATGCTGTGAATCTTTGCATCTGAGCTGCAGCTCACAGAAGCCAGTAGCTGTCTGAGAATCAGCGTTTGTGAGCCTTGTGTTGTTACATTCTGCACTTTATTGGCAGGTAAAAGAGCTCTTAATGAATCTAAATCAATCATTTCTCCCAAAGTACCTGGCATAATGGCATTTAAGGGTGTGTTAAGCAAGAATTTTATGTTGCCTTAAATCAGGACTCCCAAGCTTGCCTGTACAGAAAAAAAAAAAAAAAAGGTAACTTTTAAACATTTTAATCCATTTATTTTTGCTTCTTTCTGATCTGTAAAGAAGGCCTGGAAGGTTAACTCTGCTTCTATATCAACTATGCTACTTGCATCTGTACACTAGAAATACCAGATTTTAGCTTCCCTGGTTTTGCTGAAGGACCCAGGGAGAACTGGAGAACCTCTGGGAATCGGCCAAAGAAATAAGATGGCAAAGTGAGTGTCTGGTCTGCATGAACATCTCACTCGCAAGGGACAAATGAACAAAAGGTTCAGCAAGCTTATACCACCTCTGCGGGTAGACAGGGACTCGGCTTCAGATGCCAAAGACCAGCAGGCCAGCTTTGGTATCCCTGGCAGCTCTAGCACAAGGCAGCATTAACGAAGAGCTGTGGCTGTGACAGGAAAAAGGCTGGGTTTTTTTTTGTCATTTTTCGTGACCCAAGAAAATAAATTAACAGATGGTGTTCAGCAATGGCCTTTTTAGAGAAATACAACATTTTTGCAACCCATCTTTAGCCAGAACTAATATATGGATTAGCAGAATTAATTGGGTTATAGCAGTCCACTCGGGAAGGACAAAAAACCAGCTCTTCTGACCTGCACTAGATTGTCGTATTTCAAAAAGCAGATCACTTGGATGACACCTTCTCAGAAAATGCCTTGAAATAGCTTAAAGGGAGAACACAACCTTCTTCCTAATCTCTGATCCCTCTAAGCACTTGCATTTTATAACTCTTGCCCCCTCCCTTCAATTATGTACATCTAATTTTCATATCGTGTTCTATTTCTCCAACATAAGCACCCTTCTGGGATGAGTAGTGCTTCCCAGAGCTCCTGCAACGCAATGCGGGTGGATCCCAAGGAGTCTTGGGGTAGAATCAAAGATGTGGAGATGTAACATATGATCTTGCACGCCTGCTGTAACACAGCAACTCAGTGCCCACCAGCACAGCGTGGTCTCATTTATTTATATTGCCGTGGGAGCAAGAGACCTTTGTTAAGATCACAAATAGTGGGTAAGGGAGAAGATAGACGTTAATATGGTGTGCAGCTCTTCGAGTAGCGTAATGAAACACAACTTCTGTTTTCATTTTGTTGCTGAGGTTTGGTTGTCTTTGAATACTTCAGTCCTGCTTTAGGGCACTCCAGGGACTGTGCTTTTGTGGGCGATGAATGAAAGGAACTGGGATATTGGGTATCTTTCCTTTTTCTTATCTTGCCACAAAGTTGAAATTTGGCAAACCTTTTGAAAAATAACTGGAAACAGGGCCTAAGCACAGTTGCTCGCTCTTTCCTAGTAATTGGGGTGGGGCTTGGAGCTTTAGCTGTATCATAATTGGGTAGTGACTCTATTTATGGCCCTACTTTGTGCAGGATGCTGGAGCCTGTGCTGCAGGTGATCTAGGAGCACCTGAGTAGACCGGGAAGGGGCTGCTGGACACAGCCACTCCAGGTAAGCTCTCCCCTGTCTATTCCCTGGGAGGTGGTTACATTGCGCAGCGAGATTAGCATTCCACATCTAGCATAATTTAGGGAAATTCAGGCCACGAACTGGTTCTTGAAGGACAATCCTCACCGGCAACAACAACGAAGATGGGACAGCAGGTTCTGGCCCTGCCTGGGGAGAGGATCAGAGTATCAAGCCTCAGGCCATGCTCAAAGTTATCTTGATTCCTTAACGCTCCCTATAGCTGGTGCGCGCAGGGAGAAGCAGCCCTGAGGATGGTATTTGAGGAGCAGCTCAGCTGAGCAGATGTGTGTTCAACAGCAAGGAGAGACGGAGGGCCGAGTGTGTGTGTCCAAAGCTGCCGGGGGAATTTCTGCTGTGCCCTCAGGAATTGGGTGGTAACTGCTGCCCTTGTGCGCAGACAGTAGCTTTTCTGACTCGTGTAGTGAGTTGCAAGAGGGCTTGCCCTTCTCGGGGGGTTCAAAACGACCCTCAGCAGTCCTTTCCCCACATAGAGTCAGTGTCACGGGGGAGAAGTATTTGATCTCTTTGCCCAAACTCAGCTCTCCAACGGGAAGTATACGTTGCTCCAAGAGAGAGGATGAGCAGAAAAGACGAGGACACAGCGGCTGATAGAAAGGCTGGGGAAAGCCCAAGACAAAACCAGGGCAGCAGGCAGATTGGGGGTGTAGGTCTGGTCTAGAGAGAACATGTGGCTCTGGTAAGCTGTCCTTGATAGGTGCACTGCAGCAGAGGGCACCAGAAAGCAAGAGAAACTTTGCTCTGTGCGAGCAGCTGGTGAAATACTGGTGTCTGTGGGTTGCAAAGAGCGAGGGTGCTGGTGACGGGACTGGCTTTGTGCTTTGCGTGGGAAGGAGTGATGAAGGACTTCGACGGTCCTCCGTTGCGTGCTTTAACTTTTCGGTAAACGCGGGCAGCGTAACGGCCACGAGCTCTCGGCACCCCCGGCTCAAACCCCCACGGCGCTGCAACCGCGGTGTAACTCCCGTGGGTGACAGAGGCACTGCTGCCCTGTGGTATCCACCGACCTTCCAGAAACGGGGAACGCTACAGACGGGGAAACGGGTCTCCCCGTGGCTGCGTGCCCCCTCCGAATCCCGCAGAGGACCCCCCCCCCCCCGCCGCTTCTACGGGTCCCACGCAAACGCGAACCTTTCCCGTGCCGAGGGTGATGCTGCGTGGCCGCCTCGCAGCCCTCCCCTGCCCGCGGAACGCCGTCAGCCCCGTGGGCTCATCCCCAAACCGCC
>NW_010973092.1:1905421-1905759 GCF_000737465.1 Haliaeetus leucocephalus
GCCGGTGCCCGTCCTCCCGGTCCGTCCCCCCCCCTCCCGCCCCGTTCCCTCGGTCGGGCGGTGCCTGTGGCGGGCGGAGGGGGAGTTTCCAGGAAGTGGCCATATTGGATCCATTCAGCCGCATCCACCCGCGGCGGGGAGAGCCGCGCTCCCGCCCACGGAGCCGCGCCAGACCCGGCCATGGCCGCCACCGACCTGGAGCGATTCTCGGTGAGCGGCGGCGGGGATGGGGGGGGGTTCTTGCTCCCGTACGCGCGTCTCCTCGCGTTAATAACTTGGGTTTTTTCCTCCCTCGGCGGGTGGGGGAGATAATTTAAAAAAAAAAAAAATATTTAAGC
>NW_010973092.1:1905808-1958930 GCF_000737465.1 Haliaeetus leucocephalus
TGTTCGGCTGCGAGCGGGTTTGGGGAGAGGGGCAGAGCCGGTGTGCCTCGGCGGGGAGAGTCCTTGCGGGAAGGTCCTGCCCGGCGGGCTGGGAGGCTGCGAGGCCTCGGTGCTTTTGGTCTGATGCTGAAACCGGTAACGAAAGCCTTTCGTGACACCCCCCCCGCGCCGTGGGTGTCCAGGATGCTCGCAAAGGGTATCCCGTATCCCTGTGTCTGCAGGGGTAAAGTGCCCCGCGAAGAGGGGCG
Organism: Haliaeetus leucocephalus; assembly: GCF_000737465.1. Lineage (NCBI taxonomy): Eukaryota > Metazoa > Chordata > Aves > Accipitriformes > Accipitridae > Haliaeetus > Haliaeetus leucocephalus. The sequence continues at coordinate 1,906,057 of NW_010973092.1, forward strand.
GAAAGAAATGGGGTCAGACCTTCCGAAATAAGAATTGTTTGCGTACCAGTGGTATACAAACACTCCGCGAGAGTGAGTAACTTCACGGCGTGTGTATAATACTGGGAGAGACACACACCGATTCAAACGGGGGTAAAGCAAACCCTTGAGGCTAACTGGTCTCTGAGCCAATGTATGAAGAATGCCGTACAGCAAATATGGAGTGTGACCTGTGCACCGCCGCCTCTCTGCAGCTCACATGTTGTATAACTGCTATCGGAAGTCAATCTGGATAAAATCTGTCTCGGCTTTAAACTATTCTTTGTCTATGGCTTGAATTTTTTGTTGTCGTTGGAAGGCTGTTCTGATTAAATAGCGCAGCGATGCGTCTTGTAGCCTTTCAGAGCTAAAAACATTTTTACCACGTTAAATAGCATAGCTCCCAAAAGTCAAAAATGTCTGGTGTGATATTGCTAAATAAATGGGAACAGCAGTGGTGGTTGTCTGAATTATAGGCATGCCCTTGGAGCACAAACACGTCCCTGCTACTGTTTTCTCTGTAAACTACTTTTTGCCAAGAATCTCAAACTCTGCTTCATTTCTTTGAATCCTGGCCCAAAAGTTTCCAGCTCAAGAATGAATTTGCAAGACTGTAACTTACTTAAAACTTGCATAAAGGAAAATTGATTGTGGCCTCTTATTTAGGAAAGCGAATGCTTCTAGACCAGGGGGAGAGGGGATTAAGGTAAAGCGTCAGTGTCAGGGAATGGAAACACCGTAACTGTCTCACTGCAATTCTTTCTGCATTTGTATTATATATAAATACTTTTAGTGTTAAATTGGTATGCCTGCGGGTGCCTATGCAGGTTTTCATAGGTGTTAGGAGAACCTAAAATATTGCCTAGCCTGGGAGAAAATTACACTTATTCTTTGGTGTGGGTACTTGAATGCTTGGTGTACTTGCATCAATGCTCTTGTCACTTTTATTTAAAAAAAAAGAAAGGGGGGGGAATGTTCCTGAAGGTGCTTGGCTCTCATTTGGGCACCAAAGTGCAATGAATGGCTGGGCTCCAATGTGACTTTAGTGCCCAACTCCATTAGGAGAAAATCTGCTTGCTTTGTGCAGGGAGCTAAGGGTGGGTTTATAGGGATCTGCAGGCCCAGTAGATCTGGTGATTTGCTAATCTTTGCCTTTGGACTAGTTTGCCTTTCACCTGGAACTGCAGATCTGGCAGAAGCAGGTGGGAGAGCAATGTCTTGCTTCCATTTGATGTAGGGCAGAGGACTTTCCCAGCTGCTGTTTCCTTTATCCTCAGCACATCTCAGCTCTGATGTTGTTCCTCCAGCAGTATCATGGAAACCTCATGATTAAGGTGTTCCGAGTTGTTCTTTCTGCAGGGTTTACAGCTTTCTTGGTGCCGCTTTATATCACCATGCCTCAGTTTCCCGTGCATAAAGCCTGGGTGGGAATAGGTCATTACTGCCAAGAAGAGGTGATGATAAATTAATTTATTTTTTACCAGCTGTTTGTATCTGCAGTGGGAAGTAATGTTGAAAAAACCTCTGAAGGAGGTTTTTGATACACAATAGGTCATGCTGTTCAGATTGGTGAAGCTATTTATAAGTGTCCAGCTGACACTGACATCCTGGAATGTAGTGACCCTTAGGTTCGGATAATGTGTTTTCAAAACTCCCCAGATGCATGCTTCCCTTGTACAGTCCTCCAGAATGCCTCTGTCTCCAGCACAATAAAGTTCCCTTGAAGTGCTGCTGTTGCAAATGACCAACAAAAGCAAATGAAAGGAAGCTGGCCCATAGAAAGCTGCCTCTAAGGCAGCAGAATCACACCAGTGGTGCTCAAGACCGCCTTTGTTTTTGTGAATGTAGTGCTTGTGAGAGAGATTGGCTTCAGCCCCTGGAGACTGAAGTTTTCTGCTGATCTGCTGTGAGAATGTGGCTCACCGCTGCCGTGTTCAAGGCTGGGTCTACAGGCATCGCTTCTGGATACCCGAAGCCAGTTGTCTTCATTACAGCTGCCACCAGAGTGGAAAGAAAGCTGATAACGTTTGGTTCAATTGTGAAATACTGTAGTTTGTCATCAAAGCTCAGAGCTTCTCCATTGCCTGTTCTGGCCAGTGCTGAGCTAGCACACGTGATGACTGTGTGCTGGAGCAGACACTGGCAGTATTAGCAAGGATGTTGGTATGTTGAGCGGGAAACAGCCCAACCACCACGTGCAAGCGGCAGCCAGCAAGTGCGTGAAATGCAGCAGGGAAATGCAGAAGCTCTGGAGGAAGCTAGAAAGTTGGAAGGAGAAGAAATGACAGAGAAGCAACTGGAGATGCGTAGGAGAATAAATGGGATAAGATGTGAGACCGAGACTGTAAGACTGTTTTGCTTTTGAGAAGCTTTTTCAAACCCTCAAATCTGTGGCTTTCTCTCTTTTTTAAATAAAACCCATCCTGAAATGCTGTTGCTTAACAATCTGCATTAACCCCTTGTCTGACTTGGATGTGCAAAGGCAGTTGCTTGGGCTCTAAACTAAGCAGCTGCCCGCTCACAGGCACCTGCATGTGGGGAGGAGCAGATGTCCTCAACCTTAAAGTTGGGCTGAGATAAGAATTTAACATTATGCCGTAACTTTTGAAAATGTCATGGCTGATTGCTTTATGTGTGTACTGTGACTGTGTGCACGGACAAGGGATTTGTGAACATCGACGCCCAGCGAAGAGAGCACTAGATGCGTGCGTGTAGCTGTATGAGAGCTGTGGTTGTGGGGCGGCCGTCTACATGCAGACCTGAGAAGTTGTCTCTTCATGTTAGTGATTGATAGCTAGGCTTTTACTAGTAGCTTTACTATAAATTAATGCTACTTAGAAAATCTTGCCAGAACAAAACACCACTTTATACAGAGGAAAGCTGAACAACATCTTCCTCTCTGGAAATAGACGATGGCATTTTTTCTGTCGCAGCGAGCTGCTGAGCTGTGTGTGTGGGGTCTGGCCAGTTTGGCAGCTTAGTCTGAGTGTTACCTGTATACACACCACTGCCTTCTTGTGTCCTGCTCCCAACTCTGTGGGAGGAGAGGGACCTCTGAACAGTGCCTGTTCCTGCCATAACTGCATGGGTTGTGATAAACTTCATGCATTTCTGCTGCTGCTGTTTTCTGTAAGCTCAGCTTTTCTCTTATTGACTGCACAGGCTAAACCTGCTCCTCTGCGTGAAGGGGCCAGTGTTATACCTTAGTCCATGAAAGATGGGCATGAGGAGTGGGCTGAGAACAGCTCTGTGTACCATGGCTAGGGCAGAGCGGTTGCTGGAAGACTTATCACTGCAGGTCCTAAGCATAACATTACATTTTCTTTTATTCACACTCCCAAGGAAAACATTTCCATGGCTCAATTCCAGTGGAAACAGGGGTTTGTTTGGATTCGGCTATTCTTCCTGCCCTGTTTTTTGCCCAGCCAATGGCACCATTTGGAAGTTCCAGGGTTAAATTTCCTTGTCTGTTTTTGTCATTCAGTTATTTTACCTTTAGCCTGGAAAATCTCAAGTGATCCCCCACGCAGTGTGGAACAGAAGTGACAGATTTTTCTCCAAGCTGGTAACATGCACCAGGAAGTGAGCCCAGCGGGAGCAGCCCTTTCCCTCCCTGCCCTGGCCAGCTCTTCTGCCTGTAGCGTATGCTTTTTTGGGAAGGAGGGATAGGGAAAATGGTCTTCCATTGGAGGAGACAAATTGACGGTTGTCTCTCCGAGCCCCGCAGTCTCTCCCAGGGAGAGCCTGTGCTCATACAGGAAGCCAGCTCTGACTATTTCAGCCACAGGACCAATTAGCTCAACCACAGTCCATTGCAGTTAAACACTTATTTTGGATATATGCACTGGGAACAAATGTTGCCCAGGAAAAGATTTTTTGGGGTTTTGGGGTTTTGGGGTTTTGATTTTTTTTTTTTTCCTTCCCCACTGCGGTGCTGTTGCTGTCAGTGAATCTGGAGCATCTCTTCCTCTTGCAGCAGAGATGCAACATGTTGTTCTGCGTGGGAGCTCCAGAGCTCCTCTTAACCGCTCGTAATCGCAGCGAGTGCCGAGGCAGTGGGTGGAAGGACGTGAGCTGGCAAATGCTGAAGCCATGTGTGCCCTCTGCATCGGCAAAACAAATGAAAGCCCGAAGAATAACTCTCTTTCAGGAGGCCGGCATGGTGTCAGGGCTCATCGTCAGTGCTGTGGTGGCAGCTGTCAGCCAGTCTCCAGCATTGCTGGAAGGCCAAAAGCTCCCTAAATATTATCTTCTGTAGCAGAATACCAGTGCTGTCGCCAGCTGCGGGGAGAGACACAGCCCTGTCTCCGAGTGCCCCCACTGTCCCCAGTCTGGTCGTCCCGAGACACCACCGTGCAAACGAAGTGCTCTGGGGACTGGGCTGTTTTTCCGTCTGCAGGAGCGACGGTCACGCTTGTCTCCTTTCCTTCTCATGCTCCTTTGGCTCGGAGGTTGGGAGGGGAAGAAATGGCATGATGCTGAATTGGCTTTTCCTTGGTTGTGCAATTAAGAGGAGGAATTTGGGAGGCCATGGGACTAAGGGAGATGTGCAGGGTGTGGGCACGCTGTTTCCACCCCGCCTGTGTCGGGTAGGGGCACATTTTTGTGATTAACTTTGATTATTCAGAACATGTCCTGGGCACATTTCAGGCTGTGGATGGGAGAAGCTGCCCTGCTTGTTTCAGATTAGCTGCAACCTTTAGAAATAATGTTATCCTGTCCCATATTTGTGTTTTGATGAGGTGGGGCCCATGCAGTCATGCACAACTTGCTTGTTTCTTCCCTTCCCCACATCTGTGTAGCTGCAGTGAGCTCTGGGTTTATACCTGAAGCTTTGCATTTGTATTGGGTATCGTAAAAGTGTCCGAAGAGTAAGAAAGCCCATCTCTGCTCCCAGAGCAGCTCAAGTGAGAAAAAAGATCCTGAAGGTGCTGCTTCTCCTCCGTCCTAGCCATGTGCTTTCCTTCCAGAGCCTCTTCTTTGGCGTAAGCGGCCGTGCTCGCCTCTGACTTGTGACGTTTGGATGCAAAAGGTGGAGCCAGACAGGGAATCGGCACCCTCTGACATGGGGTGACAGTGGAGATTTTCAGAGGGCTGGGGAAGAATGGTGTCACTGAGAACCACAGGCTTCTTGGATACATCGCTAGTCGCCACTTTCAGCTTGTGGGCTGACCGGGGCCTGTGGGGTCAGGGTTGTGGAGGCACCACTTTGTTTAGACGTTCAGATTCCTTTGTGAAGCCAAAAAGTGCCTGTCTCCCACACACATGAAATTCCAGAGCTGTCAGACAGCTAGAGAGAGGTTCCCATGGAGCACCCTGCCTCAGGGCTCTTGCCCTCTCTGGCTCGCACAGCCTCAAAACCAGATTGTCGCAGGGAGCTGCGGAGCGAGAGAGCCTGGGCTGGATTTCCATCGAGGGACTTGGGGCTGCTCCTGGCCTCTCCTCGCCGCTGCATGAGGCGCTGTAACGAGCCTGTGCCACCGCTGCATTACGTGCGCAAGGAAACATGCGGGGAATGCATCCAGAGTTTTCCACAGGCAAGGAGCGTTTCGGCTGGTTCTTGCTGTAACAGAGAGGCAGGAGACATCCCTCAGCTTCTGCTCGGCTGAGTTCTTGTCTGCCTGCAAAGGACTGTACAGGCATGCCTTCAGCTGTGGGACGGTGTGAAGCACGTTCCCAGAGCTCGTGTTGTTCATGCTGGAAAATCGAACCTTCCCGCAGCAGCAGCCAGGGTTGCTCAGGTCGGTCACTGGGAGAGGAGACCGACCCCGCTGCCTTAAATAGCGTCTATATTCCTGCAGGTGCCCGGTGTGTGTGGGGCAGCACTGCGATCGTGGGACAGCTTGGGTCAGCGGGGCATCGCTGGGTCTCTTGTCCGGACCCTGCTTACAGCAGGCTGCTCCGGGCCTTGGGTCCTAATCCAAGCTGATCCTGGCTTTCAGCTCTGCCACAGTGAAGGGGCTGCCTGAGGAAGGACTGCCAGAGCCGGCCTCCCAGGAATGCTCTCCTTCCCCTGTCTTCTGCAGCAAAGGTGTTCCCAGCTCATATTTGTGAATATAGATTTATTCTCTATTTTCATACAGAATGAATAGTCCTTTCAGCTTATCTTTTTGCTATGCGCGTTTTTCAGATAGTGGTTTTCTTTTCTTTTTTTCCGTTGTCTTGAGTCTTCAGATTAAAGGTGTTCTGTGCTAATACACTTTGAGGCTTTCTGGAGGCATGTGTTAATAGGATATAAAGCAGTCAGCTTATTAGCATGATGACTCTGGTTTAGCTCTTGGAGCTGAGTGGCTGTGGTATGTAAAAACTTCTCTTTCTGGTGTCTTCCAGGCAGTACCACAAGGAGACTTGTCCAGTAGCTGGAAGTGCTGTTTGTGGAGATGCTGTGAGATGGCTGCATGAGGCAAACTGGGAAAAAGCATACAGTGGTGACCAAAACTCTTGGGTTCCCATTATATCTCTGTTCCCTTGTCTAAAAATATACTGAATAATAGTATTTATTGTAATCAGGCAATAAATTCTGGAAACGTATGTGGGAATTAGCTATGTTTATTTTAAGTGGTAACTAAAACAAATAATCCTGATGGCTGATATCCAGCATGGCTTGTTCAGCGTGATGGGGATCCAGATCCTTTTTGCTTCTTCAGCATTTCTTTTAAACTGCCCCAAATCTTTTCCATGCCACTCCTTAGGGGTAGGCGCTCAGTTTCTCTCCTGGCTTTGTCCCACAGCCATTTGTATTTGCCAAGTGTCTCCTCCTCTTCCTTGAGGTAGGATGGTGGGGAAGGGAAGAGATCCTGGTGGTCACATCAGTTGAGTGCAAGCTGGGAATGCATCTGCTGCTTGGGGTGAACTTGGGAAAGTCTCTTACTAGATAAGGTGATAAGATTAGTCTCTTGTCAGGGTTAATTGTGAAGCTCCATTAAATCAAAAGCCTCAGCACCTTTTGAATAAATAATTTTGAAAAGAAATGAACTAGGGTAGTCTGGTATGCTCTTGTTTGTCTGTATTTTGGGTTTTTTTTTAAACAGACTGAAGGAAAAGTTATGTTAATGTTTTGGACTTTGCTTTCTTCGTTTTGAATAGCTCATGGGGGATGGAATTCTCAGGCTGACGAAAAGCTGAACTTTCTCATCCTTTAAGGTCATTTTGGAGGAAATGTCTCTCATTTTTGGTTCCATAGTTTTCTCTGTTTTAACCAACTTGCCTTATTCTCAAAGGCAACATTCATGTTTGCAAAACATTGTGTGCATAATGCCCGGCAAATCCTGTTTTGCTCCTTTGTAAACTCTTATTCAGGCCTTGTGATAGGGACAAAATGCATGGTAAATCCTTTCTTAATTAAGAAAGACCTCATGATTAGTTAATTAGGCTTCATAAATATTATAAGGAAATTGCTAAATAACAGCTTAAGAAAAGGGAGCATGTGGGAATTTTGCTTTTAGTGTAAAAAGTCAGAGAGGAGTTTAAGCCAGAAACAGTTTGTTTGCAGAAGATTAAAACTGATGTTGCCTTCACAGGTTGTGAATGTATCATCTTGGATGTATGTTATATAAGAAAAGATGAGAAGCTTTACTCTCTCCCTTCAAATTTAGCTCTGACAGTCAGCAAAAACTGATGTTTTAAGCCTGTGCCAATTCCTTTGATTCTGTAGATGTGTGTAGGATTTTTATTTTATGTATTGTGGTTGGGGTTTTTGGTTGGTTTTTTTTGTTTGTTTGGTTGGTTTGTTTTGTTTGTTTGGTTGGTTTGTTTTGTTTTTTTTTTAAAGGAGGAAATGCTGCCGAGACTGAAGCAAAGCTGAAGGCAGTGCCTGTAGTTCAGCTGTTTGCTCGCAAATGCTAAAGTGAGCAGGCTGGTGCAGAAGCGGAATATGTCAAGTGTGCAGATCCCTGCTCCTGGCTTGCTGCTGGGAGTGCTCAGCGTCTGGCGTATTGCTGGGATATCAGTACAAGGTGTGCCGCTGGAATCAAAACACTGCTTTGGCACCAGTAGCTTGGATACAGGAAAGCAGTTAAGGAGTTTGCCTAAGGAGTTCCTCCCTTAAAAGGAGTTTTGCTTTCTCACTTGAATCCCTGTCCACCTCCTTATGGGTAGGTGACTACACTGTTGTGTGTTCAGCACGCTGGATTTTTACAGGTGTGCAGCAGAGCGTTTTCGTCCCTGAGACTAGCCTGGGGCACATGGGACACTGTGAAACATTGATACTGGACCAGTGATTTTTTTAAATTTTTGTTTTCCCGAGATGCTGAGCATTGCTCTTTGCCATGCACTCACTGGTCTCAGGGTATATGAATAGCTCTTAAAAATGGGTCCAAAAACTTTCAAGAAGGGCATCGCTTCAGGCAACATAACCTTTAGTTGGCCCTGAAGGAAAGAGCCACAGCTTTTGAGTCTTCTTGCCTCTGTAATGTAAAGCGGCTTTCATTTTTATTTGGTGGGTCCTGGTGGTGACTCCATATCTGGTTTCCTCAGTGATGTTTTTGCTTGCCTGGAGTGCAGCTGGGAGCCGGGAGGGATATGAATAAAGGCGCAAGTGTCTGGGAAAATTCTTGGCATTCTTAGGAGAGCGGTTTAAAGGGGGCTGGGAATTGTTTGGTTTTGGTTTTTTTAATGCATGAGTTTTTTATTGGGGGAGACTGCAGTGTGGGCTGGGAGCATGTTGTTGTGAGCATGCAGCAACTGGAGATGACTGGCTGAAATGGTGTCGTGTATGTGGAGGGATGGTTCAGTCGTGGACGTGCTCCCATGTGCTGTGTGTTGGAAAAGAGAAGGAAGTGAAGGCCACGGAGCTTTGCCCTCCCTGGAGGGAAGGGCAATGTTAGACATTGCAGTGTTAGCGTTTACAGTTCTTCAGGGCCACCACAGTGGGGAAAACGCTATTGCCCTCCCTGCACAGGCATAGCGAAGGCAGAGTTGCTCATGCTATCTGAGATGTGTCCTGTTTGACTGGCCACATACCATCACCAGAGCGGACCGGACCGGAGTGAGAGGTAGCAGACAAGCTGAAGCACAGCAGGTTGCTATTGTAAGACAAGTGGTAAACTAGCATAAACTCCACATCTAAAATTATCTCTGTAGGGTTTGGGTTTTTTCTTCCTTTCTTCTTCCCCCAGCCTGTTATTAAGTGCTCCACAATGGGGATCTGGAATTTTGAGCACATGCTTAAGATTAACTGAAAACCTTCAGAGATGCGTGTGTGCTTGCACTTTGCAAATCTGCTTGAGATTAGGTGGCATTTAGGTGCAAGAATTTTAGCCTAAGAGGTGCTAAGGTCTCCACTGGCCAGCCCCAGCTGAAAGTGTGCTTCCTTTCATCTTCAGTGCCAAAGGCACCTATAAGGTCACCCTTACTGCGCCTAAGCCCTCTGTGAAGATTTACTATGCTCAGTGTCCTCTGACTGTTGTTAGAAAACCTCAAATCTGGTCTCGTTGCCTCTCTTGGGCCATCTCTTTCTGCTTAGTAGACTGCAAAATGCAAGCTCATTCATTGATGTTGTAGTAGACCTAATAGTCCTTAGCCTGAGAATACAAGAAAGATAATATTTGGATGTGTGACAGTGTGTATTCTGAATGTTGCTAGCACCAGAGGTGCTTTTCAAACATCAGGTGTGGTGTTGCTGTTACTACCCCTCAGCTGTTGAGCTTGGCAAAAGAAATGTTTTCTTCATGGAAACCTGAGTCTCTACTTGCTGCTGTTTCTTTGCAAATGTCAAATGGCATTTGTTGAGCCAGTATTCAGAGATGGGGTGGGATCTTCTGAGACAGGTGATTTGCCAGATTTTTCTGCATTGATCCAGAATCTGGGCCAAGCCCCAGGGAGTGCCTGCTCGGACAAAGCAGCTGAATTTGCCTTCCGACACTGTTTGCCCAAAGATCTCTAGGCAAGTACTCAACTGCTCCATGACTCAGTTTACTTGTGAAATGACAGTAAAACTACCAGCGCCTCTGTAAGGAATCTTGCAGGGACGGGTGTTTGGGGGAGGTCCCCTCAGCAGCACACAGTTGTGGGGCTGGGGTTGGGACCCTGCGTGTGCTGGACCCTGAAGCAGACCCCTCTGTTCCGGGGGTTTGTGGGCAGTTTGACTTGCCCTGCCCTCTCTGAGAGGGGCCAGGTAATGCCTGTGGCTGGCAGCATGGCTGCTCGGGGTGCCTGCATGTATGAGCCTGTATTTGGGACCAGCTTGCTCTGCTTGGATTTCATAAACAGCCAGATCTCATCCAGTCCTTTCTCTGCTTTGTTGCAAATGAGACTCCCTGCATCAGGACCGAATGATTTCCTGATTCCATGCATTTCCATTCAGGAGACAAGGGAATAGCATCCTACAAACCCCACTGGTGTATGTATTAATCTCTGTGTTGCGCACACTGTTGTGGATTGTGGACGGGGAATCAAGAAGGTGAAGTCATTGCTTTGTGACTAACAGCAGTCCCCAGCTGTGCCGGGTGCCGAGCTGGCCCCTGCAGAGCAATGACCGCTCCGTCCCACCACGGGAGCGCTGCCAAAGGTGCCGTGGCCATACGGAGCAGGGCCCGCAGGAGCTTTCCCTGCTCTTCCTCTTGCTGGTCTCCGAGTCACGCTGATCGGGGAACTGCAGTCTGTCTGCTAGCACTGTTTCATCTTTCTGTTTTGGTTTGGTTGTAAATTGGAAGGGAGAGGATCCGTCTGTGCTCTGCACTTTGCGGGGTGCCTGGCACGCTGATCCGTGACTCCACGTCTATGTGTGCTATTGCAGTGCGAAACGATGCACCTGTGGGAATATCCAGTGCTATAGAGCTGCTGACGGGTGTTGGGGTGAAGGTGACGGGCTGCACCCAGGCTGGAGGGGGACCCATGCTGCAAAGTGCTGGTGGATTTGGTATTAAGGTCACGATGTCATCCAGAATTGAGGAATATATAAAGAAAAGTGTGCCTTGGTAGTGGGAATTGAAGCACTATGGAAAAGTGCTGTGCAGATGTTGTGTTGTTGCCTCTTGCTGTTTTATGAATGTGTGTGGAAAATGGAAATGGAAAAAGCCCGGGAAGAGAGGGACCTAAAGTCCCGCTGCCTGTGAGCTCTTGGAACAAGAAAGCTCTCATCTGAACGGCTGTGCCTCTCCCCTGTGTGCGGGGTTGGTGTTTGGGGAGCTGCAGCTTGGCCACAGCTCGGGGAGACCCTGACTCGGCAGCACAAAGCCTACGGAGGTGCTGGAGGGAGCGTTTGAGAGCAGCAGATAGCTTTAGGTTGAAGGTCACTGCTCAAGTATAAGACCTTTTCACTTAGCAGAAAGAAGAAAGGGCTGAGTTTCTCCTTTTCCCCCAGTAGGCCTTTGCTGTTTTGCCTTGGAAAATGTGAGATGTTCATCTTTCTTGTTCATGTTTTGTTGGGCCATAGAAATGGGAAAAGGCACCTTAGATACAGAAAAGTGCTGTGCTGTCCCTCAGGGTATAAAACTAGGAGTCTTCACTCAAGTCATGGTTTAGGTGATAAACAGCATATTTACAAGTTGCTTGTATGCTGATGAGTCTGCTGTAGCAGGGCCCAAGATTTACATTACAACTCCCATCATGCCAAGGTCTTAAAAAAATAAATAAATCACCATTTAAAGAACTAAATATCACCATTTATGATTGTGGCATTCAATTGCACTTTTGTTTACCCACATGCTTTCACCTGCTTTGTTCAGGAAAACGAAACCAAGAGTTGTCTCAAGCAGAAAACACAAGCATATGTCACCAAAGAGCATTTCTTGTTGTGATAATTGAAATATGATACTTCTCAATATCTTTTTTTCTTTTTTTTTTAACCAACTGATATCAGAATGGTCTTTTATATCCAAGTTTCAGTCTGTTCATACTGCTTCTGGTGTGACAGCAAGGAGAACAGGGACAGCACATTTAAAAGCAGAGTGAGCTGCTCTGCTTTGCACCAGGAGCCCCAGCTAGGAAAAATATGCACTTGAGGGGCAGCTGGACGTGGAGCTGATCTTCTCGCTGCTGACATCCCCTATGGGTTGCGCAGGCAGTGATAAAGCCACTTTTTCTGCGAGAAGTAAGTTGCTCAAAAATATAATGACGCAAAGTGAAACTGATGCTAATTTGGAGGTGAAGCATGAAGAGACTGGAAGGAGAGAAATTGTGATTTTTATTTTTTAAAGGATCGCAGGCACACTGGTTGATGCTGTAGCCTGTGCCACTTCTCACAGGTTTCTTTAATCCCTCTGTCTACTGGGAAGAGCCTAACTAATATGTGAAAATTGTGTTGACCCTCTTATAGGGATCTGGGTTTGGTCTCTGTAATTGTGTTTCTCTGCTGCCTTTTGTTGTCTCACTTGCAATAAAGGGCTAAATAACATATTATCTTCTGTGGATGTGGTTTGTGGCCAGCTGCCCACAGTGTTGCTGCCTGTGCCTGCAGCGATGTTGCCCCCTGCTTCCTCCCAGTCCTGCGGTCCTGCTGCACGGCACGGTTTGTTGGGACCCTGCTGTGGAAGAGCTTTGGAAGCTGAAGTAGGTTTGAAATGCTGTTTTCAGTTCCCTGGGCAGCTTCGTGCTGGTGAGGCTGCAGGAATGGGCCAGCGTGCTGTCGTGCATCCCCAGCGCATCCCCAGCCTCCAGCGGAGGGTGGCTGGTGCCGTACAGCAGGTTTGAAGCACTACATTTGGAGGTTTCTTTTCGGTTCTCGTGGTGCTCAGCTAAGCGTGGCAATCTGTGCTGCCAAGGGCACATCTGTCTTTCCGCTGCATACCAGGAGAAGGGTCCTGTGACATAGCGGTCAAACCAGAGCCAAAGATCGATTTCCCTCCGGGATAGTTGTTGTTCCCATGGCCGTGCCCCCAAATGCCATTCGTGCACGTGTTGCCTTGATGGACTCTGCTTCTCAGCCCGGCCAGAGCATTGGTGAAAATGTTTAAAGGACTTTGGATTTGAAAATTAATAAATTATGCTCTGACCTTCTGATGAATCTTTTATTTCCCACAAAATTTAAGATTCAAAATACAAATTATCCCCTTGTCTCTCTGCTTCAAGCCCTGAAGATCAGCTCAAGGCACAGAAGATCTTCAAAGACTCCAAGTAAAACCCTGGTAGCTGCTCATCGTAGGATGCCATTAGTGACCCAAGAAATGATGTTCAGGGCTGCAGTGGCTGTTTATGGTGGGAGTTCGCACTCGGAGCCATCACAAACTCTTAATTATCATGTTGCGCAGCAATCAAATGGGGTTCAGGAAAGGTTGGCTGCCTCATGGGTCTTGCCTGGTAAGAAGCAGGAGAGTCATCTCTCCAGGCTGTGAGAGGAGGGACCTAATTCTCATCGGGTGTTGCAGAGGGTGGGAGTGTTGCAGAGACCAGTGCATCTGGGAAGGATAGGGCTGTGTTTCTGCCTGGCTCTCGCCATGGCTGATCCCATCCAGCTCTGCCACACAACCTGCCTGCTCCTGTCCTGCAGGGCAGTCGCATCGCTGGCACCAAACATGGAAAAAGTCCTCCTGAAATTCTTAGCTTTTGTTTAAAACAAAACCAACAAACTACTCCCCACCCCCGCCCCTTGCTGCATTACTGCTGCCCTCATTTATTGCAGCATTTGTGTTCTGGATTGATTATTTATGCTGAGCATTGCAGCCTGGCAGGCTGGCTGCTTCTGCTGGAAAGAATTCAATTTTGAGTATGACCTTGTCTTTACTAGCAGGTGAACCGTGTCAAGCTGTCCTTGAGCTACCCTGGGCGAGCGGGAGCTGGCTAGAATGGTTAGTCATTCGGGATGAGACTCGCAAATCAGTTGCAGGTAGATGCAGGAAGAAGTGCTGGTGGTTGCTCATCAGGGTGGTAGGTATGTTCCTTTTCAGGGCAGGTCACACTAGCAATTGCCGTGTCCTAACATAGCAACAATAGCAAAATCCCTTTGGAGGCTGAATGACAGCTGAATGCGCTGCAAGCACAGCAAATGGTTTTCTGCTTTGGTATTGGCAGCATCTTGGACTTGAACCAGGTTATTATTGCTGCTTACAGAAATAAAAGGAAACTGCATTTCAAGGTCACTGACAATATTTCACTGAAGTTTGGCTCGTTGGTCTAGCAGCTTTAAGAGATGGCAAGCAGTTTTGAATAAGTGTATTCTTGTCCCGTAATGAACAGCAACCAAATGGCAAAAAAAGAAGAGAAAAAGAAAGCCCTGTGTGAACACATTTGGGTTTCCTCCGGCCGAAGCATGACTGAGTTCTCAATGCAGCCTTGCCTAGCTGGAGCCTATTTTAAAATGCAGCCTTGCCGAGCTGGAGCCTATTTTAAAATCCCGAGCAGTGGTACTGCCTGTTGCCTGGAAACCTCCTCCCAGCCTCGGGCACTCTCAGCCTAATCATAGCCATCGGCAGCCTTTATTTATTTCCCTTCCAAAATGTCATCCCAGGATTCTGGTTTGTGTTTTTGTTTGCTTGATTTTGTTTATTATTTAAAATGAAAAGACACAAAGTGTAACCGTCAAACTCGGTGGCTTTCTGTGGGAACAGCTTGCCTGGCTGTCACCGCATTGCAGTGGTGGGAACTGGCATTTTAAGCTCGGTGAGGTGGTGGTGGCTCGGAGGGGCGCGGGGGGAGAGAAGTGGGGCTCAGAGCCCAGGGAAGCCCCCCAAGCTTTGCTGATGCATGCAGTGCCTTCCTGCACCTTCTGACAGTCTCCTCCTTAAGAGGAAAAACAAACCTAAACAACTCTGAGCCCTTTCCCAGCACACATGGGTCCAAGTTCCCCTTCCCGGTGTGGTTGCACCATCCCATGCTGGATCCACGGTTCAGCATTGGGCTGCTTGGATCAGCACAGACTCGCTTTCCTCCCTGTGTGCTGGGGTCTTGTGCAGTTGGGGTCTGTCCCTGCAGAGGTGTTAGTCTGAGCTTTAGCATGTCTGTGTGGTGACAGATGAAGGGAAGAAAGTATAACTTGGAGGTTTCCATGTCTTAGGGGCCCTTTTTAATGCACCTAAACTCTTGGCCACCTTAAAACCTTAACTGATGCCGTCTCTCCCACAGGAAAACTTTAAATGATTGCTATTTCCACTTAGTTAGCGAGCGTGATCAATCCTGATGGAATGAAACAGAATTGATCGTAGCAGCCCAGCTATGATTTGGTTGTGTTTCTGTCTGGGGAGTCCCTTGCTAGAGTGCTGGGCTAAAATCATCTGAAAGTTGGTAACAAATGCTAAGCAGGACAGCCAGAACGTTTGTATGTGAGACATAAGAGCTGCTTCCACTGTTCACAAGTTGTTCTTGTGATGTAAATGGTTTATTTTACAAAGCTGAGAATATTTGTTCTACCAAAGGCAGAACTAAAGGGGGCTTTGACTCGAGATGCAGTTGAACAAAGGTTCATGTTTTGTTTAGCAATCTTATGGCAGGCATAGAGCAATATGCAAGGCTTATCACGTCATTTCTTTTATTTTCCTCTCGAGTTAATTTAAAGTTTGACAGCCAGATTAGGCTCTTCTTGGGGTGTGCTCTTGTCTTGCAGTCTTGGTGCTGGGACATTAAGTCTGAATTGTCAGGGACGGACAGGAGAACCAGAGCTAGGCAAAGGGCAGACACTTTTTCCATCCCCATCTTCCTCTGTGTGCTGGTGATTAAGAAAAACAGACTAATTTACCAAAGAAACTGTGAGGGTGAATGAATCATGCTCTGAAATCATGTATCTTTGCTTCTCCATGGAAGGATGAGAGTGCTTGGGAGGCTGCAAAGACAGCGGTCTGGTCCCAGGGTTCAGACAGCATTGCTTAGTTGTGTAGAGAGGTGGCAACATCTGTTGAAATAGTTTTGCAAATCCAAACTCTACTGTTCTTAACCACTAGAAACAGAAATGACCTTTCTGTCAAATCCTCTTTTCTGGACTTTATAGGTGCTCTGGGCTGCCTTTCTGTATAACACAGGGCATAGACCTGTTGTCTCCTCAGATATTTATTGTGTTAGTTTCTAAGCAAAGCTTCCTACAGGTGAGCAGCATAGCCTTCCTCTGAGGGAGGGAGGCGACAGAAGGAAGAACAAAGTGCCTATGGGGGAGGCAGGAACAGGAACAGCAGAGAAATGGTGGAAAACTGTGTGGTCACAGATGGTAAAGCAAGAGGGTTCCTCGCCCTGCCTGTGCGACCAGCACCCCCGAATGCCTGAGCGAAAAAACCACGCTGCTTATTGCAAAAGGAAAGGAAAAAAGATCAAGTACTTGGGGGAAAATGCAGAGTCTGTCAAGCTGAATTCAGTGCTGGAGGGTTTCAGAAAATAAAAAAGGACGAGGAGAAATGAGTACTAAAACACATGATGGTGGGTTTTCCTTTGCTAATCTCTCCCAGCTGCATTTAGTTGGAGCTCATGCTAGTGTTTTCTTTCCTTTATAGCCCGGTAGCTTAGTTCTCCTAATTCCCCGTCAAGATCAGTATTTTTCCCTCACTTTTCTGTTGTTGGTGGCTGTCGGAGGGTTTGTGCTGTGGTGTGCCAAAACACACGCTCTTGCGGGCAGCGTTACGGTTTGTGTCAGTGGCTCCGTAGTGCCCGGGAGGGTGGTTATTTCCTGGGCTCAGATGATTCCTCTCGCATCTCTGCCTTGCCCTCTCAGTGCATTTCTGCTAATCTGGCTTCTTCTCCCTACCAGAATGAAGAGAAGAGGAACCTTTCCCTGGGGGGCCATGTTGGCTTCGACAGTCTCCCCGATCAGCTGGTCAGCAAGTCTGTCACACAAGGCTTCAGCTTCAACATCCTCTGTGTGGGTGAGCACAGTCCTCTGCAAACAGATGTGGGCTGAGCTGGCGGTGCGGTGAGGTTGGGACCAGGATTTCTTGCGTGTCCTGCTGTGCCACGGGCCTCGGCAGTCGCTTTAAGCAAGTCAGAAATGCCTAACTCTTTATGTTTTAATTTTAGTGAACTTGAGCTCTCTAGAGCTCGATGCTTCCATGCTGTGACTTTCACAAGTGACTTTTCGAGACTTATTGCCCAAAATTAGAGACAGTTTTGGGAAAAGCTTTAATATATCAACTTTCTGCCTTTGGTGAGGCATGGAGGGGAGGAGATGGGTGCAGGACCATCCAGGTCTGCACTGAGCTGAGCTACTGGCGCAGGTGCAGAAGCTGCAAGAGCAGCAGGGAGGTCCAAGTGGCTGAGTCTTGTGGGTCAAACCAGAAGAATTTCTGTAACCAGTGAGGTATTGCTTGTCTCCTTCACTGCAATAGCTTTTCAGTAGGAAGGATTAAGGGAAGACTGTATGTGGCAAGTTAAATATTTCCATTTGCAAACTGGGGTGGCTGGCATGAGCACCTTCTCAGTGAATACTGTGTCCAAGTAGATGCAGTCAGATGCACCAGGTGTTAGCTGAGAGCTACTGGTGATAACTCGGTCATTTCTGAGTATAAGCCTGCAGCTCAAAGCTAGGGATAAGAGGTTTGTGTCTGAGCTGTGCCTGGCTGGTGAGTCAGAGGGCTTGGAACATGACCGTCTCTGTGCTAGGAAAAGGAGAGGGAGTGTTCCTGTTTTTATTGATTGTAAAGTGTTTATCTCGAAGATTGTGAGCAGGTGTGCGAGGCTGACTTTAAAATAGCCTCATTATGTTCTTGTTTTTTAACTTCTGTATTGACGTGATCTAACAGGCGATGCTGGCTAGAGTACTAGAAACCAATTCCTTCCAGTGATGAAACGAGCATTACTTTTACTTTGGCTGGTTCTTGTATTGTATGTGAGGTCTGAAGTACTGTAACCTGCTAGACCAGCAGAAATATGTCCAGAGACAGCAGCTCCCTGCCTGGCCCTCAATCTGCCCGAAGAGAATATGGCTTTGTATAGACTGTGCAGTGAAACCCTGACAACTTTCACAAGGTGCTTGTGCCATACCTAAGCCACTTTTGCATATTCAAACCACAAGTAAAAAGCATGTCTGAAATCACGGTTGAACTTCATAGACTTGTTCCTTAGCATAAGGGTAATTGCAGCAGAGGGCAATATGTTTTTAATTAGAGTTGTTCTTGGGGACACCAGAAGGGATACTGCTGCATTCTCATCTGGCCATACCATTTGTGAAACACTGGAAAAAATTATGACTTTTTTTTTTTTTTTTTTTTCTCACAAGAGTGAAAAAAACCAAACCCAGTTTTCCAGTTCCTGCTCTCAACTGTGCCCAAAACTGAACAGGAGAATGTGGCTTACATCAGTAGTGAGTTCTCCATATGACTTTCCTTTCAGATTAATCTAGAGCACCAGGCTGGTTTTATTTCCTTGCACAACTCTTAACCACAGCTGGTAGGAAGCAGTATGTATACCTCTGCCCTATTCTGAGCACCATGTGGTATTTGTGGTTGTGCTTGAAGAAAGAAAAAGCCCAAATCCCTTGGCAGCAGACATGCACCTCCCTTGAACAGAAACTTGCTCACCCTCCTGCTCTCCATCAGTGCATCCACTGGAGGACTCCTCGGAGGTGGCTGGGTTCAGCAAGAGGGGCTGCACTCAGTAGAAGCAGTGTCTATGCCAAAGGTGTAGCACGATGGATTGCCTGGGAAGTGAGCAGGGAGTAGAGGAAGGCTATTTCCTTGGATTTTGCCTCTCTTCACTTCCTTGGCCAATAGGGCTGTCTGTAGTGAATGAGGAGTTTAAAAGGAGCTCCTTGTAGGCCAATCTGGAAAATATCAGAGTCTCATTTAGTTACCAGGAGCAACAGTTCAAAAGCCTTTCTGGCTCACAGGCTGCCTGTGAGCCAAATATTCTGGGATGGAGCTTGGTTTGTGATGCATCCCAGGTGTCCTTCAATGGCTGTTGAAACAGGGGGGCTACAGATGGGAAACTTCTCCTAATCTTGCCCCTACTGATTCTCCAAGAACTATTCTCTCACTACCAAGTTTCTCTGCTGTCCCCTCTTGACTCCATGATCGCTCCCTCTGCACATCTCAGAGGTTCAAGCTGGCATAATTTTTTCTACTACTGGAAAGATGAAGATGCCTCGGAAACACCCTGATTTGGTGCTCCAGCACAGGGCTCTGCTGGGGTCTATAGTAAAAATGCACTGTGGAACATGGCCTTTGAAAACATTGTCATGCTTTGGCCTCTGTGTCACAGATGCTATATATATACATATATATAGCATTTTGGTGTTGGTTTCACTTTGGTTTCCCATAAACAACATTATTTTCTTCCCTTGGCTGATCTGGCATGAAGAATCACGGGGCAACAGGGCAGCCTTGAAGGAAGGAGAAATACTGAAGGGAAACTCCAGAAATCAAGAGCAGTGAGAGATGAAGCAGCTGAATTGCAAGGTCTCCCTGTGCAGCTGTAGCTCTTCAGAGCAGAGCAGCAACTCTTGCTCTCTGTCAGAGAGCTGCTATCTTGCTGAGGTTATTTGGATGCCTGTGAAAGCTCAGGCCTGATGTGACAGAAGAGTTCATTGCTTATTTCCTCCAGTTTAGCCAATTCTGTTTGCTGCACAGGTGGCCCTATAATGTCAAAGCATAGACATGCTGTCTGTGACATGTCTGTGCAGAATGGGACCATCTTGGACAGTTTGTATGTACCAAGCCGAATCTCAGCAGCTCACCGAGTGCCTTGTGCGGAACTTGCTGTGCTTTTCAGAAAGGAGAGTAAATGAGCCACAGAGCCAACTCTGGTGTAGCTGCTGTGTGGATGGAGGGGGAAAGGGTTACAGCAGAACGGGCTTTAGTCCTTTGACAGTTATTAATGGGACATGTGAGAATACAAGGTTGAGGCTGTGGAAGATGGACAAGCTGCTTTAAGGCTTCCAGGCAGACCAAAGTTCAGCTGCACAGTGAAATCATGAAACCTTCATCTGGCGTCTTTTCTGCTGTGGAAAAGAGGTTTTTAGTCAGATGGCAAGTTGTCCTAGCAGCAGGTCCAGAGTTGTCTGCCTGTTTCTCTGCACTGAAATAGGCCCCCAGATTCCTTCCTCACAGGGGTCTCCGCTCTCAAAAAAGGCAGGTCCCCAGAGACTTTAATGGCAAGACAAAGCAAAAAGAGAAAGTGGTAAAGAAGCCTGTTAACGTCAGGAATCTCACAGAAAAGAGTGAGAGTAAACTTCATTGTCAGACTTCCCTGTCCCCTCCACAGCACACCAAACACCCATCGTTTTGTGCTGATCTGCAGTGTTACCTGGAGCTATCGCTGTGTTTGGGACAGCCAGCAACGGACCCAGGTAGTCCTTGTCAGCAGGAGCAGCTGAGTTTTTCTCCTTCTCATGTGAAGACCCAAAAGACTCTACTAAAACTTTACTCTCCCCAGCTTCTCTGGTGCAGGATCCCAGGCAAAGTCAGTACATGGAGGGCAAGATAGTGTGTTTTGCTGTGCTGTATGATCCTCACTGGGGAGACGAGACCAAAGTGCTCTGTGTTAGCTTTGCATTAAGCATGGGTGGCCTTCGAGAATGCAGTTACCTTTGTGACAATTATATGTCTGTCCACAAGCAATTTGTAGTAACCTTTCACGGTATAATTTCGTTCTGCTCTGTAATTACTGTTCTTTGAAGTACCTGTGACAAATTCATGCTGCAGTGAGCTGATGATTTCTCCTTCCTAGGTGAAACCGGCATTGGGAAATCCACGCTAATGAATACCCTCTTCAATACCACATTTGAGACGGAGGAAGCCAGTCACTATGAGAGCGCAGTTCGCTTGCGGCCACGGACCTACGACCTGCAGGAGAGCAATGTCCACCTGAAACTAACTATTGTGGATGCGGTTGGATTTGGAGATCAGATAAATAAAGATGAAAGGCAGGTCTCGTGCCATCTGCTTGGCATTTCTGGGCTTGCCTCTGATGCTTAGACATGAACTGCCTGCAGTCCTGCTTGCAGTGTTGCAGAGGAGGTGTCCGTGTTTCTGTTAATGGAGTAGCTCCCTGCAGTGGCTCTGGTTCTGGGGACTAAGTGTAGAGGTAGTTGGGTGAGGAGCCAAAAAGAGAGGTCATAGGAGGTCTTTCCAGCAGAGAATGGTGTCCTCCAGGAACGTGAGCAATTTAATAAGCTGTCCTCAGTGCAGGGTTGGGAATTATCTGTTTGGGCAGTGATCAGTGTCTCTGGACCTGTCTCATTTAATTACACAGACATCTTGTTCAAGCCCCAGGTAAAGGCTTTCTGGGACTCCAAGGTCTCTCCTTGGTCATGTTGCATTGCTACAGACAGATGGCTCAGCCCTGAGATCTGGGCAAAGTTTGATCTGGGGTAGTCGTCTTTCCATGCTCCACTGTCCTTAGACTTTGCAGTGCAGCCTTAGGAGACTCCAGCAACCTTTGGATTACAAGGTCTGTGTGTAAATGCCACACTTTTCCTGTTGTAAGGCTAAATTGTTTGAGTTTTATAACTACTTTTAAAGTGATACCATGGTATGTCTAGGGGAACTCAAGCCTTTAAACTGTTTAAGTTTGAACTCCAGTATCTGGGTTGCTAATGGTATGGTTTTAGTTACAGGCCGATAGTTGAGTACATTGATACGCAGTTTGAAAACTATTTGCAAGAAGAGCTGAAAATCCGCCGATCTCTCTTCAACTATCATGACACGAGGATTCATGTCTGCCTGTACTTCATCACCCCAACTGGGCACTCGCTCAAGTCCTTGGACCTGGTGACAATGAAGAAGCTGGATAGCAAGGTAAAGCATTGGAGACCATGGCCCCTCTTTCTGGAAGTGGTGATGCTTCTGTTAATATTGACTGTCATGTGGAAGGCTCTGTTCCTTCCGTGTAAGTGCTGGACTCTTTCCTGCATGTTAGCTGAGCTGTTTTTAGGACTGTGGTAAAACTTCGTCTGCCCTGGTGGGTTGCTGAGGTCCTGTGCTTTTTTTCTCACTGGCTTTCCTGAAAAATGTCAGGTGAAAAACCTGTTTTCCAGCTAGCTGTGTGAAGTCTAGAGTATCCATCACTGTAAGAATCTTACCCAGATTAGTTCATATTTATCAAAGCCATCAGCTGCATCTTTATTAGCTTTTCTTTACAGGTGTGCAGGTAAGGATGTGTTCCAGGTCCTGCAGCTGAACTGTGGAAAGTGTGGAGCCACCTCTGCTGTCCTGACCTGTCATCAGGGACAGAGGGGCTGAGAGCCACCAAAACCATAGATGTCCTAAGGTGGTGGTCAGTACAGAGCAGACAAGGGCTGAAGAGAAGCGTTGGCTGTGCATGGTGGTGCACAGGGAGTGCGTGGGCTGTCACTGCTGGTAGTGCCAGATGATCTGGGTAGGAGATCACAATATCTTCTGAAAACATAAATACGGTGAGAAGCTCTCAAGGTCATAGGAATCCTAAAAGTGGGTCGTGAGAGGGTCTAGCTGGGGGTTGTTTCTTTGTGCATAAGCTATTCTGCCTTAGGGGGCAGTGGGTTACTTAACTGGCTACTGCTGATATTCCTGCAGCTTGGAGGAGGTTTCTGACACACTTGTGGCTGTTCCAGCTGGCTTCTAGGGAGCTGCAGGAGGCCCCAAAGGTCTCTAGTGGCAGCAGCATCTCTTCTTTTTGGAAGAATTTCCTATCTTTCAGAGCAGTATTTTAGCAGCACGGTGGTTCCTTTCAGATGGCAGATGCTGATCAGCCTACGGAGAGGGCAGGCAAGGCAGCTGGGACCCTGCAGTAACTGGGGATCCCCTGGATTACATTTAGGGAGTGCTTTCTTCTCTGGCTGTTGTCCACATGCAGCTCTCTCGGACTTTCCTGGCGGGTAGAGTTCCCCCTCGTGGAGTCCCTGCTGTTTGCCCTTGCCACCCAGGGCTGTTGGCCTGCTTTTCCTTGGCCCCACTCCAGAGCAGGCGCTGGCTTCCCGTTGCAGTGGGCTGTTTGTAACTGTGGTGGCTGTTACACTGACTTCATCAGGAATCTGAAAATTTTCCCTTAATAAACTCTTGTCTCTTGGCGCGGTGCCAGCATTACATGTTCCCAGAAATATGTTTGGAGGAAAGCTTTTGCACGATTCCCCTTGGTGCTGGTGGTCCCACAAAGCTTTTCTCTTTCTTTCCTTCTGCATTCCCTACTTTTCACATCTCCCTGTGGCTGCCTTTAATGTGGTCCTCAGGTAGTACCAAAATAAATCCTTTGTACTTGTGCAGAGATGGGAACTTTGTGCTCGTGCAAGGTTTTTATGTTTCTAAACTTCCATTTAAATAGTCTTCTCTGAAGTAATTTTATCCCTTTGCTCTCATCTCCCTTCTTACCACAGTGTGAGAACATCTTGGATTTCATGGTGTGGTGGCCTCGCACAAGCACACACATGGAAATGAACAAGCAAGTAGAGACCATTGATCTTTTCTGGGTGTCAGGGATTTATGTTGCATTTCTGCATCGGTGTCATCCCAGGGCTTCAAGGTGCTTTCCAGCCACTCCTTAAAGATTTATGCGTGACAGCGCTGTGCCCCTTTCCCAGTACACGTGAACCATTTGTGCCTGGAGGCCAGCGTGTGTGCAGAAGTGGGGTGTCAGCAAACCCCAGGCAGCTTTCTATCTGCTCCAGACTGGTAACAGCGAGTGGTTACCGTGGCTGAGCAGAGAGGTGACGTGCACTGACTCGCGCCTGCAGCCGTCTGAGCACACCTCTTGGGAAGCTTTATGTGGCTGGTAGCCCCTGTTTTACAGTTGAAGAATAGAGTCCGTGGAGGCGAAAGGTGTATCAGAGGCAATGCTTTGCTGCATGCTCTGCTGGCTCAGCCTCTGAGACTAGTTTAACGAGCGTTTTGTAGGAACCTGACTCAGTTATACCTTTGCTTTAGCACCCCAGTGGCATGGCATCAGATGTTGGGCAGGCTTTTGAATCTGTGTGACAATTTCAATAACGTATCTTGTTTTTAGTGTAAAGTTTACAAAATCCCTTCTGGGTAAAGCTGTTTTGTAAACAAAGTCTTCATTGTACTGTAATACAGTATTTGTTTGGCTGAGCTCATGGCCAGCTGTTGTCTAGGGTATTTAATTACAGCCGGAGAGCTAGAAGCTTCTTTAGAACTGGTTCTAGGTGGGTGAAATGTGGCTGCCTGACTGGTAGGTAGAAAGCACATATGACCTGGCAGAGGTTGACTTTCCATTGGGTTTAACCTGGGAAAAGGAGGGGATAAATAAATAACGCAAATAAGATAAATAAAATTGCATCTGTATCGGGTGAGAAGGTGATTTATGGATTTAAACCACAGCCCTGCCCTGGAAAGTGACGGCACAGCTGTGTGCTGCCATGGGCATCCTGGGGCTCCCTGGTTGTTGTCCCTGGATGGTTTCCAGCCAGTGCGTACTGTTTATGAGCTGTGGCTAATTGCTTGCTCTTCATGAGCTGACACGTCCTAGACAGGTCACTGGCCAGTGGGGATGCTTCAGGCCGGTTTGTGCCTCTGCTGTTTGGTTTCCACGGTAGGATTTGCCTGTTGGCTTCACCGGGACTTGCATTCAGGAACACTTTGGAGATGGGGAAAAATCCTGCTATATTTCGCAGGGTGAAAATGCATGTAGCCTTATTATATTAGCAAAATTATTTTCTACCAACTGACTTATTTCCACACGTTCTTGTAAGTTTTATTTTTGTAGATGAGAAATAACTCTGTGGTCTGAATGATTTGAGAAGGAGGTGCATTTTTTATACATGTGCGTGCGAGTTCACTGTCTTGTCTGAAGCACAGACTTCCTCCGGTCATAATTCCAGCTCCAGCAAAGACTTCCAGCACATGGACTGGCAGTCAAGGGGACACTGCACCCCTCTCACATTCAGTGGGATTACACTCCAGTAGTTAACTTCATGATTTTATTACTAGATATTTTTAAATAGAGAATAGTGCTCTTCCAACATGAGATCGAAGACTGCTGCTCTGGGAGTTTGCCTACAACCCCAGGTGAACATTATCTGCGTAAAAATAAGAGTGGAGAGGGAAACCTGCACAGTTCTGGCATCACTTCCTTTTATTGGGTTTTTCAAACCTGTTCAGGTAGAAGAGGAGAGGTGACTTTTTCTTCTCTAGCTAGTTGTGTATCAGTTTATTTGGCACCGACCTGTGCCACATACTGTGGCCTTTACATAGAAGTGGATGTGTGGAAGGTGCTATCGGAGGGCAGGATTAGGCATGCAGTTCAGTTCAGTAGCGTCTCATATCTCATTTGTTTCTTGTTTCCAAACTTTTCCATCCTTTCTCCTTATTATAAAGGGATAAGCTCATTCTAGACTTAGACAGCTTTTGGGTGCCGATGCTCAAAATCGGAGAAAAGAAAACAGGAAGATAATTGTATGGTGCCCTGGGTATCACTTGTTAGCCATGGGTTCCAGTTTCCAGGTTTCCAAGACATGCATGAAATCAAAATAAAAACAGTAATAATGTAAAAAATTAACTCACAAGCGAAGAAGAGATAAGGAGGGACATACACCTGAATGCCATTTCCAGGACTCCACCGTATTGATGTTGGCTATTGATTAGTGGAAATACGACAACTTGTAAAACCCTTTTGGGTTTTGAACTCTGTGGCAGCAAGTGCTGAGTTGCCTTTTCAAAGCATGAGGCACCTGGTTGGAGGGGACTTGACCCAACCTCGGTTTGCACCTTGTTTGAGAACTGCTGGGGCAGCAGCTGTGACCACGGAGCCTGCCTTCTCCTGCTGCTGGGAAAGCCGTGCCGAGCTCCAAGCTCTGCATCTCCTGCCTCGCTGTAAGCAGGGCTGAGCCAGTACTTTTTGGAGGAGGAGGGGGGAATTGCTTAGGCCAACTGAAAATGGACAAAAATCACCTCTTTTGCTGGTTTGTTGGTGTGCCTGGCTGGATGGAGAGCATGAAGCCCTGCACACAGCAGCTCCCTGGCAGTGCCTTTCCCCTCGCAGATGCCGCTCCCGAGCGGGTGGCACGTGAGCTCTGAGCTGACCCTTTTTCTGTGGGAGATGGTGGATCCAAGCCTCCTCAGCTCTTAGCAGGTCAGCGAGGCACCCAGCTGTGGTCATGGCCCTTTTTACCTTTGTAATGAGGACATTGACCCGCTGAGGAGCGGCATGAGCAGCAGACCTTGTTCTGTGTGGGTTTGTGGTCCTTGGTAAAGGAGGCCAGATCAGTGGCTGAGAAAAATAAGGAATTTATCCTCTCAGATAAATTTGCAATGAGCAAATTAAGATTATTTTCTTTTGGAGTGATTAAATAGTCTTGTATTTAGTGAGTGCTAAACCAGAGGGGGGAGAAAAAATGAGGAATATGGAAAAAACACTGAGCTACAAAGTGAACTTGAGCTGGGAAAGCAAGGTCATTTATTTTAATGGGCACCCATTGGAGACCAAATGGCTGTTAAGAATTTCTGCTCTGTAGGACAAAAAGCGTTGGCTGTTGGGAAATGTTAGATGGGAAATCAGACTTTCCCCTCATTTGTCTGAATTCTTGCGTTTTGCTGCTATGAATTTGGCTGCTGTTCAGACAGATGAGTTTTGTTGTTGTTTGTTTAAGCAGTGGTTTGCAGTATCTCACTTGGCTTTTCTGGGCATTGTAGCATTATCTAATAGAGGTTCCTGGGACAGATCCTGCCCCACTGTAGCTCTCCCAAGCATGAGGCCATAGCGAACCACAACCTTCCTGAAGGATGAGGGATGTGGCCCTCGTTTGCTCTTGACCTTGGTAGGCATGGGGGGACCTCTCCACCCTGCAGCTCGTGGGTGGCTTTGTGAACCCTGGGTTGGTGAAGCTGCGTGGGGTATTGTGCTTGGTGACTGCTGATGCAAAACCAAAGCTGAGCAACAACAGCATGAAAACAAATCTCCTGTCTGCTGTATGTCCCTGCACCTTTCCCAGGTGGTCCGTGTAATCCACACAGCATGCCCAAGTTATGATCCTCATGGAGAGGCTCAGGGAGACCTCGGAAAGGATCCGCAGCCGCTGTGAAAGCATCTGAGGAGTCCCTGCTCTTGATGCTTAAGCATGGGAAGGCTTCACATCAGCTTGCTGCAGTGTTTCATCCTTGCACTTGTCTTCTAAAATGGCTTGTCAGCACAGCCAGCAGTGGATAGGTGATAACTTGAGATGTGACAGTTATGCTGTCTCTGCCTCCCTCGAAGCGTGTAACAAAATACATAGGCAAGAGCAGAGGCTTTGATCTGCTCGTTGTGTATTTATTGCAGGTTGTCTTTGGTTTATCTGGAAGTCTTGTAGCCAAATTAGTCCTGGAAAACTCTTCCCTCTAGTGTTCAGCTGAGCTTGTGCTGCAGCTCGCATGCAAAACATAGCACCTTTTGTGGTTTTATGAAATGTAAAGCAGCCACCGGGGTAGGACCCGGGTCACCCTGCGGGCACCCATGCTCCTGACAGAGCTGCTTGCCCAACTGCTGTTCACCTGTTTGTTTTTCCTTCCTTCCTTCCTTCTGCTGTAGGTGAACATCATCCCAATTATTGCCAAAGCAGACACCATCTCCAAGAGCGAGTTGCACAAGTTCAAGATAAAGATAATGAGCGAGCTGGTCAGCAATGGTGTGCAGATCTATCAGTTCCCCACAGACGATGAAGCAGTTGCTGAGATCAACTCTGTGATGAACGTGAGTAATGCTGCCAATCGCATTGCAGCCAAAAGTTGTGGCAAATTAAATTGCTGCACAAAAATGCATTTGAAGGGCAAGTTTCATTGGGATTGTCCAGGCACTAAACCTGTTTGCAAGTTGAGCTGTGGATCTGACAGTCGCCTAAGGCTGTTGCATACAGAATTAACTAAAATTTGGCTTTTATTTAATATGTGGGCTCTCTGGAGAAACTCAGCTCAGCTCTAAAATTTGTTTTATTGAATTTTTGAAAAATACTTTCTTCAGAATTCATTCTGTCTGCTTTTAGGCTACTTTTCATTTGAGGATGGAGAAACTTTGAATAAAAATTTTACAGTTAACATTTATATTAGCCTTCTGACTTAGGGAGGGTAAACAAAGAAAACCCAATTTAAAATAAAGAAAAATCATTAGACTCTATTTTGGTTTTTTTTGAAGTTCAAAGATCAAATTCAGACCTGGGTGAAGCACATGCAAAACACTTTCAAGTCTCCTGTCTCCCAAATCAGAGTATAGCTATTACAGTAGAAACAGCTGAAATGTTTCCATGTTAATTTTTTAAATAAAAAGTGAACATTTCCCTGCATAGCTGTTTTTGATTAGATGCTTTTTTTTTTTTTTTCCCCCCCCCCCCCCTTTTTTTTTTTTTTTTTTTTTTTTTTTTTTAATTTCAATAGCCAATTGATTTCTGGGTCAGCTAGATAAGTGTTTTCACTGTAGTAGTTATTTTTGCTGAATTCATGAAAAATTTGGAGGACATACTCTTTAAAATAATTGCAAGCTCTGTGCATTGGGGAGAAAAAAAAGAGTTCATGCTTGCTTGGTTTTTCTTCCGCTCCCCTGAAAATATTTTCAACCAATTCTCTACCAGTTCCACACTTCTGGATCCGTTTCTTCTTAAATGTGAAGGATTTTGTCAACCTTGTCCTGCTGAAGCACCTGCTTCTTGGCTACTTTCTTGCGATGCTGAGGACGGTGCCCTGTTTCTTTACTGCGCGTGATGCTCTGCAGACTTGGAGAGCAATGAGCACATGTTGTATCCTGCACATGTCCCTTCCAGTGCCCACACACAAACTGCTGTGCCAAGGCCTGTTTACGGATGTCTTTTCTTGTGCTTTCTGCAAGGCAGGGAGTGCCCTGCTCTTGGCATGTGGAAAGACTACAGAGAACAACCTGTCAAATGGATAGAGGGAGATCAGTAATGATCATGGTGTTCCTACAATATTTCCCCATCCAGTTCAGTCCAGCCAGCGTTGCTAGTAAGCTGTGCTATGGCCCTACGCTGCTCTCTGTCATAATATCCCAGTTCATAGTAGAGACTGCTCTGAGCAGAATCATAGAATCATTTAGGTTGGAAAAGACCTTCAAGATCATCGAGTCCAACCATCCACCATGCCCACTAAACCATGTCCTGAAGTACCCTGTCCACTCGCTTTTTGAATATCTCCAGGGATGGTGACTCAGCCACTTCCCTGGGCAGCCCATTCCAATGTTTGACAACCCTCTTGGTAAAAAATTTTTTCCTAATATCTAACCTAAATCTCCCTTGCCTCAACTTGAGGCCATTTCCTCTTGTCCTAAAAGTATTGGAGATTGATAGCTTCAGAGGAAGGGCTTTTTGAAGTAGATCCTGTGCCTGAGTGAGGGGGGTGTAATGGTCAGGCTGATCTCCGAGGGGTTAGCCCATGCACTGAGTCCCTGGCCTTGGCTCTCTTTCAGGCTCATCTGCCCTTCGCTGTGGTTGGTAGCACGGAGGAGGTGAAAGTTGGGAACAAGCTGGTGAGAGCTCGGCAGTACCCGTGGGGAGTGGTGCAAGGTAAGGTGCTGTGAACCTCTCTTGTGCGTGCACGTGGACACGCTGGCACCCTCTCCAGCTCTGCCCTCCCACCAGTGCACGTGCATGAGGGTGCCCCATGCTAAACGCTGCAGAAACGTCCTGTGTGGTCTTCTGAGGGTTGGCCAGTCTTTCTTTTGAATTCCCATTCCTACCGGCAGGTAGTAATGGTCAACAGGAATCCCTGCATCCAAGGGGCTGTGTTGTGCCCTGTGCGGGACAACAGGTCGAGGCCCTTGGGAGGGGAGTCTCTGGAGTTAATCTGTATGTGCATTTGTGTTTCCCCCACCACGTCTGCAGTTTGCTGACTTCTCCCTTTGCTTCCATCAGTTGAGAATGAAAGTCACTGTGACTTTGTGAAACTGCGAGAAATGCTGATTCGAGTCAACATGGAGGATCTTCGGGAGCAGACTCACACCCGCCACTATGAGCTGTACAGGAGGTGCAAACTGGAAGAGATGGGCTTCAAGGACACGGATCCAGACAGCCAGCCCTTCAGGTGAGTGGCCTTCACATCTAGCATCAATTTAGAGCAATAGTTTGGTACTGACACTCCAAAAAAATGGGAGGTTTCTAGGTGGTATCCACAATGCTGGGCTGGAACATAGTAGCACTGGGTTTGAACTTGCAGCTGACTTTGGTGGCATTCCCTTCCCTGCCTGTTTGTCTTTAAGCAATGCAGACAGGCGTGCATTTCCCCATCCCTAACTCATTTGTGTCCAAAGAGTCTGGATTTTGTTTGCTTTCTTCCCCAGCCTTCAAGAAACATATGAGACCAAAAGGAAAGAGTTCTTGGGCGAGCTCCAGAAGAAAGAGGAAGAAATGAGACAAATGTTTGTTAACAAAGTCAAGGAGACGGAGGCAGAGCTGAAGGAGAAGGAGAGAGAGGTGGGTGTGCCAAAAACCTGTGAGAGGAGCCCAAAATACAGCCAGCATAGGATCTGGGTCTGGGCAACATATGAATCCTGGAAAGCACATGCAGCTCTTGAGCAGACCTCACCAGCCAAAGCACAAACACACACACACACGCACCTTCCCCCACTCAGAAAAGGGGACACCGGGTAATGTTTTCAAAGCAGCATCACTGGTTTAGGTGCCCCAGAAACAACAGCCTTCCCCATCCTGTGCAGTGTGTAGGAGACTTAGCTGCTGCTTGGTGAGTGAAGGGCAGCGCAGGACGTTCCGGTGAGCATTCATGTCAGGTGGATTTCACCCCTGGAGACTCACTGGACAGCAGAGTAAAGGGGGCAACTGGGCTGGAGTCCCCTGTGCCAGTGGTGTGACTGGGGAGGAAATAAGTGGACCATCTTCAAAACCGGTAGCGAACAAATGAATCCACAATGTCCACAGCCCCTGTGAAGGGCTGCAGACTGAGTCGAGATCCTCAGCGCACTTACTTGGGGCTCCTGCTTTCTCTTGGTTTGATATGCGGTGTCAGGCAGAGCCGAATTTATCGTGTCTTCGCCGCCTTTTGGCGAAGAGGCGGTGATTGCCCAGAGGTCAGCTCTGCCGAGGGGCTTGCACGGTGCAGGGGCACTGGTGCCGTACCCTGCCCACCAGTTGGTCTCTGTGGGGCGGTGGGGATTCGTGCGGGAGCTGTGACTGCGGCTCCCGGGGGAGCGGGGCAGGGGGAGTGCAGCCTGACGGTCGTGCTGGATGCAATGCTCAGAGGGTCTGTCTCCTACCAGCTGCATGAGAAATTTGAGCACTTAAAAAGGATACACCAGGAAGAGAAAAGGAAGGTGGAGGAGAAGAGGAGGGAGCTGGAGGACGAGATGAACGCTTTCAACAGGCGGAAAGTAGCGGTGGAAACCTTGCAGTCCCAATCCTTGCAGGCTACCTCACAGCAGCCACTGAAAAAGGACAAAGACAAGAAAAAGTAAGTGACCGAACTTGAGTCTTTCTCCTCTACCGCTGGGAAGCTGGGTGTCTGCTCAGATGCTTTAATGCTCGGTCAATTGCTTAGACAGCAAATGGAAAAGGGGATTTTGGAATCTTAATTCCTATCCTTCTGACTCTTTGCTTAAAGTAGAGGAGAGACAGGGCCATCCTGTGTCCGGGCACTGTGGTGGCTGCAGGTGGCAGGGATTCACAATTTGGGGCTATTCTGTAAAGGTTGAGAGTCCTGCGGGGTTTGCCCTTGCCTCTGTGACAGCCAGCTCAAGTGATCCTGTGAGCCCTCTGCTCCTGGAGACAGCCAGGAAGGTGACTCCAAATCTTCTCCCCAGCAGAGAGGAGTGGGGACAACCTCAACACAGTTGTAATGTCTTACAGATGAGGTCCCCCGTCATGCACTACCTCACTGTGATCTGTAGGCTTGGGGCCCTCTTTGAAGAGTGCTCTTACTTTATTTTTAGAGACAGAGCTGTGAAGAAGGAAACAGCAGCTTAGAATGAAGACGCATTGGAAATTCATTAGGGTTCTGTGTGAAATAGGGCTCCAAGACACAGTTCTGCTTAGGAGAAAGCTCTTTTCCCCTAAAGGCAGAATTCTTATCTTAGCTTTCTGCAAGTTAATTGACATTGCTGAAGCCAGAAAGAGTGTGGAGCGAGGGCATGTAAATAATGCTCTTTCAGCTGCCTGGTTGTGTAATGATAGAGCAGGAATGGGGCAAACAAACTTAAAAAGAAAAGGTGTGTGTGGGTGATCCTGCTTCCATTCAAGCCAGTCTGCAAGGAACACTGGCTAGGGAACAAAATAAGAAACGCCACCGTGCAAGCTGGTAATTCTGTTATTCCAGCATTTTTTGTTGCTTCCCCTTGCGTGAAGGAGCTAAAGAGTCTGAACTGCATTCTGTTAAATCCAGAACAGGCTGGTGGCAATGCTTTCTGAGCCTTTTAATGATGAAAAGGAAAAAAGACCACTGAGGGTAGCAACAACTGAGTTTCCTCTTGACAGCGCAACATTTGGCTTCACGTTGCTGATGAGATCTTGTGCTCTGTCATTTCTCCGCTGTGAACTGCAGCACTAGAGAAGCTCATTCTGCGTACTGTCATGCTAGTAATTTGTTTCTTCCTATGGAAGATAACAGTGCGTCTTATTTAATGTATTTCCTTGGAATGTAAATGTGTTGATGGTGTTAAAACAAAACCAAAGCACTCTCTTCTGCAGACCCCTCAGCACGCTCTGGGCATGTCCCACCTCACACACAGTCCCAAACGGTTTGTAAAATATTCTGCTGAAAATAAGGTTTAATCCAGCTAAACTCGCACATGAATTAGGGGCTGAATACTGGGGCAGCCTGTGGCCCAGGTCTGCTTTGAAGAAGGCGAGCACGCCGAGCCGCGCGCTGTTAACTTGCGGGAGCGATGCCGGTCGCTGGGATGCTCGGCGGTGATGTGCTGCGCGCGCTGGCCAGGCGGAAACGCTGCAGCTTCCCCTCTGCTCCGTCTGTCTGTGGTAGAAATAGCTTTCCTGTGCTTTGCTGATTTTAGCCCACCTGCAGATGTGAGTCTGGACGCCCTTCCTCTTCTGGGTGGCGATTAGAAACCAGCCGTGGTCAGAAGGAGGGCCAGGAGAAGGCAGCTCGGGAGGCATACGAAGGACTGTGGGGCACCCACAGTGTGTGCTCTGCCTCGTGCTGGGGCAGAGGGGCCACTGTCATCAAGAATAAAATTAATAAATTAGGGTGAGGAGGTGGTTTTGGATTGGGTTTTGGGGTGTGATTTGTTTGGGTGGTTTTTTTGGTTTTTTGTTGGTTTTTTTTTTCTGCAAACCTGTGAGCTGGTTCAAAATGTGGTATTTGGGGGTTTCTACTCAAGCAGGATAACAAAATTCGTAATAAAAAATTCAAAGGAAGGTACCTCCCCTTGGCCTTGCCAGTGACCTGTCTTCCCAGGCCCCCTCTTCATCTGGGAGGCATCAAAAGGAGCCAGGGGTCTTGTGAAACCTGTGTGTCAGAGAGCACAGCCCTAACCCATCCCACCGCTGCATCCCCAGCGGTCAGTTTGGTGTTGACCCCACAGACCGCACGGGCATGAAGAGGATCTGTGTGTTCCCTGGCAAGCAGCAGGAATGTCTTTGCTGGCTTTCTTACCGAGATCTTTCAACCAAACCGGACTGGAAGGCAACTGGGATTTGGGGAGCTGGTGGCAGGCAGTGTCCTCCCCTGGGACCGGTGGCAAAGCTTCCCCCGGCAGATCCTGCAGTTCAGGCTGTGCCTGGGGCTTTGGTCAACGAGGAGCTGGTGCTGCACAGAGCCGAGCGTGATATTAGCTCGGGGTTTGCTCTCTTCTTGCACCCGAAGCGGGACCCAGAACACGCCGGGGGAGCATTGCTGCCGGGAGAGTCCCCGCAGCTCCCCAGGGGACGGGGATGCGGGTGGAGGAGTATCCTGGCTTTATGGGCAAGATGTTGGGACCTTGCAGGAACCGGGAATACATTGTGAGTTTGAGGAGGGGGTGTTTTTTCTTGTTTCAATTTTCAGGAGAGCTAGCGGAACCTTTTATTGTCTCCTGTCTCGACAGCGGTTTTAGTAGCCTTAATAAGTAAAAAATGGAGATGGAAGAATTGCAGGTGTTGCGGGGGAATAAAGGTGTTTGTGCTGAGGTTCTCTTCTGCACTTGCAGCTGCCAAGCAGGTTGCGCTCTGGCGTGGGGCTCAGCGCGCCGGCGGGTTGCTCTCATCTGTGAGTCTTCAGATGCCCGAGCAGTGTTTGCCCTTCTCTTCCTTTTTGTTTTTAACATATTTAGCGACACTTTGCTTTTGTTTAATTTTCATAACTTTAATTCACGCTTTTTTATGTTTTGTTTCTTTCAGTTAATCACACACAGACTTTCAGGCCAAGAGTGGACTTGGTGCTTTCATGTGTTAAGTTGCTTGAGTTTCCCACCCTGTGACCCTTCTCATAACATTGTGTGAGTGGACCAAAGTGAAAGAGAAAATGAGCATCTTCGGTGGTTGCAGTGTAACGACTCGCTGTTATCTGTACAGAATTTATCAGGAGGTTTTAAGGAAGTAACCTTACCATGTACATTTTGTTAAACAAAGTCAACTAATCCCTCAAGTAAGATGTTTTGTTCTAAACCCAGTGATTGAGCAGCTGTGTATAAAGTGACCGTAACTGTTTGTGTGAACTCATCTTACCCACCAGCTAAATAATTGCTTTCTAGATTTATTTTTTTTTTAAATTGGCTAAGGTGACTGCTTGAGGCTCATCTACCTTCCCCTGTACATGCACAAATGTGAGGAGTGGTGTAAAGAATGCTGAAACGTTTATTTTTCTAACAAAATTCTCAATTTGAGTAAGTTTTTAGAATGGGTAGAAAAACACAATGCTTAGACTTTCTCTCCTGGGAATCTTAGTCAGAGTAACCGTCATTCCAGTAATTACATATTTTAATCCTGAATTACGCTAAACACTTTCTACATCATTTATAATATATATATATATATATATAAAGAGAGAGAGAGCGGTTAATAAAATTCATGGGACAATGTTTTGAATTTTCTTTACTGCTAAAGTAGAACATTTATATAGAAAGATTTTTCATAAGAGTTTGTTGTATAATGTGGAACTACAGGATTTGTGTAACTTTTCAGTTGTCATTTACCAATGTATTCTACTGTTGTAGAAAAACTATTTAAGTGGTCATCTTTACTCTTTAACCTTAAACTTATTATGTGCCTAATAAGGAGAATCCCCTGATCTTTAGCTATGCACTGTATTTATGCTGATAGGCTCTATTCCTCTTGGAAGGTGCTTCCTTTAACACTCCTCATGCCTCGAAATTGCAGCCTTGTTTTCCTGGGCAACTGAGCTTAGAGGAATAATTAGGATCAATTTTTTTTTTTCCGCTCAAACCATTTTGTGATAAGGCAGGACAATAACTGAATAGAGACTTACTAGCTATGTTGTCATGGAAAAATAGTTGGATCCAATTCCATCCATCCATCAGGTAACAGGCTAAAAGAGAGCAAATATAAAATATTAACCCCCACATAGTATCTTCAGAGTTTATAAAAACACTGGCTGGCTAAGTGTTCATTGTGAGTGTGTGCTTTTTTATTTAGTTATATCAGAAAAATCCTGTAACATTAATTTTTTTTTTCCTTAAAGACTTGTCTTTAAGCTAAGATGTCAGGAAATTCCTTATTTGACTTGCAGATGGAGGTGCACAGCCTTGCATCTGAGCTGTTACAGGTCTGTTTGAGGGTAGTATTTTACTGGATTGTAAGATGAGGTTCTTTAACTTGCATATCCCATTAAAGCAGCTTTTTTTTTTTTTGCTTTTTTCCCCCCACTTTCTAAATACATGCTCAGGTGTTAAACTGTTTTTGTATGGACATTGGTCTTTTATATGGATATACTGAAAATCACGTCAGTGTTACTTGATGCTTGTAAGAAAGAACCTCATGAAGATTTCACAGGTACCTTTTAGAACAGGCCATTTTTCAAAGAGTAAAAATTATGCACACTTGTTAGGAGTCTGCTGAAAGCTGAACATTTAGTTTTTAAGGCTGTGCCTCCAGGTTAGATGTATTTTAAAGAGTAACTGTCAAATGTTAGGAGGCTCAATGTGTTTTTCTCAGAGAAACGTACAAGGAACCCAACCTATTGTTACATGCAAGAAGACAATTCCAGCTCACCACTGACTACAGTCCAATCCTGTAGCAAATTAGGGGCAGGATTTTGATTTTTGCTAATGAGAGAAACTCTGCTGCACTAATTGCATGAGTAAGCAGCGCTATTTGCTTCATTCTTTTGCTTCTCAAGGCCAGTGCTACGAAGGCTGGGATAAAAGTTAACTGATGATACCGGGTATGCAAACAGCTGCCTCGCCATCACTTTTCCAGTCGATAGTTTTCTCCCGATCTCATGCTGCAGCCAGCAAGATCTATGCAAATGATTTCTATCTGCCCTGGCTCACCAGAGATCAGTTCTTTTTTCCTAGAATAACAGGTAGTTAAGAATGATGACAACAATGAAAGAGTAAAAACCTTCAGATACATGGGCATTGTGGAGACATTTCCAGCTTTTTCTGATGAAGACATTCAGAATGTATGTAAAAATATTTTAATGACAATGATTATTATATTACATTGACTTTATGTTGTGATGGACATACCTTTGCCTTGCAGTTACTTGTTCTTTAGACCAGTCAACATCGTAATCTCCCCAATGGGACTCAGTCTTTTTTTTTCTCTAGTACTTGGTTTTTCCTTTTGGCTGAGACAAGATTTAAGTATGTGGTGTATAGGGTAGTTCTGCATCTTATTTTTATTTAACAAGTTACAAATACACGGTGATTCTAATATCACTCCAGTCCGAAGATTTACATCTTGTAGGCTAGAAGAAGTGAAAGAAAAACCCTTCAGCAATGACTGAAACTGTTCAGTTACACATCTTTCAGTTGTTTTATACATTTATCTGTAAAAGGTTGGTATTAATGGGAAAAACTGTCCTTTTTTTTTTATCATTTAAACATTTACCATCATGTATGTTGTCTGCTTTCTAATTTAAAAAGTGTTTTGTGGGGCTCTAAGCTCTCTAGGCTTCACGTCTGGCTGTGGTGGATGCCCCAAGGGTGGAGATGGGATGATTGGCTCAGAGCACATGGAGGGGCCTTGGGGACCTGCCGGGGGGGTTGCGGCCTCTCGGACAGACGGACGTGCTGCATCCATTCGCTTTGTCATTCTGAATGTGGTGGGGGTTGTTTTTTTTTTTTTTGGCTTTCTTTTTTTTTTGACTTTCATTTCTTTCCACTCACTTTGTACTTTTTTTTCTTTTATTAAATCTCACATGTATTTTGAGTTTTTGTGGTGTCATTTATTTAGTGGTGGATTTCCTGTGTTATTTAGTGGATCTCTGTTGAACTAATCATGTGTAATGATTGAAAGCTTACCAGTCACAGGATGTCTTCTGACTATTGGGAACATTCAAAAATAAAATTGGCTAATTTCTGCATCATACAGTATGCGGAAAAGCATCTCATCTGTAATCTGGGTAGAAATTCTAAGATATTAATTCAAATGCCGTCCCTATTTGGGCAAAAGTTGCCTTTAAGCTTGTTGGCACTTCTCCTTTGTGGGATCTGGTGACTGAGCAGGTAGATTTACCAGCAGTTTTGTTGTTGTAATGATGCCCAGAGAGGTGATTTAAGGGTAGGATGAAAAGGGAGCAGAGCTGGAGGGTTTCCTAATGGTAATTCCAAAGCTTCTGCAGAAGCACATCATACACTTAGATCAATGCCAAAAAAAAAAAAAGACCACAGCTTTAGCTTGGTGGTTTTTTTTCAGAGAGAGCTGCTGCTGAAGCTTTACCTGAAGGCTTGTTCTTGGTGTCTGTTCTGTGGGCCATTGCTACATATGAAGCTATATTCAGTTAATTTAGGGTTTCTCTGGGTTTTATTTGGGGTTGGACTGAGATCAGTGCTGCACTTAAGACAAAACCAACAAGTGGAGTTTGGCTGATGCATAGTGTTTGCTGAGGTGGTGCTTCTGACAGGAGCTTTTTCTGCAGCCCCAGTTTCCAGAACAAAACCAAATCGGTGATCCTGACTGCTTCTGAAATCTTTTTAGAAACGTGCCTATGGACAGTGCTGTGGCTACAGGAGTTGGCTTGTGTGCAAGACCTCTGCTTTTTGCATTTAATATGCAGCTTGCTTAAAAGGCAGAGGGCAGTTCTGGTCATCTTATGTGCTGCCTGTTTGCATCCCATCTTCTTACAAGGCCGGGATGGTTACCCAGCTGCGGTACCAAGCTGTACGGACATGGTGCGTCCACCCGTGGAGAGCTGACCAGAAGCAGTGGTTGGAGCTGGCGTGATATTGCCTGTAGCGATCACCGACGAAGTGCAGGTGAAAGTCTGAGCCTGCGCTGGGTTGAAATTGTCGCTTCAGCCTGTTAAATTTTTGAAGGATAAACCTTAGTGGGGACTTAGCAGTTGATACCAAGTGGTTTGTATGAAATGCTTTACAACCTTTTCCATCCTAATACTTTTTAAAGCCAAATCTTCTAGGAGACCGGAGAAGAGAAGGTGCAGTCAGGTACATAAGAATGAATTGGGAAATTGAGGCAGTCGAGTAGCTGGTCATTTTAAAGACGGGCCACCTGATGACTCAGGATGACGAGCATCGGCAAGTATTTTTCCACAGGAGCAATGTTAAGATCATTCAGTAATATTTGTGCGAAGCTCCTAGAGATGCTCGCAAGAGAATGAGAAATGCGAAGTGTTGTTATCAAAGCAGTTCAGCAGCGAGGTAGGTACTGCCCGTGTTTTGCAGTTCCAGAGCTGAAGCCCGGTGACTGAGGCCCTAGGACATGTCGATGCTTTCTGTTCAGGACCCAGCCCAAACCCAACCTCGTCTCCTTGTCCTGGGCTGCTCGGCAGGGAGATCTGCGCAGCTGTGAGGGACGTAACCTGCAAGGACAGCGCAAAGCCACCAGCTCTGCCGGCCGGGAGAGCCGGCTCGGGCTGTGTGTGCTGGTCGGTGGTGGCTGCGGTCCTGGCCGGGCAGGAGACGGCTCCGCACCTCTCCCCATCCCGTGTCTCCATAGCACGTGACTTCTCAGATGTTCCCTGTCAGCAGTCTTTCCTCATTAAAATTTTAAATCAAGCCTCCGATCACCAGTTCCAAACAAGATCTTGGCAGCCGTGAGAGCTTCTCCAAGTTGCGATGGTTTAAATTCAAATGTCTGTACCCAGCTCCGCGCGCTATCAGGCGGCATACGTTAGATTTGTATTTTGACCTTTCATGTTGTCTTTACTTAATGTAAATAACTGAAACTTAAATACTGATTCTCTTTTGTTCTTTCTGTAGCTTTTTTAGTCTTCCCAGTGCGTGCTCCATAACATCAGGAAGACATGTTAATTAGAAGATTTGTTAAGGCCAAAACATCTCATGCAGAAGAAATTAATTGGTGCTTTCACCTTTAAGCTTGCAATAGATTGCACAGAAGAGATTATATAGCAAGGACTAAGATGCACGGTATCTTTTGATTGGGAAAAGTTTGCTTGAACAGGTTTCTTGATAAAGTTGAAATCTAAGGTACTTGCCAAAAGATAAACTGCTAATTAAGGCTGCTGCATGGCTTGCACTAAAACCAAAATGCTAATCTCTGGGCGAGAGCCTGTCCAAAGCAGTTAATACTGACCGAACTTCCAGAGAGGTGAGGGACAAAGCTGGGTTAGCGCGAGGCGAGATTTCAGCTTGCTGCTTGAGCTGCTGCTGTAGCCGCGTTTCCGTGTGTCCTCTCAGCCTGGTTTTGGGGTGTAACTGGAGAACCTCCTAACGTCCCTAACCTTTCAGCTGGATTCTCACGTTTCTTAGCAATAACTCTTCCGTGTAGCTTTTTCCTGTAGACTTACGGGTTTTATAACCAAAATCCTCCAACCTTCATTTGTTTAGTTTTCCTAGGGCTGCACACACGTGCCTCACAACGTAACCCCTTCCCCAGAGCTCCCTGCCCACCTCCCCGCTCGCAGCTTTGGGGACGGGTGACCCTGCCTGGCCAGTCCGGATTCCAGCACGTCCTACTGGGATGTGGTGGGTGAGAAGGGAACCATTTTAAAGGACAACTAATTGTTATATGTTAACGGAGGGGAAATGGTTTA
Source organism: Haliaeetus leucocephalus (assembly GCF_000737465.1). Taxonomy (NCBI): domain Eukaryota; kingdom Metazoa; phylum Chordata; class Aves; order Accipitriformes; family Accipitridae; genus Haliaeetus; species Haliaeetus leucocephalus. Next base: position 1,945,908 of record NW_010973092.1, read on the forward strand.
AGGCTGGAGACTCGGTGTTCCTGTTTGTGAGTTCTGTGTTTGTAACAGACTGATTTCCCCTTAAACAAATACTTGTTTAAGAAAAAAGAGAAAAAAAAGTGTGGTGTCTGTGCCCCAGTCTAACTTCACACAGAACAGGGAGAGGCCCCAGTTTATCTTCGTTTTAAAATAACCTTGTAAACAAATCTCAGGAATGACCTGCTTGTACCAAAGTTGGGTTTAATAAAAACAAAACTGACTTGTTTAACAAACTTCTGTTAAAAACATGTTTTGTATGCCAGCTGTAGTCACTGGAACAACGAAGTGCTGTGTCCAAATTCACGACCCTCACTGTTATTCCAGTTTCCCTCTGTTAACCCCCTTACCCTGTCCATCTGTGTTTAAAGTCTGATGTCCCCTGTGCACCCCCATACGTCTGGGGCGGCTGCTGCCAGCAGCCCCCCTCCCTTTCTCCATGCTGCTGCTTGCCCCAGTGCCGTGGGGCTGGGGGCGTAGGACCAGCAGAAAGCCAGTCCTTGGTAGGAGGTTTGAAGGAAGCTTGCACCCCTACCCCTACCTCGTGCTGGGTGGTGTGGCCAGAGTGGGACGAGGTCTGGCTGTGAACAGCGGGCTGTGTGACAGGAGCCCCCCGAGCAGGCTGCGTCTCCATCACCACCCAAGAGTCTGTTGAGATGGAGGGGATGGTGTAGAGGCACTGACTGCCGCAGGCACTGAGCTCCTGTCCCCAGGGTATGCTGTACGTGACAGTCACCGAAACCTCCGGATACCCTTGGCATGAATTAGAACTTGGAAATAATTCTCAGCCTGTAACAGGTATGTGTTAACGTGGCCTGAAAATAACCAAACTGGGCATACGGGGAGGTTCTGGAGACTCCTGCCACTTGCAGGCAGTAGGGACTAAACCCCGTGACAAGCATGTTCATCCCACCTTGCTCATCCCTGCCTGTGCCTGCTGCCGCAGCGGGCAGGGGAGAGGCACCACAGGCTTCAGTGGAAGTGGGACCAGGTGAGAAGCAGCCAGGCTCTGACCAGGCTGTCTCTGGGGCCCTGGATTCAGAGCTGGAGGTCCACTTGGGATGGCTCCGTCTGTCTTCATGTCTGTTGTGCCCTGCACCAGACAGGAGGAAAGCTGAAGCAGTGCGTGACCATCAGGCTGAGCAGAGCCATGAAACACCCTTTGCCACTATTTTGATGACTATTTTAAACTTGCCTGCGTTCTCTTTTGAGGCAAACCAATCTAATTCCTTTGGGAAAGTTTTAATCTGGTTTGAAGGTATTGTCAAGTTAGATTCCCATCTAGATAGGTGAATTGGGAATAAAAGCTTTTTCTTTTTCTTTCCCCAAATTGCTCAGAAGATTTGATTAAGTTCTGTTTGCCATGACAATAGTTTGGTCACCAGTGGGTTTCAAGTTGCGCGCCTTGCTGAGGAAGAACAAGAGGGAGCTGCTGAGACCTGCCAGGAGTTAATGCATCACTTGATCTAAGTGTACTTTTCTGCATTCTTAAAGAATTGAACTGTAAGTACTGTTCAAATTGAATTTAAAACACTAAGGCCAATTAGCAAAAAAACCAAAACACAAAACCACTGCATAGAGGCAACCCCAGAAATGAGATATAAAGGCTTTATACATGTCTGAAGGCACTTGGTATTGGTGATGTCTCGAGGTAGCCGGCTGCGTGCTCTGAAAGATCTTTCTGCGATCCCGGTGCTGGTTGCTGTTAGTTGCTTCTGTGCGTTTCATTGACATATCAGCAAATTTTGTCAGAAACCTGTAACATGGTAAAACAACTGTTGTATTACTCTTCTCTCTGCTGTTTTCTTGTATCTTGATCAATTCTCTGACCACAGAAGTTTCTTTATTTGTGCAACTGTGTAAATGAACTCTTCTTCTAGGTCATCACACGCCCACCGTAAGTAGCGATACCAGGTCAGGTTTATTATCTGAAACACAGCGGTGAATGCTGGTCCGCAGCAAGGCAGCTTCATCCTTACATGTAACGGTGCCCGGGTGACTTGCTTTAGCTGTGACACGTTTCCTTTTGGTGGTGGTTTATGAATGGGAGATGTGGCGGCGGCTGGGGGTGACTCTGAATTGCTTCGCTGTTTCTGTAGGTGATTTAATGTTTGGTTTATGTTTCGCTTCTGATTCAGCATCTGAGCATCCGTGTACAGCAGGGGAGTCTGCCAGGAACCTTCTTGAAGGACAAACCAATTCTGTGGATACTTACTGTAGGGGATTTCAGATGTAATTGCAGCTTTGTTTACAAGGTGGTGTTAGCTTCAGGCATCTGGAAATCTGGTCTGAAGTAAGGCAACAGCAAAAGGAGTCTGGGTTTGAGAGGTGTGCCTTCCCTGGGCCGAGACTCCTGCAGGGGAAGAGATCCTGCTATTGCAGACACAAACGCACCCTCGCTTCTCTGGCGAGGGCTGGAGCCCAGGACGGGGAGCTGTGCTGTGCTCCCGTCCAGAGAGAGGGAGGAACCAGCCTTCCTTACCAGGTCAAGATGAGGCACCGTAAGAGCTCTTTGAAAGTACGCTGTAAATGTTCTCTGGCGTTTTCCAGGGACTGAATATTCCCCAGAACAACAGTCCTCGCAAAACTAGCCCTAAACACGTCAGATCTGTGCCAGCAGTTGCTGTGCCGGCTGCATTTGGCGTGTTCTCGCCAGTAACTGGTGTGTAACATAATGGTTACAGGATCCACAGCAGTGGGTTTAGCTGCAGGTAGAATAAACTTGTGTCTGTAGCATGCATGCTGTGTGCGATCCAGACAGGCAGGCACAGAAAGGAGACAGTCATCATCTCTGAAACTCAGCTGGGCAAAATGATTGTTCCTGTTACTGCTGTCACCTGGATGTGCGGTGTGTTCATCTTGTTACTCATTACTTGTCCAGGCAGGGAGGGGAAAGATACTAACAGCCTCAGACTCCACTCTGCCAGTAAGAAGGGAGTTTGTGCAGTTCTTGCTATCAAAAATGGTCTCTTTCTGTAATGAGAACAGTCCTGTTGCAACAGCAGCTTCTTCCTGTAGTTTGCAACTTGTTCTTCAGGGCAGGAAGCTCCCTTCCTAAAGATGACGGGAACACAAAGGTAGGTGGCACTTTAACCTCCTGAAGCCAAGCCACAAGCGTTTAGTTCCTTTATTGTGACTCCAGCACTGGGATAGGTGTGCAGAAGGGACCTGCGCTGCCAGAGAGAAGCAACAGCATATCCTGGGAGAGCAGGCAGGCTCCAGATTTACTGTTCCCATCCCAGCATGGTGTCCTGCACACTGAGTGGGAACACAGGACCCCATGGGCCTTTCAGCACTGACTTCATCCTTTAGAATTAACCCCGTTAACATGTACTTTTGAATGTTGATCGTATAGATCTGCAGAGGTTTTGAAAAGCAGGCTTGTTCATGGTTTTTTGTGTCATCCAGCTTATGGGCAAGAAAATATGTACGTCGGCTCAAAGCCAGGGGAAAAAACATGAGCTACGGTCATTGTGGTATAAAGTTACAGCATGTTAATTACCGTGTGTAGAACTTTTCTGCTAGCATTTCCACTGGTTAACGCAGCTGGCGAAGATGGTTGAGATAGGGCAAAGGGACTGGAGGAAAGCAGAACCAGACACGCACCCCAGCTTCCCGCAAGGACCTGTGTGGGCATCGGCTTTTGGCTGGGCTTGTCAAGGAGCACACTGAGAATGCACAGACCAAGCTTATATTTTATTTAATGAAAACTACAAAAGACAACTTGCCTCCTTCAAAAAGTCAGGCAGTCAAGTCACAGCTTGTGATAGAAAAGGAAGGTGCTGCACTGGGGGGAGGGAAGAGCCCGACCACGAAATTAAAACCTTCCCTGTGGTACATAGGCAGGATGAATAAATAACATATCCCAAGCGTGCCGCTGCCTGGCCCCCGGCTGCGTGGGTACCTCGTAAACCTTGTCTGGTCTAAAACCGGGCGGCGAGTCTTGTTCCTGCAGCATCCCCTGGCCAGGGCAGAGACTCCCCCCTGCAGCATGGCAGTCACAGTTTGCGGTAGCTTTGACTTGCCTCATGGGACCTCCCGCGGTTTCACTGCTGGTTCAAGTCACATCTGCTCACACATGTCATTTGCACGAAGTCTCCGATACTAAATGTTTCTTTCTGGAACACTGAGGCACTGCTTTCTTTGCAGTTTAAAATGAAAAGCACAGCTTTCTCCCTGCACACATACAAAGCTCACTCTGTTCTCTGTGCCAGTTCTGGCAAATGTAATACTTTAGAAAGCATTCTCTGTTAACAGAGCTGCTAAGGACATTGGTCCTGCACAATTCGATGTTCAGGAATTCCTCTCCTACAAGGTGAGATGATGAGCAAGGGGAAGAAGGCCAGAAACTTTCTTCCTCCACTGATGAGTGCTGCTGTTATGCAGCATGAGGGTCTCCTTGCTCCTGTCTCATCCCTGTCCCCTATTTATTTATCCTGTGTCATTACGTGAGACACCTACTCAGCATTGAGCCTGTGCCAGTCCACGTAAAACCCTTCCCTGTTCTGTGACAGGACTTGCAGCTGTGGTGGTGTTATTCATCCAGTACTGTCTGGATTATACCTTCAAGCTAGGATAACAATCACCTGAAAATGCTGGCCCTATTGTTTAAAACAAAACCAAAAAAAAGTCTAAGGAAACACTTATTTTAACAGAATGTGTAAGGCTGGTTTTTAAAAGTGCAATAGAGGTTTAAACTGACCTTTGTAGTTTTACAAACTGCTTTGCTATGGAGATGGGCAGGTCATAAAAACTAATGGGGGGGGAGGCAGAATTAACTAAAGGCATTTTGTATTGTCTAGTCGGGTAAGACAGAACAAATGAAAAAAAAAACCACCTGAAAGGCACATGTTGGTTGGGTGAGTGCCCAAGGCAACGGTGACTGGACTAGAAGCAATTTCCCACAGCGTGTAGGAACTGCGATTGGGTCTTTAATGGCTTAACCAGGAATGAGCACAGACCTCAGACCCCTGGCTTCCAGGGTAAGGCCTTAAGAAAAACTGGAGGTTTGATTCTCGTTTTTCTCACTACTAAATCAAAACCTTGGTTCTACCTGAGAACTACTCTTACAGAGCCAGCAATGGGAGCTCCCCCTTCCTCGAAAGCAGCTCCTGTTCACTCTCCCACGGGGCAAGTCAGATTAGCTCTAATAAGAGAACAATGGAGTGAGCTGGATGAAAGGCTCAATCTGTCACACTCCATCACAGCTATTTTAAAAATAAACTCTGAGACATTTGGTTCTGTCTGGTGCAGTTCATAGCCTTCTGCCAACTTGATCCCTGAGTTGTAGGACTGTGACCAAGTCCCTTCTCTCCCCAGCTTTCTGTATTTATGTGATGTTAAAAACTGAGAGGTAGCACATACTGCTTAGGAAGGACATAAAAAAATAGATTTTGTCATTATCCTCTGAAAAACACAGCAGCACTTTTGCTCTGTTGTGTCGGCTGTTCTGTTTGCTGGTTCTGCAGTTGCTGCTTCCAAGGCAGTAATTCTCCACTAGTCCCTTTCAGGCGCCTGCAAGGGAGGACATGGGGAGCTGCCTTCTCCAGGCCTCAGCTGAGGGCACGAGCCACCCGTGGTCACCCTCCCACCACTCGCTCCCCCGTCCTCACTGTACAGGTGTCTGAATCCATCATAGTATTCATCTGTCTCCATGCGGTCATCAGGAATTTGGGCTGTAGTAGGTCTGAAAGGTGCTAAAACTGGCTGGTTTACAGCGACCCTCAACCTCACTTGATGGGAATTATTCAATCCAGAAGGGTCATGGTAGGGTAGCCTTGCCTTGGGGTGGCCCTGGATGGCTTGACTGATGGGACAGAAAATATAAACAGCATTGGATGGCTGCAAGCGCATTAGCTCTTGATCCACGAGCTCTTTGCAGTGGATGAACTCAGCACTGTTAACCTGTAAGGGAAGATGCAGATTTTTTATAAGTTCATGATAAATTACTCCTGGCCACTGGTCCTGTAACTCTGTAATTAGTGGGAGGGCAGGGACAGGCTGTATTGCGTGCCTCAGTAGATGCGTATCAGCGCTATGCACATTGGCCCTGATGCAAAACACTTAATTGGGAGCTCCTGAACTACCACACAGAAGGTGGGCAAGCAATCCCTCTTTTTAAGAGGCAACAACAGTCAGGAGGGACAGCAGGAGGCTAGGCTATTTCGGACAAATTCAAGACCACAAAATGGGTCGACGGTAAGCTGACAGCCAGGGTCTTTAGCCTTCTAGGTGTACTCTCTTAAAAGGCACATGTTTTATGAAACTAGAGAAAAGCTTTAAAGAAAAAACCCAGAGCTTGCCTTTAATGTGTATCATTAGAAGCCAAATGTAACTGTATTTAAAAGTTTTTGCAGTGTTCAGTGGGAGGCTGGGGACACAGTGGGCAGGTTTTTAGGTGTTCCCAGCCACTCCCATTGTGGGAGAATCTCTCCTTGCTCAGGAGGCAAGGGGCTATCTGTGGTCAAGCAGTTTGGAAACCTCCCTTCCCTGCCAAAGGGAAGGCTCTCTCCCCAGTCCCAGCCCTTAACTGCAGTTTTATTCCCTCTCTTGTTAGCGCTAGCAAGGTCTGCAGGAAAGGCAGAACATGGACACGCACTTCTCAGAAGGCTGCTAAAGTGCAATGTTGGTTGAAAATACATGTGCGCTTTATTAATTTATCGGTGTCCTGGCCTCAAGATTTGTGACCAAAGGCCATTTTGATTCCTACCTGTGCTTTTTTTAGCAGATCAGTAATAACAGGAAACCAATCAGGAGTCAGCCTCTCCAGCTCTAAGGTGATGATCACCAAAGCCAATGTGGAGCCCTTAAACTGCAATAGTTGGTGGCACGCCATACAGTGCTGTAGCTGTTTGGTCAAGAATGCAACATGGCGGGAAGGATTCATCTGAGGCAGCCCATGTAGTAGATGGGGCCAGTTGGACATCACCATGGCATGGAACTGGAGAGAAGATAAAGTACATATATATATATATATAAAAAAAAAAAGCAGAGGTCAGTGAACTTTGTATGTTTTCATATGTTATCAAACAGAAGTACAGACTAATTTCATCTCGTATCAGAAAACCTAAAGGGTTCCCCCTGCCCCTTTTATTTTTGTGTTTTGTGTTTGTACTTGCCAACCATTGAACTGTTTTTTGAGCTTATAATGAATGTACAAGGTCTGTGTTTCCTAACAATTTCTGAAGTTTCTACGTTATCCAGATTGCTATCTAGGAGATACAATTCAGGCCAGCAGATACGAATAGAGTAAAACCAATAATCATGACTGCACTCTGAATTTACTGAGGAAACAAGCACCTAAGAAAGGCAGTTCTCACAATCAGCAGCCTAAGATGGCTTAATATTTGCACATAACCTTAAAAAAGGGATCCAGGATGTGTTCGTATCACATGATTTTTGCCTTACTAGCACATGATCGTTTCTTGAAGACAAAGTTTAATTGTTTCTATCAAATGTTTAGTAACTGCAGTGTGAACTAAGTGCCAGATTGGGGTAGTCTCGTTGCCTAAAACAAGGGTGAATAATTAGTGGGATGAAAAGGAAAATGGTTTAAGAAAAAACCTGTGTGTGAAATGTAGCAAAACTCTGACAGCTTTCTATGTACAGTATTAATAGAATGGAAATAGTTAGAAATATTTTTGCAGTGTGTATTTAAAAAAAATAAAAATGGCGTATAGTTGTGCATTATGAGAATCTTTTTAACGTCCATTTTAGTTGTCCTTTAAGATGGGAGTAAATTTTTTGAGCAAAATGAAAGGTTTTAAATAGTAGACAATTTTAAAAACAAATTTAAAAAAAATCACTGTAACATTCTTCAAAAGACTTGCAGATAGCTAGCAACAGGTAGTTTGCAAAGCATCTTGGGAAGGATGTGTGGGTGTGTGTATGTATGCGCATCTGTGTTTTCTAGTCTTATTTGATAAGGAGCTGTTTCTTTAAAGAAAAAAATTTGCAAAACTTAGTGCTTACGATGTTTAAGAAATCCATTGGTGTTGCTGTGTAAAGATCCCAGTGAAGCTTATCTAGTATAATTCTTTCCATTCTCAAGATCTCAGCTGGAGAGCGTTTACAACCACTCTGCACTGCGAGCGTCTTCACCGATGGTATTACCTGTAAAAAAAAAAAAAATTACAAAAAAATTACAAAAAAAAAAATAAAGAAGCCAACGTCCTACACAGTGCTCTGTGTGTTTCTCTGTATTGCAAAGGGATCTGACAAGTTGATACACATCCCAAACTGCTAAGACAGAATACTTGTTCAGGAGACCACTTTCCTAGGTAACTCCCATCCTAAAAGAAGACTGGCCCACGCTCACCACAGGGCAGCTGGCTACGAACCCAGCCCACGGCAAGAACGATGTCGTTCACCTCCCCTGTCACTGTGAGCCTCCTTAATGCTGCATCGGTGATGCACGTTCCCTGCTACCAGTCTCATTAGTTTGGCTCCTCTGACAAGCTAGGAGGAGGCTTCCTCTTGGCCTGTTTCACAGGGCCTTCTGTGGTTGTCTTTGTTTCCTGCGGTCATTGACTCAGCTTCTCCTTCTTAGCTGAGAGGAAAAGAAGAATAACCTCAGTGTGACACATCTTAAGAAAGGCTGCGAAGAGCATTTCACTACAGTAGAGGTTGTTCGAAGAGATATGCATGTCTGACTCCAACTTCTAGGCTTCCTGTTCTTTTTCAAAACAGAATGAAGGAAAGAGAAGTGCAAGCTGAAATGCTTTGGGCTCATGTTTGTAAATGTCTGAAGAAGTCTATCAGTGCACTTCTGCCACGAGAGATTACCATGTGTAATCTCACACTTACATGGGTAGTTGCTGATTTTACATGCTCATCTTGAGGTGCAGACCTGAGTCATTTCCTCACCGGGTTCAGAAACCAGTTTCGACTCCAAGCAAACTATTCTGTTTTAAGCTTCCTCTGAAGAACCTCTGCTTTGTCTTACCTACCTTACCCTCCCAGGACCTATCACAACAGAATTACAGCACTCCGATGCTGTGCGCACAAAGCTGTGCATGTGCATCTTGACCATCCCCTGCCCCAGACTAAGCTTTGTTGCAAGCCATGGATTCTGAAGAGAGGAGAGAGGTTTCAGGGCCGGAGGAGGGAAACATATCCATTACATAAGCAAACACAAGTCCTTCATCCATAAAGGTCACAATTCTTCCAAACAATGATGAAACAGGACTGAAAATGTTACTGTCACCCCTTAAAGACTACTTAGGGTAAACCCATTAACATTTCCTCATTATGCCCAAGTTGCTGAAAGACCTGGAAACACGAACAACATGAACACAAGAGGAGTTTAGTGTGTTTTAAAATTAAACATACAGACCTCATCTTCTTCATTGGTTTTTGCTGCAAGGACAAGGCAGGAAATTGCTATGCACTGAAGATATTTTAATTGGGCCTGAAGGGAGAAGAAGAAAACACTGAGTAAAGAAGGTAACAGTCTTGGGGGAAATCATTGTCATTCTACGACAGATGCACAACTTTCAGACTTTCATTTAAGTTACAGTTGCTTCTGAATTAGTTTAGCTGCAGAAAGTTTCATTTGAAGCTGGAAATAGAACAATGAAATCCAAAGTGAAACAAAATAAATCCTCCTCTTGGTGCAATTTTTATTCATGTATCCCACAATTTTTAGACTATGCAATGGCCACAGTATTTACAATGCAAAAGTTATTCCTCTTCTCAGCTGAGATATTAAATAATATGCTTTTGCTAAATGCCAGTATTGATCTAAATAGAACTGAGAGCTGCAAGGCTCAGTTCAACTCATAACTGCTGTTGCTTTAGTGACAGAAAAAGTTGGCCCCATGATTTGGTTAAAAATAGTGGTTTCAAAACTAAAATATTAAAAGTGATAGTGCAAATGTTTTCCATTTAGCACAGACAACCAGATGATGAGTTCTTTGTATTTATCACAGCATTTGGACTACAGTTCACACAAACACTTCTACAGAAGACTGTAAATCAGTGGAACCTCATCAAACACCCGAGTTCATAGGCTTAAAAGCCTTCCCCACAAAGACCCTGACTGCTCCCTAAATCTGCTGCCAAACATAGTACCTGCTTTGTGTATAAACTGATTACATACTCTTTACATCCCCAGTCAGTGATCTAGCCAGGAAAAAGCTGACAGAGATTCTCTACCTTTACTGATGCCAATAACCGGTTAAAGATGCTGGTAGCTAAGGCAAATGTTTCAGGGTGAAACTTGAACTGAGAGCTTATTTCTGCAATCCAGAGAACGGCTTTCTTGTAACAGGACAGGGAGATATCTGTGCCCTGAGGGGAAGACAAAGTTAGAAGAAAAATACAGTTAGTGCTTTGATGATTTTGTTGAAGTATCTCCAAAGGAAGACTCAAATCATTCTAAGCGCTCTAATTAACATTTCAGATGTCTGGAGGCTTGAAATGCAGAAAGTTGTCAGCTGTGTCTACAGAGTGAGGGCAAGGGCAAATTTCAGAGCAGCTTAAAGTACTCGCTCGTGTTGCGCACCCAGTCAGGCTCTAGCTGTGCTTACAAGGGCCTGGTACCGGATTGTACTGGAGTACTGAATGGGGAAGCACCCAGTTCTCCCCTTGCACAGTGCGTATGAACCACCAAACCGTGCTCTTACAAGCAAGATGCTGAGTGTGCTCATTATTTCCCCCTCCTGAGAAAACTGAAGCCTCCAATGCAGCACATGTTTCATTCAGACAGCCTCGACAGGGAGAGAGAAACTGGAGTCAGGAGCAGGTTTTGATTTACTCTGCAAGATTATTTTTTTTAAACAGCCCTTGAATTTGCTTAGCGTTGGGACCACAGAAGCCTGGCTTACGCCTCCCCCAAGGCACCAGGCAAAACATACTCCATTTTTTTCTTTCTTACATCTTATTTGGAGATACATTCAGGTGAGAGGAAGGCCTTTACTCTGGCTGCCATTACGCCACGCATGATCCATGGTGCACATCTGAATATTGTTGTAGGAGAACTGAAAGGCCTGAGCAGCTACATAGAACAGACAACGTTTACCGCCAATTCGTTTAATATTACTCATCATGTTATCTGTTGCACTATTTTGCTTTATTTGACAGTAAAAACTCTTGGTAAAAAATAGCATTTCTACACTACTGCAAAAAAAGAGATGAGGCTGGCAGGGCACTTTTGTGCATCCTTCCACAGATCTGATGCACTTTACAGAAGCAGCTGAGCATACCTGTTTCTATTGTACACAGAGGCAACATTAAGTCTTGTAACTTCCTCAGGTAGCAGACTGACTCGCTTCAGCAGCTGGGAATGGGGCTGGGTTTCTGTTAGGCCTCAGTGAATTCCCTCTTCTCCCACCTGAATAGATGGGACTCAAAAGATGGTGTCGAGCACAACTAACTCTAATGTGACATATTTATGGCTTTACCATTGATTGTCTGTTCTTACCTGCTCCACCTCATTTCCCAAAACTACCTGAGTCAAAACAAAATGCAAAGCACCTAGTTTACATAAGGCATTAAAAAGATGTAAGATGGGACAAGTACAGACCCTCCTCCCCCTCCATTCCTTAAACTTAGTCCATGTGGGATGACTTTTGCATTCAGGTGGATTAGATGGCAGGACCAGCACTGCACCTCTGCAGAGTCCCTTAAGGACTTCCAAAGAGGACAGGGGAGGACAGGGGAGAGTACCTTCAGGGCAAGATTCTGGAAAACTGGCACTTTCCAAATCTTAGCCTCTCTGGCTAAGGCATTGTCCAGGAAGAAGGCAAGTCTTGAGCTCTCTGGAGGTCCAGGGCACTTCATGGCAACTCTTTGAGCCAGTTTCCCTGATGGCAGCCTCTGTCAAAACCAAGAAAAGAATTATAAAGCAACATCCCAGCTCCTCGTGCTAAGTACGATTTCCTCTCGTGATGCCTTTCCAACACTGAGAACGAAGTCAGGAGCAGCCATGCGACTTGTTTGTTTGCAGACAGAGCAGTCCTGTCATCCATTTTCCCCGAGGGGAAGCTCATGATGAAAGAAAACATGTCAGATGGCTGAACAACAGTGCAGTCGAGTTTTTTTCCTCCCGGGCTGTGTAAAGGCTTGCTTGAGTAACCTTGGGTCGAGCAGTACGTATTACTGTTCGCCTTGTTTCACACATTCAGCTCTCCATTTGCAGAGCTGTTAAGTTGCCACCCGTTATCACCCGATTTCAAGAGGCAAATAGAGCTCTATTGTTTCCGTACAAAAGCTCAAGGATGACTGTTCTTAGCAGGTTTATTAATTCCCAGTTAACAGTTTTCCTTAGAGCAGTTTTATCTTTCTCTGTTGCTGTTGCATGTCTTCAACAGCAACACTTTGGAAATACCACTCTTCAGACTAAGCACGTATTTACATGAAATAAGTATCTCCGGATAATATCATGTAAGTACCAAGCAGTGAGAACGTCTCAGTCCAAACCCGAGTATTTCAATGCTTACATTTTGGTGTGTCTAACAGCAGAAAAAAAAAAAGATGTTACTAGACACAAAAATTCTGCTTTTCGTTGTAAAGAGTGGTGGATGTGGGCTTCCTCATCTGTGTTTTCTGGAAGCTCACACCATTATCTCTACAGCTCCATTAAAAACCCCAAAGTGACATGAATCCTCTGGAAACTGTTCTACATTTCTAAAGCTGAAACTCTGCGATGCCTGCGTTTCACTGAAAGCAGGAAACGTACGTGACTTTGGCTTTTGCTGCCACTGGATGTCAGAGCATCCAAACCTGACTGCCCGGATCATTTCAGCAGAGGGAGCTGGAAAAAGATTTATCTGTCCAGTTTGATGCACAGAAAACTTTATCCTCCTATAGCTAGGATAGCTGGGGGGGGGGGGGGGGGGGGGGGGAGAGTTAATTATAAGCTCAGCCTCCGGCTAATTTGAACGCGACTGTCCCTGAGAACGACGCCGAGCAGTTCCCGCACCACCAGTGCCCGAACTGCCCTTCCACTCCCGCACAGCGACCGGGGCGGGGGGGGCCGGCAGGGAGCCCCGGTCCCGGGAGGAGACA